>NW_026000174.1:31913945-31939981 GCF_001458135.2 Marmota marmota marmota | reverse complement strand
ATATATATATATATATATATATATATATATATGAACTAATACACTGGCTTAAGAAGGCTGCTTGCCAGCTAAAATGCAGTGCTGATTCCTCCCTGCCAAAAGACCAGTGGGACCCCCTGTAGGCCCACTGGGGACATTTTCTGGGGCCAGCACTCTGCAGCTCTGAACCTGCTATGGTGAGACCTCGAGGTGAGCCCTTGAGCACAGCTGCAGAAGGAGTCCAAAGTTAAGAGGCCTTAAAAGAATGAAGGAGGCAGAAGATGGCAAGAAACCGTATCTTTTTCTAATATCAGTCACACTGAGGCCCACCTTCTGCTTGTCCTCCTGCCTCACCAGCCCTTTTCTCTCATGACCACCCCAGGCCTCTGTCCCTGCTGATGCTCTCATCTTCTTGACATTTTGGGATGACATGTCAGAGTGAGTGTACCAAAGAGGAGACTTTGCATCTCTTTTCCATTTCCTAGTGTCACGGATTAAAATACAGTCTACACTCGGACGACCTGCAAAAGTATACATCAGGCCTGGGCCTTTCCTCTGAACCTCAGACTCACATATCTAAATGCCTACTCAGTGTCTCCATGTGGCTGTCTAAAAGCATCTTGCCCTTAGTGTGTCCAGACCCAGGCTCCACGGGCTCTTCCCCCCACACCTGCTGCTTCCACTATTTTCTCTGACTTATTAAATACCAATTCCATTTCCCTACTTGTTCACTTTTAAACTTGTAGTCGTTAGCTCCTTGCTTTCTTGATAATCCAGGACTCATCCATCAATGAACCTTGTATATTCTATTTTGTGTATTCAATATATATCCAGAATGGAACCCCTTCTCCACGTCCATGGCCACAGTTGTTTAAGACACCCACCTGGCTAGGGGACCTGTCCCTGCACTTCCCTGTTACTTGTCCCATGGCTTCTGCACTTACACCATCTTACCATGCTCCACAGTGCAGCCCAAGTGTGTGCTTTAAAATACTAGTTGGATCTTGTCTTTCTTCTGCTCAAACTTTTATTGACTTTTCATTTCACTCATGGCAAACACAGAGGCCTTATGGTTATCTCCAAGGCCTCTGGCACTCATCCTCTTCCCTGCCCCAACTCTACTCCTGCCACACTGGGCTTCTTGCTATTCCTGAAAAATGCCAAACTCATTCTTATCACAAATCCTCTGCACTTGCTACACTTCCTCTTCTGGGCACCTTCATGGTCTCATAACCACCCCCTCTGCTGATATGCGACCCTACCAGCAGAGCCCTCCCTGCCTGGCCTGTGGAACCCACCAGCCCTGTCAGTCACCATGTTTCCATTTTTGCATTTCAATTGGTCTACATCTGTCAGACATGCTGTATGTTTTACTCCTTTTCTTATTTTGATTGTCCCCTCCCTTACTAGAGTACTGACTCCACTCAGGATCAGACTTGGCTTGTCCATCAGTGCAGTCTCAGTGTCTAAAACAGAACCTTGTATTCTGTTTTAAACAGAACCTTAATGTATGACACTACAGTCATACAATAAGTGGTTTTCCGATGAGTGAGTGGATGTATGAATCAGGGGAAATGCTCAGAGCCCAGGAAACCAACCAGCAACATAGCCTGATGAGCTTTAGAAACATGCAACAGACCACTCTCACAGCTCAGACTGTCCTATGCCTTCTGCCAGTAGAGAGTGGAAAGAATCTGGTCCCTTTCCTGGAGGGGAGTCTTAAGTGGTTGGGTATGTGTCCTTGAGAATGAATCTCCAGTTTTGTCACAGAACTCTCTTCTGGTGAGTTCTGTTTGTGAAGAGTGAAATGCTGCTATGGTGTGTCCTTTGAGTACTTGTCACCCATAAGGCCCAAAGATTTCATTGGTGGCAAATAGGGGAAGAAATAACCTCTTCTCCCCATTGCTCTAACATTTCCTCTAAGGGAAAGCCCACCCATGCCAGCCAACCAAGACAAAGCAGGCTGTGGGACCCATCTCTGTGTGGGTGCTGGCCTCCATGTTCAGTAGACAGAGGAATGGGAAGAACAACAGAGAAAAGAAAGTGAGGTAGGATGGAGACACAGGAAAAGGTGGTCTCCTCCTCCCATCTCCTGAATGTACTGCTGCCACTGGACTCCTCCAAACATGCACTTGCCTTTCTCCAACACACCCTGCAGGTAACAGGCATGGTACCTGCTCATCCTGGCCTCAGAAACCTGCCTCAGCACAGACTGATCTCCTAAATCTGGATGCAGGAACCTGTCATTCAAGAGCCTGAACCTGCTACTGAGAACCATTCATAGAATCTCTTTTATTAAAATGGAAATGGCTTTCACAGAGGCTATATACAAATTGAGGGTGTTCTCTGTGTCCTGACTCCTGGCCTGGGGCATCTCTGGGGCCAGGAGAGGAAATATTCTATGTGTGGTATAGGGCTAGCTCATTTTAGGGCCAAGAAGAGTGGTTCCAGTCTTGGATCTGGGCATTTTAACCTCCTTAAGCCTCAGTTTCCTCACCATCAATGGAATCTTTATCACAGCACCTACAATTTAGGATGGATGAATTAATTATGCACATAAAATGCTTAGCAGAGGGCTGATATCTTGGCAGCACAGGGAGGACACTGGGGGGCTTTGAGAACATCTGCCCACCTCCGTCACACTGGAGGCTATGGGCTCTGAGGGCAGGAGTCTTGTCATGCCCCTCTGTGTCCCCTGTCTACCCCACTTAACCTGCATAGAGCAAGCTCTTCAGTGAGGATTTGCTGAGCTGTATCAAATTGCAGAAGACCTGAAATGAGGGGTAAATCCAACCTCAGAGACATGCAAGAGAGAAGGAAGCCACTGTATTACTGCCAGGGACATTACCATTCTGGTAATGTCAGAGCTGAAATAACAGGCTGCTGACTGTCTCTCCAGGTTGGAATCTGACTTTTGAAGGTGGCAGGGGGTGCAGCATGGGGAGAGGGAGTTCTGATTTTTTTTATCTTGCAAAATTCATCACAGACACTCAGCCTAAGACACAGGGGAAAACAGAACTGTGTTTTGACTTCTAATTTATCTTCTTAGTATCCACTTTCTCCTGTCCTGGAACACAGCCAACAAGTCTCAAAGATCACATTTCACCAGCGACCTTGAAAGTGTGATTCAACATCTCTTTTTGCAGTAATAAGATCTTTTAACCGAAAGTGACCATTTTATGAGGCTGATACATTACAAAAGAGCCAATAGGCAAACTGAAGCCCTGGGTTATTAAAGCCCTGGGAAAAATCAATGTGCTCTGAAGCCAGCAACTTAAGCAACAGTGACCCAGAGTTCAGGAAAGGTGTTTGCCAGGGACTGAGGCTGCATCCAAGTGCTGTTCACCCACCAACTAGGAGCATGCCTCAGGGGAAAGGGGACCCAAATCCTCAGAGGGGGGATTTCACATAACTCTGACTAGCAGGGTACCCCTTAATTCCACACTGTAGAACTGGCAGAATTCAAGGTCTGGGTAAGAATTCAAGATATGGGTAAAAATTGAGAATTAGAAGCCAAAAATGTAAGCCAGGGAGGACACCCTGAAGGATGGAAGATGGAGACAGGGATTAGAAAGCTCAGGGATAAGGCAGAAGAGGGGAGGATGGCATGCAGAGAGAGCTCGGTGGAGGGTGTTAAGGAGGGCTGACAGGCCTCATGGGTGCTCCTTGTGGAAGAAGCATGGTGCCTGAGAAAGCCAGCCATGTTTGAAGGGACAGGGTCAGGCTGACAGAAGGGGAAGCCAGCAGTGCCATCTCCTAGGCTGGCTTCTCCCAGAGCAGCCCTCTAGGCATCTTAGAGCTCCCGAGCACCAGGGATACTGTAGGCTTCTCCTGCACAACCCCAGCAGGACGTTGCCAAGGAGGTGGGGACATGCACACACCCCTTCGTAGTTACCAGCTCTAAACCCATTATTATGGTTTGATATGAGATCTCTCCCCAAATCTCCTTTGTTAATGTAAGAATGTTGAGAGGTAAAATGACTAGATGATGAGTGCTGTAACCTAACCAGTGGATTAACCCATTTGATGGATCACTAGTTTGAAAGGGCTACAGTACTGGGTGGTAACTGCAGGCAGGTGGGGCGTGGCTGGAGGAGGTGAGGCATTGGGGATTATATCCACCTGGCTCCTCCTGGCTCTGTTTCTCTCTGCTACCCTGCTGCCCAAGTGAGCAGCTTTCCTCCACCACACCCTTCCACCACAATGTAATGCCTCACCTTATCCCCAGAGCATGCAGTCAGCCAGCCATGGACTGAACCTCTGGAATTGTGAGCCAAAATAAATCTTTCCTCCTCTAAGTTGTTCTTGTCAGGTATTTTGGCTACAGTGATGAAAATAAATAAACCTATAATTAAAAAATAATAAACTAATAAACCCATTTCAGAGGCACTGATGTTAACCTTTCTCCCCTTCTTTCTTCCTTTTTCATATCCCATTGCAGGCCAGGTGGAGAATCGGAGCTGCATGGGACCAGGCTTAACAACTAAACTATATAGTTTAGTCCTCCCATTTTACAGATGAGAAAACTAAGGCCCAGAGTGGAGATGTACCTGGTTCAGTCATATGGCAAAAGAGCAGCAAGGTTCTGGCTAGACATCAAGTCTCTTGACCTGATCTTTCCTCTGGGACACATAGTTCAGAGGCAGTTTTAATTCAAGTTGCAATTTTATCTTATTTTTTATTATATAATCAAAACTTGCTTATTATAAAAAATTCAAGTATATATATAAAAATAAAAAAATGTGGAGATGATGTGCTCCCTCCCCCCATTCACCCACAAACACATACACATCAGAGGTAAGCACTCCAACAGTTTAGCATGTGGGGGTCAGGAGTTTGCCGTCCCATTTCAGGAGGCAGGTAAGAGACAGTACTCCCAACACACACACACACACACACACACACACACACACACACTCCCCCTCTCTACAATACCCCAGGAAGTGGTCACTCAGTCTTGATGTGCACCTCTAGGAAGACAGAGATCCCAACAAGTAATGGAGTCCCCAGGCCACCCACTAACCGCACATGAGTCAGACGATCCTCCCTGTCAAAGACAACCAGGAACACTTGTACATTGCTGGTGGGACTGCAAATTGGTGCAGCCAATTTGGAAAGCAGTATGGAGATTTCTTGGAAAGCTGGGGATGGAGCCACCATTTGACCCAGCTATTCCCCTTCTCGGTCTATTCCCTAAAGACCTAAAAAGAGCATGCTACAGGGACACTGCTACATCGATGTTCATAGCAGCACAATTCACAATAGCAAGACTGTGGAACCAACCTAGATGCCCTTCAATAGACGAATGGATAAAAAAAATGTGGCATTTATACACAATGGAGTATTACTCTGCATTAAAAAATGACAAAATCATAGAATTTACAGGGAAATGGATGGCATTAGAGCAGATTATGCTAAGTGAAGCTAGCCAATCCCTAAAAAACAAATGCCAAATGTCTTCTTTGATATAAGGAGAGTAACTAAGAACAGAGTAGGGACGAAGAGCATGAGAAGAAGATTAACATTAAACAGGGATGAGAGGTGGGAGGGAAAGGGAGAGAGAAGGGAAATTGCATGGAAATGGAAGGAGACCCTCAGGGTTATACAAAAGTACATACAAGAGGAAGTGAGGGGAAAGGGAAAAATAATACAAGGGGGACAAATGAATGACAGTAGAGGGGGTAGAGAGAGAAGAGGGGAGGGGAGGGGAGGGGAGATAGTAGAGGATAGGAAAGGCAGCAGAACACAACAGACACTAGTATGGCAATACGTAAATCAATGGATGTGTAACTGATGTGATTCTGCAATCTGTATACGGGGTAAAAATGGGAGTTCATAACCCACTTGAATCAAGGTGTGAAATATGATATTTCAAGACATTTGTAATGTTTTGAACAACCAACAATAAAAAATTTTTAAAAAAAAGACAACCAGGAAACACACTGCAGAGAGCCCACTGAGAACCAGCCAGCACAAGGCAGAGACCTCCCCACCGGGTGAGATGTGAGGGGAAGGAGAGCACGAGCCTCCTTCTGGGGATCCAGCAGACTTCCTGGATCCCACTGTGTGGTCAAGGTGAGCCTGGATGAGAGCACGGCATGGCTAGGTGTTCTGAATGATGTGGAATTTCTTCACAGAGAATGCACAGCGCAAAGACATCCTTATGGGTGGTAAGCTGGTGATACATCGTACACTGACCCAGTTCAGACCTAATTCCTGGTCTCCTATATCTCACATGCCCCCACCACATGGGTTTAAATACTGCCCTTCACTTTCTTACTGGGTGGTCTTGGATAAAAGCATAAACAATTCCTCTGTCCAGTGCTCAGCATATATAAAGTGCTCAAATGTTAGCTAGTGGTATGGGTAGGAGCTTAAAAAACACAAGTTGCTATACTGATGAGGACACCCTCTGTCCCTTGTACTGTCCAAACTGCTCAGATTGGTTTTTTATAACAACCAATTATCATTTCTTAGAAACAACTCAGGCAGGACTCCAGGTAATTAACATGCATCATCCCTGTTAATCCCCATGACATCTCAGGAGGAAGGCACTACTAACCCATTGTACAGATGAAGAAACTCACAATTCCTGCCTGAGGCTACACAAACCTTCCCAGATTAAACCTTGTGGGGACCTACAGGGCTGACTCTGGTAGGAAATGAGATTCAGTTCTGTCACAGGAGTACCAAGGGGTGAAGGGAAGAGGAGGGGCAGAACAAAGGAACAGGGGCCATAAGGTAGAGAGACAGCAGAGGGCCAGCACCAAGGACAGGGACTGGTGTGTTAGGATTGCCTCCAAATGACATCAGAAGCCTGCAGTGGCTCAGAGGTTGGCCCTTTTCCTCCCTGAGGTTTCCCTTTCCCCTGAGCACAGGGTTGGGAGATGTCGGCCACCTTCCCCGCAAGTCAATGACTGCCCTCATACTCCAGCAAAGACAGTGTCCCTTTGGTCAGGCCATGCAAAGACCCACCTGGCTCTGAGCAAAGGTGGAGCTAGAGGCCGCTGCAGAGCAGTAGCCTCAACCCTTGCTATGCCTTGAACATCCTCACCAAAGCTCATATGGAAATTTAATCCTGCCAGGTGCAGTGGTACACGCCTGTAATCCCAGCAACTCAGGAAGGTGAGGCAGGGAGGATGGCAAGTTCAAGTCCAGCCTCAGCAACTTAGGACCCAACTTGGAGAGACCCTGTCTCAAAATTTAAAAAAATAAAAAGGGCTGGGGATATAGCTCAGTGTTAAAGCACCCCTGGATTCAGCTCAATTCCCAGTACAAAGCAAAGAGGAAGAAAGAAAAGAAAAGAAAGAAGCCAGGAGCAGCAGGCACACCTGTAATCCCAGTGGCTCTGGAGGCTGAGTCAGGAGAATCGCAAGTTCAAAGCCAGCCTCAGCAATGGTGAGGTACTAAGCAACTCAGTGAGACCCTGTCTCTAAAAAAAAAAATTAGGGCTGGGGATGTGGCTCAGTGGTCAAGGGCCCCTGAGTTCAATCCCTGGTACCCCAAAAGAAAAGAAAGAGTGGGGAGGGAGGAGGGGAGAGGGAGGGATAGGGAGGGAGAGAAAGAAAGACAAACAGAAAGAGAGATGGGGGGAGAGAAAGGGGGGGAGGAAGGAAGGAAGGAAGGAAGGAAGGAAGGAAGGAAGGAAGGAAGGAAGGAAGGAAGGAAATTAGTCACCATTGTAAGGTACTAAGAGGAGGGTGGAAATTCAATCTGACTATGGTATTTGGAGGTAAGACATTTGGGAAGCAATTGACATTAAATGAGGCCACAAGAGTGGGGCCTAATCTGATGGGACTGTAGTTTATAAGAAGGGGAGAGACCAGAGCTAGGACTCTGTCTCACCATGAGTTCCCTGCATTACCTTGAGATTCTGTGACTCCACAGAGTCCCTACCAGCAAGAAGGCCCTCACCACAGGCAGCCCTCAACTTTAGACTTCCCAGCAGGACTATAAGCAGTAAGTTTCTTTATAAGTTACTGTGGTATTCAGTTACAGCAACAGAAAATGGACTGAAGACAACCATGTCTGGGTGCTCACCACAGACCCAACTCTCCTGGGAGTGGTTTTGTCAGAAGCGAGGGTCCTCTCTGTATCCCCTGCTCCCTGCAGAGGAGGCCCTCAGTAGACACACACCCAGCTGCACTGAGTAAACGAAGAGGAAGGAGGGATGAGTGCTGTCCAAGGTAGCCGAGGTGCGCCTGCCTGCGCTTCCTCCCCCCTATGCAGGCCAGTTCGCCTACGCACAGGCATGTTCCTGCGGCCAGGCACACACGTGCCCACTCAGGGGCAGACCTGGACTCACATATGCACAGCCAGGCAGACAGACACCTACTCACTGGGGTGTCCAAGGGAACACAGCTTCACTCGTCCTCGCTGATCCCAAAGCACAGCACCAGATTTCAGGGTACTGTGTGAACCCTAAGATACAACAATGTCCACACCCAGAATTTCATTGGAAGCAGCTCTGCTTCTTTTCCATTTCACAGATTTTAAAAGACCTGTCTCTAGCAAGCAAGTCTTGGCAGTTTGGTGGATTCCGGCATTTCCTTTGCAGAGTTGAGGAGTGCTCAAAGCACGCACATGCATACACATGCACATGTGTGCACACACACAGTTGTATCTAAGCTCTGGGTGGTGTGGTACCTGCCATTTGTCCCACCTCCTAGCAAGGGCTTAACCCCAGCTGCAGTGAGCCCTTCAGGCCCTCAGGCCTCCCAATGCTGGGCTGGGCTGTTCCCTCTGTTGGGGACACTCTTCTCTCCTCTTTCACTCATTAAGTCCTATTCTGCCTAAAGATGTCAACAGGCAAGAGACTTATCTCCCCTCCAATGTCACCAGGCCTCTGAAAGGAAGGGGATGGATCTGTTTTAAAGCCACAGATCAGCCCAATTTGCTCATCCGTGAGCCCCTATGAATACTATTATTGCTGGAACAAGGCTCTAGGCTCTGAGAGGTGAGGAGTTGTGCTACTAATGCTTACCATTATGTGCCCACAGTCTAGCCTAGTGCCTGGGACAGACTAGGTACCCCAGAAAATACAGCATGAAGGAATAAAGGAAAGAATGAATAAATGCCCAGGAGCCCTGGAAGCAGTCACTCCAAACAGTTATTCTTTAGAGTCATGGTTTTCTTTTTAAATCAAAGGTTTTTCTTTCCCACTATAAAAGCATTCTCTATACCTTAAAGCAAAATAGAAAATACACACTTTCCCAGTGCCCAGAGTGACCCCAAATAGTAAAATCACAAGGCACCAATGCCAGAGCACCCAGAAGGCCAAGGGGACTGAATCACTCCTGGCTCTGATGGGTCAGGGGTCATGCTGGCTGGTGGGGAGTGTCACTTTCAGAAGAGGCCCAGGATGGAGCCTCTGACCTCCTGCTCCCTTCCTTCTCCCCAGGAAACCAGGGCTTCATCTGTTGCTGTCTCTGAAAACAGTCCGGTCCCCAGTCCAAATGGAAAGAGGAGCACCTGAGAGAACACTTTGAAACATGAGACTAGAATGGAAAAATATTTTTTAAAATTATAAATTCTCCTTTTAAAGCGGAAATAATAATATGAAGCAAAAAGGCCCTAGATTCAGTCCATTTTAAATTTAAAGCAAGCAAATCGCTACTGGGAAAGAAAGAACCAGGCGTGAAAGGGAGAGAGAAGGAAAGAAAATCCAGATTAATAAGCCTGGAGGCATGGGCCAATTACATAGTCTTCTTCCTCAGATTTTTGTGTACAAAAGGTACTTTTCATTTCAGGGAGGAGGAATACATTTTAATGTGACAGCTGATATGATTCCTATTGCAAAATTAAAACACATTTTGTCAGATTTTTTTTCTAGATTTTATTGACACACATATGATTTCATACCACAGAGATCCTTATATTTTATAAGCCCCATAAACAGACAAAGGGATCCGTAACTTCCCTCCAAATCAATGGAGCACAGCGAAAGGAAGGGGATGGCTCTGTTTTAAAGCTACAGATCAGCCCAATTTCATCAACAGCTGCAGGGGAGGAGAGAAGAACCCGAGACAAGCAGGGGAATTTTAGAGGCCTCCCAAGGTACAAGGGGACTGGGGCTTGGAGGGGGGATATGATACACAGGCCTATCTGGTGTCTCTATTTGAGTCCTTCTGGACAATGACCTGAGAAGAATGAACCTATGGGTCTTCCTGTGTCAGGCCCCTGGCAGGGTGAGCAGCACAAAGCAAAATATCACAGTCCCAGGGAGGTTACTAGGTTAGGAGCAAGAAGCTCTTGCACAGGAGGGTGACTATAGATAACAATAGGGAACTGTACACTTCAAAAAGAAGAAAGGAGCCTTAAAGTTTTCACCATAAAGAAATGATAAACCAACCTAGATGGATGCATAAAGAAAAAGTGGTGCATATACACAATGAAATATTACTCAGCCTTAAAGAAGAATGATATTATGGCATTTGCAAGTAAATGGATGGAACTAGAGAATATCACGCTAAGTGAAATAAATCAATCCCCCAAAAAGCAAAGGCTGAATGTTTTATCTGATAAGCGGATGCTGATCCATAGTTGGGGGTGGGTGGTTAGGGAAGAATGAAGGAACTTTGGATTGTACAGAAGGAAATGAAGGGAGGGGAGAGGCTGTAGGGAAGGGAAGGACGGTAGAAAGAGGCAGACATTATTACCCTATATACATGTATGATTGTACTACTGGAGTGAGTCTACTGCACCAGGTACAGCCAGAGGAATGAAAACTTGTGCTCCATTTGTGTACAATGTGTCAAAATGCATTGGACTGTCATGTATAACTAATTAGAACAAATTTCAAAATTTTTAAAGGAAATTATAAATGTTGGAAGACATGGATATGCTTACCCTTATTTAAGCATTACACAATGTATTGAAACATCACATACCATCCCATTAATCTACATACTTTTAATGTTTTTATACATATCAGGTAAAAATTGAACTTCAATGGAAAAAAAACAAACTAGCACAGTCCCCATTTTCAAAGTGCAAAGAGTGTTAGACATCCTGGGACAGGAGAGCTTTTGGCTGTAGAGGTTAGATCATCAATACAGTCCACATCCTTTTCCTACAATGTGTGGGATGGCATATTTCACACAGGGCAGTGTGCTGACAATACTGAGTGACATCAGGGCCATGTGCTAGCCTCTAGAGGAGCCACGGGGAGACCCCAAAGCAACAGTTTCAAATCTCTGCCTGGAACTCAGGGAACCTGAGTAAGCCACGTGACCTCTCAGAGCCTGGGACCCTTCAATTGCAAACTGGAATCTAACATACTTCCTGAGATTGGCCTTGTTATCCATTTGTGCTGGGCCTGGTGCCTGGTTTTAACTGCAAGGTCACACTTGATCCTCAGTGGAATCCTGGCAAGGTAAGACCTGTGCAGTGATTTTAAGCATGGCTGCAAATTATTCACCACTTCTCCCATCAAAAGGTGGAACCTAATTCCCCTCTCCTTTATGTGGACCAGCCTTCTAGGTAACAGAGGTGATGATGAGTGACTTTTGCAGCTTGCTCAGCAGAAGCAGTGCATCTTCTTCCTGCCCCTGCCCTGGATGATCATTCTTGGATCAAGCCCCCACATTGTGAGGAAGCCCAGATCGCAGGGAGAGGCCACAGGTAGCCTAGCCAGAGCCCTAGCTGACCACCAGCTGATAACTGACCAGCACTGACTCCCAGAGAGGAAGTGAGTGAATCTTCAGATGTTTCCAGTTTCCAGTCACTCCAGCGGATGCTAAAAAGAGCAAAAAACTACCCCTGCTGAACCCTGCTTGAATTGCAGGTTTCCAAGATAAATGCTGTCATAGCTGTAAGTCACTATGTAGGGGTGGTTTGTTATACAGCAATAGAGTCCTAGAACAAACTATTGTGATACCCATTTTGCAGACGAGAAAATTTGTCTCATACACCTTACAATTTGCACAGTCAGGACTCAAATCCAGCCAGCAAAGGTAAACCCATAACCACCGTCCCACACTGCCTTCCCAGCCTGGTTCCACATCATGGAAGCAAAAATTTACACACATGCAGTCTGGTTAATCCTCAGTTACTAGAAAACACCTATTATAACTCTCCATTCTCTTGCATTCTAGTCATGAATTTCATGAATTCCCTCCTTTACTCATTACTTTTTAGCTTTATCTAAGTATTATTTTCTCACGGAGAACAACATTAAAAATACACACATAGCCAGGAGACCTTTTAACCTCCTGTGGGTTTCTCCTGTGGGCTGAGCTGATGCAGGGGGATCATGTGGGAAGAACTATCATTAGCATCTTCTACATGCACAGCACTGTGCTGAGAATTTGTCACTTGTTATTCTAGAAGTGTAGAGGAAGAATAAACTTAAAAATCACAGTTGTGATTTAACTTCAAGGTCTGTTACAAGACACAGAAAATCCTCCTTCCCCACCAGCTCCTTCAGCTCCTTCCGCTCCCCCACAACCCCCTCCCTTCCCTGAACACCTCCAATAGGCAATAAAATAGCTATTACTTTCTGACTGTGATGCCATTAGCAATATCCAAGTTCAAAATCGTATCCCACTGTTCCTGCTACTTACAGGCACACGTGGACAGCAAATGCCTTACTCAGCCCACTATCCTCCTCAAGTGCAAGAGCCTGTTAATATCATTCATAAAGTTTTGAATACCTGACCTCCCTTGAAATTCAGAATGTCCAAGTTCACTGAGGATTTAACTCAAGACTAGGGATGGAGCCACACATGAGAAGGATAAACCAGGCGGAGGGCTTTGGGATTCGGTGGGAAGGCAGCTGGGAAGGAACAGAGATGACACATTGAGAAAGAACTGACACAGCACTGAGGGAGGGCAAGGAGACAAGCCAGAGACAGCTGGGAGGGGGCAAGAACAAGCTAATGACTTAGCCCTTTGCCTCTCAGCATCTTCATTCTAAAGATGGAGATGACCCTGAAGTAACCCTGAGAACTTGGGAGGAATGGTGTTACCACTCTCCTCACAGGATCAATTAAAACTTTGCATTTAAGAATGGCAGACAGTGCCCGGCACGTAGTTACTGTACAACAAATAGCAGCTGTTTCTAAAAGCTCACCAAGCTCTTTTCTACCTCAGGGCCTCTTTCCCGATCTCTCAGCTCCTTCTCAGTATGCAGGTTCTCTCTGAGGTCAGCCACTTCCCAACCACTGCCCACCCTCCCCACCTTCCCCCACCCCACATTTAGGTTCCTCATAGCAGGCACACCAAGGGCTTGCTCATTAACCCCCAGTTATGACATAATCCATCAGCCCATTCTCCCTAGTCCCTGACTTCATGGTTTATTCTTTCCTTCCCAGCCCCAACTGAAACTTTATGATTTATTTCTTTGTTTTACTTGCTTATTGCTTTTATGCCTAGGCTTTGTCTATCTTGTTCACCCTGAATTGCCCCGAATCCCCAGGGTTTGCATACAGTTGGAGCTCAATGCATGTTTGCAAAAGGACTAAATTCAGATTGATCATTATTTTGCATTCAAAAAAAGCACAGTTAGGCAGTTTTCCACTGAAGATCAAAAATGGAGGCAGGTTTAAGGTGAGTTCTTGCTTCTAGAAACTCAGAGACAGAAAACTGTGGTCCCAGGTCTGAACATCATGCAAGGCTATGGAGAGAGGGAAGGAAAGGGAGTCCAGAATCATCACAGCATCTGGCCACTGAAACCTACACAGCTGGGCCCACAATAAACTGGTGACCAAGGGGAGAATTCTGGAAGGGGTGTGGAACCCTAGATTATCATTTAATCGGGACACGGGTAAACCTTCCCACAGATTTTTGAGCCAGTACAAACAACTGCTCCCTGGAATATTGCACAAATTGTATAAATTACAAAACTCTGTCCAAAGGACAAATATCACATGGCCAGGGTCACAGAGCAGCCCGGTCCATGGAGGAGAGGGGAAAAAGGGTTCTACCTCTGACCCCCAGTCACAGTTTTTCTGGTTGACCCGCTCACAGTTGAGAGCTGATGCAGGAACCAGGCCAGGCCCTGGCTGCCCACAGCTTAGCACTTTTGGCTGGGCAAAAAGTGAATTCAGAAAAGTTCAAGAGGCCTGAGCCAAACTACTCCCACCACAGAAACACAGATGAGATGTCAGGAACAGCAAACTTTGAAAACTATTAATTGCCATAACCTTTTTAATGCACCTACTAGCTGGGTGTGGTGGTGCACACCTGTAATTCCAGTGACTCAGGAGGCTGAAGTGAGAAGATCCTAAATTCAAGGCTAGCCTCAGCAACTTAGTGAGACCATATCGCAAAATAAAAGTTGCAAAGGACTAGGGTTGTAGGTGAGTGGTAAAGCTCCCGTGGGTTCAGTCCCTAGTACCACACACACACACACTCACAGAAGCACCTCATTCCTATGTGGTCCCTGGGACTTGGAGCCCACCTTGTGCCTCATAGCTATTTACCAAATGTTGATTGCATTGACCGGTTGGTGACTGCTACCAGACAGGAAGTCCAGCAGACCAGCTAGTGCTCTCTCTCTACTTACTCACAGATGAACAAGTTTATGCGTTCACTTCCATCAACTGAGGGTAACAAGTTGACACGGGGACAGCAAGGGGCTGGATCATGAAGCACAGACCTCAGGAAAGATAATGCAGGCTAGTGGGTCTCATGGCAGCAACACAGAACGTCAAACCCAAAGTGAGCCCAGCTCACAGTAGGCAACTTTGGGTAGATCAGAGAAAGTGTAACCTCTGGGCATAAAAGGACCTAGATTCCCATCTCAGCTTCCTGGCTTGCACTGTGGCCTTGCATAGGTACTGAACCTTTCTGAACTTGAGCTTTCCTCACCTGTAAATGAAGATGATGCCAACCGACTTGTGATTGCTATAGGGATTTTAGATAATGTGTGGAAAATCTATCGCACACAACAGGTTTTTGACTAGTCATGGCTATTATGGACTTCAGGGATGATACTTATGATAGAACGACAAAATTTCACAGACAGCGTTTTGTCCACACCACTAACGTTCAGTTCATAATAGCACTTAGAGGTCAGGTGTCATTCTCCAAGTCCACCAACATCCACTCCTGCCTTCCACGGCCCCTCAGACCTCCAGTCACAAAAATCCCTGTTCATCTTACAGTTCAATCTTTCTGTGAAGATTATATTGTGGGAAGTTAAGAAAAACAGATGACTTCAGATGAACTATGTATTACTTGGGTGTTTTTAATAACTAGCAAGTATAATCTTCAGAATGAGAAAGTGTCAACGGGAAAGCTTTCAATGCCCCCAAAGATGCTCAACCACGAGGAAGCCAGACTCAAGACATCGCCAGCACAATTGGTTCTCTGGGTTTGGAGCAGTTGGACAAGGTCACACATTTCCAAGTTTCTCAAAGTTGAGCAAGGAGCTTGCAAGGAGAGTCACGAATGTCCACTATCTTGAGAAACTCCAGTGTGCCATTTATCATCTGCTGATTTATATTCTAAATTATGGCAAAGATTGACCATTGGTTCTAAAATTCCTTAACCCTTTTCCTTCCATCCCAAAGGCTAGTGTTACTAGCTTGGAGTCACTTCCTAGGAAGCAGGGCTTGCCTTCTATGATTGTCCCTGCATGAGCATCCACAGTACTTGAGGACCTTGCTCACATGCAGGGTCTCACTCAGAAGGTCAGGGGCAGTGGGATGGGATTCTGTGTTTCCAACAAGCTCCCCTGTGACACTGTTGCTGGTGGTCTACACGCCTGAAATGCTGAGGCACAAGGAAGAAAGTGACTAGAAACCCTAATGCCTAGAGTTCATCCGAGAGAACTAAATGTTTGCAGATTTTTCCTCTCCACTGAGCTTTTTTTCTATAAATGGACCTCATAAATGAGGCTTGAAAATTAAAGAACTCTATTTAAATCAAATTAAAGCAAAGGAAAAGATTCGGAGAAAATAAATGACTTCATGGTTGTTATGCTGAACCAGGTTCAGCCATCTTCACTGACTCTAAAAAGGCCCCTGTCCTCTCCTCACAGTCTCAGGGACGCCCTAAGTCAAGTCCTCTGAGGCTTAACTCCACCTCCCCTTCCCTGGAGGAGGGGCTCGAGCACTTTCTGCAACCAGACAGTCTCCCCCAACACCCACTGACTACAGATCCCCCTGTCTCTTGGCTTGAGGAAGAAAGTACTTTTCTGTTCCATTTGGTTGGCAAAGTTGGAAGGGAAAGAAAATGTGTTATGGAGGAAAAGGTTTGTGGGGCTCAGCAGCTCCTCCGTGGCCCCTATTCCAGCAGGGCAAGCCAAGGCGATTTCTTTAACACCGCCTTCCTCTGGGCCCCTGTGGTTTCTGCCCATCAGCGCTAACCAGCTCTTTCTCTATAATGTGCAGTGCTCTCCCTCACCTGGAAATCTCCACTTGGGAAGCCAGCGGGCACCCTCTGTCTCAGCCTGCGGCTTTCTCCTCTGCTACACCCTCCTGATACCACACGCCCAGGACACCTGGCTATCTGCACCACAAATGATGAAAACCCTCAGACAGGATCAGGAAGACTTCAGGTTAAAATGTGAGCTGGTGGACGGTCTCTTCTCCCAGAAGGTGCTTGCCCATTTGTGTATATGTAGGCAGAGCATGTGTGGGCGCTTGAGTGTGCATGCTCAGAAGCTAAGGACCTGGGGTTATTAAAGAAAATCTGAAATGGGACAAAATAGGATGTTTGGGGGATGAACTATGAGTTCTCTTCCTGGATCAAGCAGCAGCCACCTTTGTAGTCCTGAGAAACAGCCCCTGCCTCCCCTCATGTACCTTTCCTACATTTTACCCCAAAGAAAGTCCCCACTGTCCTACCCCGGGCGAGTGACCTCCAGCAACTTGTCCTTTCACTCTCAGCCCCTCTCATGCTTGATTCTTTCCCAGGAAATTATTAAATTATTTCTGATGGCCTCACTCCTCCTCACAACCCCCCGCCCTTTTTGAGTCTTGGAGAGAGTAGTGTAGGGCTTGTTTCAAAAACTCATCTTAGTTCTGCCAAATCATGTTTTCTGTCTATCAAACCAAAGTCAAAGTTGTTAACACATTTCCTGATGTGCTACGGCTCAATGAAAACTGCTGAAAAATCTTTGGATGGAAGTTACTCCAAATGCTGTGCCAGCCCAAACTTGAACTTGATAATGCAGGCTCTCCAAAGGTCCCCTGGTGTCTCAACGAATCTATTCAAGCACCTCCTAAGCCTCCACCAAGATTTAGATTCAACAGGCACCTATCACATGCAAGACTTTCTTTAAAATATGATCCATTTAAATTGACCATGAAAGATTGGTATTATTGTATCTATCCCACTCAGGAGAAAACAGAAGCTCAGAAAATTCAATGTGTTGAATTACATGCTTAAGACATCGCAGGTTCATAGTTCAATCCAGCTCTCTAACTTCAAATCCAGCACTTTTCTCATTATAAAATGGTATCGGTTTCTCACATCAGAGACCCACAGTAGTTGGGTTAATGTTGGGCACAAAGAACATTCATTAAATGGTTTTGTCTTTGCCTTGCATTTAAGTTTGTAGGCAAATGTGCAAAGTCACACCAATTTGTAATTTAAAGATTAAAATAATTTCGGTTTTTTTGTATTGAGGAGTCAAAATGCAGCTATTTTAAAAAGAGATTAAGAAAAACAGTTTCAACAGATATGCCAAGATCATTATTAATACCATGAGCTTCACTTTGATGTCTTTTCAAAGAACTTAAATGCACAGGTGAGAGCAAGACATTAAAAATCACCTTACCTGAGAAGCCAGGTCTCAGAAAAAAGAGACAAATAGACCCAGGCACCTCGAGGCCTCCATTTTTGGTGTAAATTTTTCTTCAGTCATCATACTTATTTTAAAATTTTTAAGATAATGCTTGTATCTAAGAATTAAGAAAATATAGTAAATAATACTAGCTAAAAGGGGCTGATTTAACAAGGCTTCATTTTGCAAACTGTATGTTCCTCCAAGGAATTCACTTGGCTTTACCCATCATGAACTCCAAGTTCATAATT
Source organism: Marmota marmota marmota (assembly GCF_001458135.2). Lineage (NCBI taxonomy): Eukaryota > Metazoa > Chordata > Mammalia > Rodentia > Sciuridae > Marmota > Marmota marmota. The sequence continues at coordinate 31,922,017 of NW_026000174.1, read as the reverse complement.
ATTGGATAAGTGTATGAATGATTAAGCATTTTTATCCCAAAACTATTTTATGATATAAATCAAACAATTTTAACAGAATTTAACATGAACAGACATTTAAATTGTTTCCCCATAGCCCTGATGTGAGATCCCAGTAGCTCTATGTGATAACCAAACTTGGGAACTATCAGACTTTTTTATGTTCGCTGTTCTAGTTGACATGAAAATGGATGGAACTTTGGGTTTAAATTGCATTTTCTTGATTACTAATTATGTAGAAATCCTTTTAATTTGCTTGTTGGCCATTCAAAGTTCTTCTTCAGACCTTTCATCCACTTTTTACTGAGGCATATTTTAACTGTGAATTTTTAGTAAAGCTTTATATATTGTGGATGTAGATCCATTGTCAGAGGTATGCATTGTAAAAATTGTATTCCAGATTGTGGTTGATTTATTCTTGCAAAAGCACAATTTTGACAAGCTTGGAGACAAAGTCATGAGTATCCATTAGGAGCCCAACTCAGCGGTAATAAAGTCCAAGGTCTGAGTATTCTGAGAGGGCTGCCTTTTCTAACATTTCAGCATGAGGTCCTTTATTATGTTAAGACAGAGTTTCCAGTTGTTATCTTGTGGTTCTCAGTCTGTCCAGAGAAGTTGACAATCCCTAGGCACATGGCCCTACCAAGGACAGGGTTTACACTAAAAGCAGCAGGACCTTTGTAGGGGAGAAAAGGAGAGACTCACATGCACATAAATCCATGCAAACAATAAGCACAACACTAAGCACCCAACAACTAGCACCCAATGGAACCACAAGTGACACCACCAACCTTGGACTAGACATTGCCATAGATAGATACTCTGTGTCACTCAACATCTGTCTTCATTTCTCACGCTGCCCGAGCGAACACTAAGAAAGGTGATAAAAGATGTTCAATGTCACAACGAACGCAGGCAAGGCCAAGACATGATTTTTTTTAGAACTTAATTCACTCTCTTTGCCAAAGTAATGCCTGTTTACTATAGAAAATTTGGAAAACACAGATAAGCAAAGGAGAGAAAATCTCACAAATCCCATTCTCCAGAAATAAACAGTTTAATATTTTAGTGTATATAGGGATTCAGTCCTTTTCTTCTGCATATATGTTTTAGCTTTTTAAAATGGGCTCACAGGAGGCATGCTGATTTGCAATCTGTTTCTCCTACTTTTTTCTTTAACTGTGACAGTTTTCCATGTCATTGCACTGGGTTCTATTACCTAATGTTTAATGGCCAAATAGCTCTCAATTGAATAGCTACACCACAATTTATTTAACCAATCTCCTATTGCTGAACTTTTTAGCTTGTTTCCAGTTCTTCACTTAAATGCAACCCTAGGATAAATGTTCTAAAAACTGAATCTTTGAGCATCCAAGATTATTTTCTTCTAGTGAACTTCTGGAGATGGAGTAACTGGGTCATGAGGGATGCAAAGGCTTTAGGTTTAACAGTCTGCACAACTACTATCTCATTTAAAGGAAAAAGCTGGGACGGGGATATGGGTCAGTGGCAGAGTGCTTGCCAAGCATTCATGAGGCCCTGGGTTCCGTCCCCAGCACTACAAAAAAAAAAAAAAAAAAAAAAGGAAGGAAAATTGGAAAGAAAAAGTTTACATTTGCACATTTATAGAGCAAATATGCAGCCCAAACCTTTAGGGAGGGCTCTGTCTCCATAGGCATCACTCCCACTGCTGGAGATAACCCAGCACGGGTGGTGTCACCTTGATTCCACACAGGAGGCCCCCAGGGTTCTGCAAGGTTCAGACACATGGCTAGCAAGTGGTGACTTAGGATCAGGACTCAGCTGTGTCTGAAGGTAAAGCCTGTGTTGTTCCCATACTTTGTCCTCTTGGCTTCTATTTATTGAGGCAGAGAAGCACTTCTCAAGGGCTTTTTCCGAAAGGTCTGTCTATAGGGAGCGGGGGTGGAGGAGGAGCTGGCTGAAGTATCAATATTGCAGATACTTAATCCAACCAAACATGACGTCTCACTGGCATCGCGGTCCAGTGCTGGGGCAAGGGTTGCTCCTGTAGTCATCCAGGTACTCGGGCTCCTTCCATGTAAATTCCATGACTTCCTGTAAGTCTTCTAGGGTCACTGACAGGAGGGTTGTCTTGGGGTGGGAAGGGCAAGCCTGGAAATGGAGCACATCCCTTCTCCTCATATTCTGTTGGCTAGAATTCACCAAGACCACACTTTGCGGGATGTGTGATGAGACTAAGAGCCCAGGAAGGAGAGAACAGAGATACTAGGCACACTGTAGCTCACAGGGTAGAATAAAATGAGTTTGTTTGTTTTCCCAGCCCTCAGTTAACTAGAAAAATCTACAAATCCCTTGCTGAAACTAATATGGAAGTTTAGTATGGATATATTGGAGTCCACATCCACATCAGTGCCAGTTCTGATCTCATAGCTGTGTATCTTTGGGGATAATAACAATAATAACAGCTGACGGTTATTGAGTGCTCTATGTAAGGTGTGGAATGAGTAGTTACACACTCAAACTTTGGAGTCAGACTACCTAGGTTCAGATTCCAGTGGTCCCTTGTTAGCTGTGTGACCTTGGGCAAGCAACTGAACCTCTCTGTGCTTCAGTTTCTTCATCCATAAAATAGAGCCAAGATAGGAACTTGTATCAGAGTGTTGGTAAGGATTAACTGTGTTGTGCCTGTAAGTGAGCTTATAACCATGTGTGAATCAGAGCAAACCATACCTAAGTTTTAGCTGCTACTGTTGGGCTAGTGTGCCAGTCATTGTGTGAAGTGCTTTGAAGTTATTAGACTTGTGGTTTCCTCCTCCATAAAGTGGGGGAGGGAGTACAACCCACAGGGCTGTTGTTGTGATGAAGCGAAGTCATTTATGGAAAGCAACGCCTGGCATCTGGCTGGAGTGAGCTGCTCCGTGAACAGCAGACGCTGCTCGCCTCCCCCACGTGCTCAATTCATCAAGGTTTGCCGGCCGGCACAATTGTCTCACCCTGTGCTGCTGTCGGAAGGTCACTGACGACAATTCTGGTGCTCATTCAGAACGGGCAGAGAGAAAAGAATTCTATAAGCAAAGCTGTCTCCCATGTGCACCTCCCGTCCCATTGTGCGCGGGGGAACGTGGTGTCGCATGCACATTATTCCACTCCCCCGCAACACCGTGCCCTCCCCCCTCCGCTCTGTTCAGCATAGATTAAAAGGCACTGCCTTTCCCAGCTGCCTTTCTGAGAGTCTTCCTGCCCACAGGGATCCCAGTGCAGGAGGCAGCCCCTGGGAACCCCAGGGGATTCTCTTGGGAGCCAAGCAGTAGCCTGGCCCTGGCCACCACCAGGGAGTCTGGCATGGGATGCAGTGCCCACAGCTGCCTTGAGTCTGCTGACACGGCCCTCCTGCCCTCAGATGCCCAGGAAGGGTCTCCCTAAAAGGAACCTCCAGAGATCTAGGTCCTGGTCACCTTCCTATGTCTGCCCCAGCCCCAACCTCTATAGGCACCTTAGTTCAGAATCACCCTCGGCAACAAAAGCCAAATGACCACATTGGTGCTGATGTTGTTTTGGCTCACCTCAGCCCCATTTTTCCCTGGAATTCAGTAGCTCTAATCTGTCCCACTTCCTGTCTTGTCCTTGGAAAGAGTCAGGGTCTATCTGTCTTTCATGACCAGCAACCCCATTCCTACAAATAGACCACAAGCACACAAGGTCTGGAAGTTCACCAGCACCTCTACTATAGAGCGCCATCTCCCCTCTCACTCATTCATTCATTCGTTCATCCGTTCACTTAAATATTTAGATGATTAAATAAATCTCTAAGTTAATATTTACTGAATGCTTATGTCTGGTCACTGTACTTGGTGCCAGGAATACAAAGTCTAATCTAACACATTTCTGCCTTCACAAAGCCACCAGTAAAGTGGGAGACAGAGAGGACAGGGACCAAGGGACAGGTAGCAAAGGAAGAGAGGGATGATTGAGGAGCACCAAGGGGAGAAGCCCCCTAGCTTGAGGGATCAGCGAGGCTTCCCAGATAAGGGAGTGCCTTGCTGGGCCTTAAAGGATGAGGGGACTCAGTTACACATATATAGGGTGGGTTTCTTGGCAGCAGAGAGAGCACAGGAAGGAGCATGGAGGGCACAACAGCAGGCACCCATTGGGAACCACTGGACTGTTGTTCAGGGTGGAGAGGGGAAGGGCAGGGCTGCAGCAGGTGGGCTGGTGCAGGTCTGGGTGTGGCGGGGACAGCTCAGCCAGGTATTCCCAGACCTTCCTCATCTCAGTGTCGAGGGTTCCACTTCCCTGGGACCCACTTGATTCTGAGTGAAGCAGGGAGATTGGCCACCCTACTCCAGTTCCTCTTTGCATGCTTAGAAATTTTGCTCAGATAACAAGAAGTCAGGAAAAAGTCATAAGCAGGCAAGTGACATGATTGGATTTGTATTTATAATTTATACAAAACCCTGCTCCTCTACTTTCGCCATGCGAACAGGGGTATGCCCTCTTTCAAGAGCATCACACCATGAGGCTTGTGATGTCCACCAATGCCTTTCCACCAAATGGAACATCCTGTCCACACCCCCACACACACTCCTCATGGTAACCTGTTCAACAGCACTGGCCCTCCTGAGCAGCCCATGAGATCACAGAACATGGAAATTCTGAAGAGAGCTCAAGTATGTCAGCATTTTCCTAGAGCACAATTTCTAGCCAGTGCCTTCCAGCCTTTAGAGCCATGGAGACGATGTATCTAATGCGAGGGAACAGCAGTAGCCTAAGGAAATCCAATAGGGAGAGAATCCCACTGTAACAAGCTTGACAGATATCAATGCTGCTGTTTTGTGTTCAAATCTCATTAAGGCTGACCAGACTATTGCCAGAGTGGTGAGGAGACATGCTCTATTGTTTATTAGTTTTATTTTGTTTGCATAAAAAGATTCCAGTTACATGGTTAATTGCAAACAACACAGCAACAACAGGGGGTGAGGAGAAATAGACAAAAGGGATGTTTTGTGCAAGAGCCTGGAAGGTAAAAGCCATCAGGGCAGAATTCAACTCTTCTGCAACGGTAGCCCATGATATTAATTGTAAAAGTCTATTATATATGTCCATAAATAAAGACACTAGAACTACTCAAGATATTCATTAAGTCTGTTTTGGAGATGGCTCGTTGGGGATTTGGAAGAGCTTGTTAAATTCTTGGTGCTGGTGGAAGCGCTGTTGGCAGGTGTGCAGAGAGCAGCCGGCTGGGCTCTTTGCACAGACAGGGAAGCTGTAAGGAGGAGGATGGGTGGGGGTGGGGCGGGTTTTGGAGGAGTGCTGGGAAAGGCAGGCAGACTGAAGTGAGATGGAGTGAAACCCTCGAAAAAGTGTGCCCTGGGCTCTGTCAGCTCCCCAGAGACGGCAGCTGCAAGAGGCACTGGGGGAGGGAAGGTTGTGGGCAGCAGAGCTGGGCCAGCCAAGGAGGTGTCCCCACCCTGAGGAGGTTACCACCCTCTCTGGTCCTCCCAGCTCGGCTCCTTCCTCTAAAACAGCCACTGGGAAATCTGTGCAGAGCACAACTAGAAAGTGCAGAGAAGATGGATATTTTCTAGCAAATCAAGTGTGAAATCCAGACATGAATTTCTTTGAAATTTCACTGGGGACTTTCACAACCAAGGTCATTGTTTCGTGGCCTCCCTTCCAGGTAAGAGACCTCATTCTTACTCTGAATAGTTCTCTCTCTGGCCCTCTTGACATTTCCATCTTATCTAAGCCCTGAGTGGCTCCTCACCCTCTCACCAGGAAACTCCTTTGCCCCTGTCCCCACTCTGCCCGGGTAGGGAGTCAAGGGAGGCTGAGAAATCTGCCCAAGATCCCAAGCAAACAAGGAGAGAAGCCGGGGCTCCAACTCCAGCCAAAGCAGAAAGTAGACACACTTCACTCCCTCCACATTCCTGGCACTGAGGCTGGGGCTGGGCAAACTAGAGGAACACCACAAAGCCTCTGCCCTCAGGGAGCTCAGTCTGGTGCTGACAAACCTCCTGCCCTCGGATCCAGGAGTCTCAGAGCTCCCTTAGCATGGCTTGGGACATGTGCTGATCACCTATTCTTTTGGAGCAGACCTTCAAAGTCAACGTCAACCCTGTCCTCCACTAGACACCTAGCAGCTACGGCACAGACAGTCGGTTTTACAAAAAGGGACATCTCCGCTGTGAGAGACGCCCCACCCACCACCCGGCTTTCCATCTGCCATTTCAAAGGCCCATCCAAGCGAGATGCTTCCACCACAAGCTGCCCTATCATAGCCAATTGCAAGGTGCTGCTCTTTATTAAAGGTGCAGGCCATTTCCACTAGTGACGCCTATCAGCAATTTGGTGCGTGCACACGGCACTGCCACCCTGTATCTGCCAGAGGACTGATAAGGTGCCTCTCGTTGGGTTTTGACAAGCAGCAGCATGGGAGGATGCATCAGAGGCCCCACCAAGCCAGGGGCATGTTGCCAAGGAATAGGCTCAGGGGTGGGGGGAACAAAGAGGACCAAAACAATATCTCAAAGCAAGCAGTGAACCCTGAAAGTGAGAATGAGGCAGGCAGACACACACACACACACACACACGCGCAAAGAAAAGTCCAGCCTCGGATTTCTTCTAGCCCAAAAGAGTTCATTGCAACTTGGAAGTCAAAAGATAACTGACATGCGCGCGGGGGGTTCGGGGGGGCAGGCTGTGACAGCCGAATGGAGGGGGAGAAGCGTGTTTGCAGCACGCATCACTTCACTGCGCATGGAGCTTGTCTCATACACACGCTCTGCGCTCTGCGAAGCCCTTCCCTCTCCCCAGAGAGGAGCTGTTTGTTCAGGCCCCGGACAGCTCCGCCTTGTCAAATGCTGTCTCCTCTGATCTTCCACCTGCCTCCTGCCTCCCAGCCTCACCTCCTTAATCTGTGCAAAAGGCTGTTACCCAAATGAACCTTCACACACCTCGAATCACTTCCCAGCAGAGCTTTACACCTCCTCTCCCATCTGCTTTAGCTTAGACCAACGAATATGCTCCTTCTGTTTTCCAAAAGAAGTGAAACCAAATGAAAGCCCTGGGCGCCTAGGTGGAATGGTCAAACCCCCGGGGAGGGGACCTGGCTTGTCCTTCTAGTATGTCTTTTAACCTCTCAGGGCCTTGAAAATCTTGCCTGTGTGTTGGGTATGAAAGTATGTTATTCCGAACATCCAAGTCGTCTTTTGGTAATCTCTTTCAACTCAAAGGCCTATGATGGCGCCAAGTCCACAGTCCCCCATCATTCACTGACAGCTGTGTCATCCAGGCACCAGGCTCCCTGTGAGGGACCTGGCTCCCCCAAGAAGCCCATGACCATATGGAGAGTCAGGCATGCAAATATCCAAACACAGAATGTGGGACAACACATTACAGCCCAGGGCTGAAGAGGAGCTGGAAAAGCTCCCCACATTAGCCTGGGAACAGAGAGCAGATCAGGAGATGACTGACGGACATCATGGGCAGAGGCTGTCCAGGCAGAAGGAGAGGATGGGCTCTGGAAAGGCAGCCCCCTCCCAAGATCCCTGACAACAGTCCCGTTTGCCAGGATTGGTGCTTCCTTGGAACTGTGAAAGACACACTCTTTCAAGCTTTTTAAAGATCCAACCCGCTAGTATCACTAACAAGAAAGCAAGACCTGGAAAAATGGCAGAGCTTTCCCAGGGCTGGAACCAGGTTTCCTAATCTTGTCTGGGCACTTTTCCCATACCGTGTGTCCACGGCCTTCTCCAAGCCACCTTACCACTCAAGCTTCGCTCACTGGGAGTGTCCTTCCTTCTTCAGCTGGCTCTAGCTCCCTATTTCTTCACAATTGAGCTCAAGAGTAGCATAATGGCCAGGCGCGGTGATACATGCCTGTAATCCCAGCAGCTCAGGAGGCTGAGGCAGGCGGGTTATGAGTTCAGAGCCAGCCTCTGCAACTCAGCGGGACCCTAAGCAATTCAGCGAGACCCTGTCTCTAAATAAAATATTAAAAAGGGCTGGGGATGTGGCTCAACAGCCAAGTGCCCCTAGGTTTAATTCCCAGTACAAAAAAAAAAAAAAAAAAG
>NW_026000174.1:31904130-31913922 GCF_001458135.2 Marmota marmota marmota | reverse complement strand
CAAAAAAAAAAAAAAAAAAGTAGCATAAGGGGTGGCGCAAGAAGTGATACACACATGCCCACATGCCCATGCCGGTCAAGACAGGGTGCCAGCGTCACTTCCTCCAAAAGCTCACCCTAACCATTGTCCCTCCTTTGACTTTTCAGAGCCCCAGTGCTGATGTTTAAGCACTTGCCACACTTTAATTATCCATTCATTTTCTGTTTTCCCTGTCAAACTGGGAGTTCTAAAGAGCATCTGGTATATAGTAAGTTCTTAATGAATAGTTTTAGATGAATGGATGAAGGACTGAACAAATGAACAAATCCTATTGGAGAAATGGGGTGAGGTTTTAGAAGTAACTGGAAACAAGTGACAGAACTTCAGTTCAAGTCCAGCTCCCCCCGCCCCATCACTAGCAGGGCAAGAGCAGCTCCTCATTCCCTCTGAACCCCAGCCTTGTCTTCTGTGGCATGGGTTTCTAAGCGTACCTCTCTCAGGAGTGTCGTGAGACTTAAATATGACTATCCTTGTGAAGGTGTTTTGAAAACTGCCAAATGTGCATGTATTTACCAGTTAGAATGCTTTGCCAGCAAGTAAGGAAAAAATGCACTTTAATGTAGCTTTAATAAGGGAATGTATTGGATTACATACCCAGAAATGAACAAATATGAAAAAATTTGAGCAGCAGACAGCTACATAAAATAGAAAGCAAGATTTTCCTAAACATGAGATTTTTCTTAAAATAAGCTTCCTAAACTTGCTTTTCCTCTGTGACATTTCCAGCTTTTAACCAGCAAGTACTGGGCTGTTACCACCCATCTGAAAGACAACAGAAGAAATCCGCCTTTAAGAAAAAAGTCTGTGGCTCTATTGTGGTCATTTATTTAAGCAACAATTTAAACCCATAGATATTCTATTGTTTTGCCTAGTCTCTTCCAAAATCCCCTTCAGTCTCCCTATCAAGATATTTATAGTGATATTTGTGTTTTTAATAAAAACGGAGCTTGTGAGGAGAGGTTAATAAAATGATCGTAAACACACACACCCCACCACTGTCACCACTAGAAGATAAAAAATGAAGAGCTGTAGGAATGCCAAGTGATAGTAACATGGGGTTCTTTTGTCGAGGCCTTCTGGGATAGTTCAGTTCTTTATTAGATAGAGAGGCAGGACCTAAACACCCTCACAGATGAAAGCAAGATGCTTTCACATAATTCTGTAGATAAATTTTAGTCCATAAGCCACAGCATCCAGCAATTCATGCACAGAGATGGCAACTGCTGCTGAGCAGTGTTTGCTGGTGAATCCACTAACATCTCATTTAATAAGAGAACGGTAAAATCAGATTGCTACAGAGCAAGATCTAAGCTTGTGGAGAAGGAATAGATATTGAAATGCAAGCTCTACAAAAAAGTCAATTCCCCAAAGGATTCTGCTGGAATGCTGCAGAAGGAGCACCAACTCATTGTCCATGCTCTTGCTGACTGGTGGCTGGCTCATTTGCTTCCTGATTTTGAGCAATCCCAGCAGGGAAACAGTGTTCCTGCAGATGTCTCCCACCATCCTCTCACAGAAAAAAAAATTAAAAAAGAAAAAGAAAAGAAAAATAGAAAAAAGGAAAAAGAAAAAAAAAACAACGGCATTTTACCCAGATTTGTGGGACCATACTCAAGTCCAAGGGGATCATGGAAAGAACAACCGGCTGTCACAGACCAAGAAATTAGACAATCAATTGTTTACTGAGTGGCCACAGGTAGCTTGCCAGTCTTGGGCCAAGATTTGGAAAGAATACAGAAATATACAACACCATTCTGTCCAGGAGAAGGCCTCAATGTGGCTAGAGAGGAAGATGCCAGCGTCTTATTCTTGACAGGGGGGTGGGGGGGACCAGCCAGGTGGGGAAGCAGCGTTCAGTCAGAAGGGTCAGATATAATCAAAGCTAGTCTCTGCGTGCCTGAAAGACTGTAAGTCAGAAGGCAGGTGGGACAGGGGTCTTGATAAAGGGCAAAAGGGACAGGCTCAAACCCAAAGAGAAGGGAATTGAGTGATCCAGGGGAGATCAAACTGCCGATGGGCCAAACAGCTGGGGAACAAAGTGGGAGAAGGTGGTGCACTCTGAACGTCCAGATTCTGAACAGCCCTAGGTTCCTTGTATTCCCAGTTTAGACTTCCTGAAATTCAAAAGGACAGATGATTAATAAAAGAAGGGTTGATCTAGCTTACCAGCTTCTGTTTGGATTGTCTGTGTGTCTTAAGAAATGGATACGTAAAATACATTTGCATAGTTGCAACATAAAGGTTGAAAATAACTAGCTTCCCCAAGTGAACGAGGACTGGGGATCTCCTGACTAGGTGTCACTAGAGGCTTGGCAGGGGTGCCCTGTGACCAGACAGCCAACTGGCAGCTGTCCTACAGCCACATGGCAGGCATACAGCAGGTATTACAACAAAATGTCCTTCGGTGAGGGCATGATGTGGGGTTTTCAAATAGGTAATTATTCAAAAAAAATTTTTTTTTAAATTCTGTTGAAAGTACTTGGTATTGAGCTTCCTAGACAAACAGACTTCTACTGGGACTGACGAAGAGTTTTGGGTGCCAAGTTCATGTATATATCACAAATAACAAGAGAACAAGGTTATGTGTAAAGTCATAGAGCACGGTTTTGAGGGATAAAACAGATGGGGGATGGACGTGGTAAGTTAAGATCAATACATTATCACCATGGCTGTGATATGCACATACTGAGTTTTGCAACCTGGACAACTCAGAAAGATGTAGACTCATTATAAGTTCTAAATCATTATCAAAATAACTCAATGACTTGTTTTCATAATGGTAATCTTGATTAAAGATATTGCACCTTTTCCAAGGGCAAAATAAGGTAATGAAGGGTACAGTATGCTTTTCATTCTCCATTTCCTCCTCTCTTAAACAGGGAAAGTTATATCTACCTCTCCTATTATTATTTCATTCAATACATAGCAAAGAGTCATGGGGCCTAGCTCTTGTGCAGCCATGTGCTAGGTACTGAACGTATGGCAGGGAAAGTGACAATACCCTATCTAGCATTTGTGGATTATACAACTTGGACAGACCAACCAATACATGAGTTTATATACAAGCATGCAATGTCATTTTCTGTAGGATAAGTGCTCTGTTATGACAAAACAAGAACAAAGAAGACAGGATCAGGGACTAGAGCATGGGAAGTGGGGTCCTGTAGGAGGTGTCATTCAGATGATGTGGTCAGAGTAGGACTTTCAGAGGAAGTGCCCTGCATGAAGAGTGAGGTGGCCATGAGAACCCTGGGGGAACCATTCCCCAGGAAGAAAGGACAGCAGCTGCCAAGACCTCGAGGCAGGAATAGTTGGCAGCTTCAGGGAACAGCAAGATGACCCTGGCAGGTAACAGGGAGAGTGGAAAGAAAAGAGGTGGGAGAAGCAAGCAGAGGCCAGACCTTGAAGTGCCGTTTAGACATCCAGGTGGGCCACATGAGTCTGAATCGCAGGTGACTAGTTGGACCTGGAATCAGACCTATGGGAAGTATCAGGATAGAGGTGGAAGCTAAAACCAAAGTCCACGTGAAGAGAAAAAGGGACTTAAGTTCTGAGCCATAGGACATTCACCAGCCAGAGGATGAGCCAGCCAAAGCCAAGCCAAAACAGAAGCCATTAACCAGAAACTATTAACATGTTAGAGAGAGCAGGAGAGAGAAAACTTGGCACACAGAGAGGGCTGTTTATTTGTGGAATGGTATGGGTAATGTGTGAAAGTCTTAGCATAGTGTCCAGCTCTGTTTCACAGCTCTCAAAAATGTTATTATTTTCTGCAATATTTAAAATAAGGAAGAAATCAGTGTCGACCAGAGAAAGAAACAATATTCCTCCAATTGAATAAAAAGGAATACAGTAAGACCATTTAAGGTTAAAATAAGAAATTTTTCCCCCTTGAAATCCCAACAATAAAAATGGCCAAATGTTATTCAATTATTAGAATATAATGTTAATGGGCACAGGAAGTCCAGAAATCTGATTTCTGTGGCCATTCCTCAGCCTTATTTTTTATTAAAACCTCTCCAGCCTGGTGTCCTTGCCCTCTCACAGAGGTGGGCAGTACTTTGGAGCAGGATTCAGCCTATCTCTTTGGAACCAATGGGTTTTATGCATGATACAACTGTTTGACACAAAGTGCTGGGGACTTGGTGCTGGTGGCCCTACTGATCCCCTCTGCTGGCACCCCAGACATCTGGGAGGAGCACTGCCAGTCAGGCCCTGTTGTCCCTCTGAGCCAGCCAGAAAGGAGGTTTTGCTGACAACCACTTAATCCCCAGGCCATGCTCCATCTGAAGAAAATGCAAACCCAGCTGTCATCTAACTTACAACAAATGTGGACCCTCCAGTGGAGAGCGGAGTGGACCTTGCAAAAGAGAAAGCTCCCAGACCCCAAAGGACAAAGGGACCTAAAGGAAAGAACCTGAAGAATCCTTGCTCAGCACTTAGCAGCTGGGGATGCACATGTACATTCACTGTCTCACAAGATGCAGGGGCAGAAATGGGGGATGCCACCTCTCACTTATAAATGGGGAAATCAAGGAACACAGAGCAGGAAGAGACTTACCTAAGAGTACAACATACTTAGTCATGAGCTTGGATTGTATCCAGGTCTCTGGATTCCTTGCCTACAAGGTTAATATAAGGACTAGATGAGATATAGAAACAGGTATGTACAGGTGATTCTGAGATGCCTGGACCCCAAAGCAGAATTAGGCAAATCAAATTTTGGAGTTGGATTACTTCCACTTGAATCCTAACTTGGTAACTATAAAACACCACAATAGTTACTCTTAACCTCCCTGCCTCTAGGTTCCTCCACCTAGTAGTACCTACCTTATTCTAAGACTGTGGTAAAAATTAAATAGAAAAATGTAAAGCACCTGGCACCATCCCTAACACGTAGTACATACTCAATAAATATAAGCTACTTTTAATAGCAATAACAATATTGTCCACTAACTATGTGAGTGGCCTTGCATGAGTTGCTTCTTTTTGTATTCTAGGTGCCCTCATCTGTAAAGTAGGGTGGTGGGTGGGTGGGGGGCGTTAAACTAGAGACAGTTGGGAGGTGGAAGAAGACTCCGGTGTCAGGAAGTAAGCCTCTGAGTTCTGGCTCCTCCCCATTTATTCTTTCAAAACTGCATTGTCCCATTGGAGAAATGAAGGTAATAAATGGTACCTATCTGCTGGATCTCTTTGAAAATTAAATAATGCACATAAAGTTCTTAATGCAGGGCACATAGTAAATACTTGCTGAAGCCCCGATACTGCAGCTATTTCCACTGTCTGCAATTCTTCTCCAAAGATGACAAAGATGATAGAGTCCAACTTCCTAGGTGACACTGAATGACTCCTTGCCATCTGAGACCCCCAGTTTCCCCACTGTAAAATGGGGGCTTGGAGCAGAAGGTCTTAAAGGAGCCTCCATTTCTTATGTTCTAAGGTTACAGGCAGCTCAGGATCAAACGGCCAAGAAAACATCTCTTCCCAGGGAGTCATGGAATCCTCCCAAAACTCAGGGTTGGAAAGCCCGGCTGGCTGCTGTTACACAAGCTTGGAAGCCATATCTCCTGGCGCGTGTCCCTTTAGCATTAACTGTCAGCAAAGCTGGCCTTCAAAGCAACTGCAAATGATGTATCTGTGTACAGTGGGGAGCCAGCAAGCACGGGCGCCATATTCTCCTCTGTGGTTAGACCACTGTGGTCTCCGCCAGGACTCCTCTGACTCAGGCCATTTTAGGACACTAAGACAACTGTTCTCCTCCTTCCTTATTTCATAGAGTTCAACGTCAATGTTGTAATTATTCTCTGTGTAATATAAAACATTTAGCAGAAACACTTAAGGAGTAGGCAAACAGCTTCAGGAAAGCTGTATCATATGGGGCCTTTACTGCTCAGTCACCCCATATCAGATGACACACTCTAACCTGCGTAATAGCTGACTAAGGGTCATGAGAATCAGTCTCTTGAGAAAAACCTGCTGAGCAAAATGCAGCTTCCTCTATCTCCTTTATCTCCCAAAACCAGTTCAATGAGAAGGACTGTCCAACAAGAAGCCTTAGCCATTTCCTCATTAGCCACTCCTTCACCCATTCAGGCCAAATGGGTATTTGATACAACAAGGAAATGTGTCCAGTACATTATTAATTGGATTCAGTGAAGGAAAGGTCACAGGGGTGACCTGCACAATTATGGGATATGGGCAACAGTCCAATCAGAGAGAGAGTCAGGGAGGCAGGGAAATCAATGGCTATGAAATCATGGAGGTTAGGAATAGTTGGAGGCAACCACAAGGCAGATGTTCTGCCCAAACCCAGACATATGCAAAGTTGCTGTCTTCAACCATCTTCAACTGTTTATTATTCTGAGGGAAAGTTCTTGTCTCTAAGGTATCTGGTGCAAAGAAATGAACCCAGAGGGTTGCCACCAGATCACAGGAACAAGAACCACTCAATTCAGTAGATTTGATTGGAAATTTATCAGACTGGTTAGAGCTGCAGCAAGAAAAGAGATGTCAAGGTGCTCACCAAAGGAAACTGGGCTTGTTATTTTTCGATTTCCTGATGTGGTTGCTCAATATTCTCAATAGTCTCATGAGGACATGAGTTTCTAAGAGGCTTTTCCAGAGAGAGTGTGTTGGGGTAAGGAAATGGCCCCAAACTGCCTTAACTGGGCATTGATTCTTTAGAATCAATGTGCATTTAATTCTACAATGAAATGGTAGTGAACCATCTAGAAGATCTCCCGAGGGCACACAGCTCAAAGGAAATCTCCAAGGAAGTCACAAAAGTTAGCGCAGGGTATTGTGCCAGAAATGGACCACACAGTATTAAAACCCTCAATCCCTGTGAACGGTCCTGGCTAAGGATTCCTTGGTATTAAATGATAACTACAGAGAGAACAATCCATCTTGCTTATCCAACACAGAGTAGACCAGGCAGAAATGAAGTTGTGATCATTTTATAAAGGTTTTTAGATTATTAATCTGAATCATCAATGAAAGCTTTCATTAAATTGCACCCTAGGAATTGATTTGCAATGGGTAGTTCCAATGTAGTATGCAAAGTTGCTGTAGAAAATTAGTCATCCTAGACTCCCTAAAGAATACAGACATGACATCCGGGCATCTGTTAAGTTTGCTCAAAAACATATGCGAAGGCTTTTTTTTTTTTTTTTTTTTAAAGAACCATAATTACATCCTGCTGAAACCTCCAAGGACCCTGCTAACTGCCTTTGTATTACAACATCCATTTCCCACTTAGGAGGCTCGGCTCTGCTATTTAGTGTGCCTTACAATCTGCTTGACTGTCCAGCACACTTTGTCAGCCACAGTCTGAGAATGGTCAAGTCTTTCCATGCTCCAAGAAGATCCACTTGAAGTCGGTAAGAGTTGTAATGTGCTATGTTGGTGTGTCCTTTGTTAAAGTATGACCAGGAATTTAAAGCTTAAAGGGACTTCTGCATTAATTCATGACAAGTCTATTCATTTTCAGATGGTACCATTGAAGATTGGAGAGAGAAGCGGGTTGTCCAATATCACATAGCTAAACTATGAAACAATATACAATATAATGATTAAAAACTTAGGCTCTGGGGTCACTTATTTTCTCTATGACTTTGTGCAAAACACTTGACTTCCCCAGGCCACACATAACCGATGAGCTTCAGCTGTTAGTATCCTTTTCTTCTTCATAAACATGATCTCACTTAATCCTTATAACAACCATTCATTCAAGGGAGGAAAGGGTTGGGGTTACCAACCTTATCACACAGATAAGAAAACTGAGGTCCATGGCTATACATGCCCAACTGCTATTCTCTTACAATCCTGCTAAAGCAGACAGTAGGGAGTGTGGACGCCCTCACCATCCCATCAGCTCTCTTCATGTGCCTAGAGAGGAACAGGGAGGCGAGGGGGAGCTTGCTTGTTTGTCTCTACACACAAGCTAAACTAGTGTGGCTGCTATGCTCAGGTGTGGAATCCTGCAGTGCATCATGGTCCACTGGGCTGCTCCCTGTCCTATGGGAGGGAAGAGAGCAGTTGGGTCTCTGAACCTGTTTCTGGATGATGGGGACACATGTGTAGGGGGAGGCAGCATATCACTTCAGGATTCAACCACATATTTTAAAGCTAACATCAGAGTACTTGTCACTACTCCATCAGCCTGCCCTCCTGACCCCCAAATATGGCCTTTGGGAAAATGTAATTGCCTGCTCTGAGTGACACCGGAGCCGGGTGTGTGATAAAGTTGTAGACAGTCACTCTGATTATGAACCCTAACAGAAGGGGAACTATATTGAATGAATGCAGGAGTGAATGAATGAATGCACATCAGGGCTATTTATTCTGAGCTCTGGAGTGCAATATGGTGATGTCTCCATTATTGCATCTTCTGGGAACTCAATCCCCATAAGGATGTCAGCCAAGGACAGGATTGCAAGGAAGCGATAAAGACTATATGAAACATAGACCCTAAATCTCAGGCTACTTTGGGCCTCTTTTAGGAAGGTTTTCTAGTCCATAGGACCCACAAATATGTCCATTCAGTTTAGATGGAGTTGGCTGCCCTCATCCACTGGGAGAGAGACCATCCCAGAAAGAGGAAGAAAAATCTCAGGCGGAGTGGGGCTCTGCCATCCTATTAGCAGAGCCAGCGGGAGGTTCTGTAGAAGAGCCACCCTTCCACACACACCTTATACTCTTGCATTTGTTAACTCACTCATTCGTTCTTTGATGAATAGCTTCTGGAGTACCTACAATGTGCCAGACATGAGAACAGAAACAAAATGAGTAAGACTTGGCCTGAATTCTTGACAAGCCCATTGTCAACTAGGAGAGACAGGGAAACAGCTTTCCACAGTACAATGTGACAAGTGCCCCCACAGAGGCCAGCTTAGGGCCCCTGGAAGCATAGGGGCACTCCAGGGAGGCTTAATTTGGGGGAGAGATGAGCAGGGAAGACTCCTCAGAGGAGGTGACTCCTGATCTGAGCCCTGCAGGCAGACGGACAGACCAGCAGAGTCAGCAGATGGTTGCTCCTGGCAGAGGGAACAGTGTTGTCAAGCGCTCAAGAGACTGAGAGAGCATCCTGAGGGTCCAGGGAGTTATAAGTGGTGCTGTGTGGCCTGGATGGAAGGCCTGGTCCTGGTTCTACTCTCTGGGCATGACTATTCTGGACCTCGGTGTCCTTGTCTACACAATGATGACTGAATTTAAAGACCCAAATACCAAAGGCAATCTGCCCAGACCTAAAAAGCCTCTCTGGACAGTCCCCAGGCAAAAGTGGAGAGCTGACACGAGGTAGCATCAGGACATCCCAGCAGTTACTCCAAGCAGCTGAAGGCTCCTTGTCTATTTCATCTTTGGGTGTGGAGGGGTGGGGAGGGGCGACAAGGGGCTGTCATGGAGCCCGTGTTCACTGTGAACCTTCTCAGTGTTCTCTCAATATCTCCAGTGCTCTCATCAAAGAAAAAGACCACAAAATCCCTGGAAAGTATTGCTCTCCCTCATTTTACAGATGAGAAAACTGAGGCTCAAAAAGAAGCAATTTGAGATGGTTCCATTGGAAGGCCTAGGTCCGGGACTTCATTCAGAGTCAAGCTCTTTCCAGAACCATTCTGCCTCCATCCACCACTGGCAGATCTGGCAGGCCCATTCCAGAGACCTGAAGCCTCTCCCCAACCCAATCCTCCTTACCTTTCCTCCCTCCAGGGCCTCAGCACCACTCCTCTATAAACTGCACCCCCCCCCCCCCCC
>NW_026000174.1:31813101-31904110 GCF_001458135.2 Marmota marmota marmota | reverse complement strand
CCCCCCCCCCCCCCGGGAAAAGCTGTTTAAAGAACTAAGTGAGTGGGAAGGAGGAAGTAAAGGGAGACCACTTCCAGCCCTCCTGCCGTCCACCCGAGATCCAGACCTGGGAGGGCTCTTCAGAGGGGCACGGTCATTGGACCCAGCTGCTGCCTCTCTGTGCCGGCCAGCACAAGGCTCTCAGGAGCCAGGAGCTGCCCTGACGTCATGCCCACTGGTAACCTGACCCTTGATGACTGCTCTCTCCTTGCCCAGCTGGGCCCTTCCTGTCGGTTCAGGTGAAAGGTCAACCCCCGAGGGGAAGGGGCCAGGTGGGGCTCTTTTCAATGGCTGCTGAAATGAGAGATTATTTTGATTACTAATATCTCCCACAAGACTTCCCCTTTTCTTTGAGCTGCTCCTAATTCTCTCCCTGACTGCTTCTAGAATTGGGTCCACTTTCACTTCCTGCTAAGAGAGCAAAGGTGGCTTCTCCTCTGGGCTTATGCTCTTTCTGGCAGGTATTCGTGGGCCAAGAGCAAGAATTTTAAAAAACAAAGTCCTTGTCTGGATGCTTATTTCTCCAAAAAGATAAACACCAGTGAATAAGGCTTTTATTTAGTCACTGACACAGCACTCTATAAAATGGGTCTAAGTACCAGCCAAATGCTACTTTTATTTAAATACAATTCTAATAAAGCAGACAGAAGGGAAAACATGACATTTGCAACCTCTTTACTTCCGTTGAGTAGTTACAGAGTGATGCCATGACTTCAGCACTACATTCAATGCAGGGGGACAGAAAACAAAACTGTCTCAATCCCTGCCTTCTGGCACCTTCCAGTCTAACTGGGAACACAACCATTGCCATCGCCATGATCCACCGCTGCTCCTAGTTGACATTCACCCCATGCACTCCCTGCCTACCAGTACTCACATTATCTCATTTGATCCTTAAATTAAACCCAGGATATAACCACTGTTGTATTTCACATTTAACAAAGAAGGAAGCTGAGGCACACAGAGGACTTTCTGAAGGTCATTGAGCTGGGATTTTCATCATTTTGACTCCACAGTTGTCATCTTAATCTGCAAGTGATCCCATGAAATCATGTATGAGGGATGAAAGAATAAGAAAGAAGAGATGGGGAAAGTTTCAAGTGCATGAAAATGTGAGATGAATCTTGAACAGTGGCCAGGGGTGACTGGTGGGAGAAAAGAGGAGAACAGGTAAAGGGGCATGATGCCATGTATATTCCCACCACAAAAGCAGGTCCTGGCTGAGGTGGTCCAGACACACACTACTGCTGTCTGCATGCCATCATCCATAGCCTTGAAAGTTGGGCCCTGAACACGCCTGCAAAACAGGATCATTTCTGGCTCATTCTTACCAAAGAAGGAAAGTAGTGAATTTCTTGTCCTCAGAAGGAATCTCAGATGCCACAAATGATAACATATTCTCAGAAATCTTCTTAGGAAGGGGAAGAAAATCAGAGGCCAATGCATTGTTGTGTGGGTAAACCTAGCTTGGCCCAGTGAACAAGTTCATGAAAAGTAACAAGTGGGAGTTCCTTGTCAACTTGTCTTACTATAAGAACTCTCTGGTGACACTGCTATAAAATAAACCACTCTTCCTTGCCATGGAAACCAGGCCCTTACCTCTTGCAGCTTGCAACACAAGATGTTCACATAATAGGCCCTCTTTGGGGTTCTGTTTCCAACAAATGTTGCCCTCCTCTGTGTGCAGGGGCACCGGGACTCTGGGCAGACACAGTGAGCCACACAAAGATGCTATGACAAGCTGCAGGAGCTGAAGACCCACTCACACATACCTAGACTCATATTTGGATGATGGACACAGGCAGGGGAGCGCTGGTGGCTCGGCAAGCTCAGGGGTCACAAGCTAACTGCCACGTGAGGCTCAGTTGGTTCAAGGTGAAGTCAGGCCATGTGTCTGAGGAGTAATGGAAAGAAATTCCTCCATCAGGAAGAGGCCCTGCTTTCATGGCAGTAGTGACAGAAAAGATAAGAGTACTAGCTATGGCTTCTATGATATTGCCATACCATGAGGAATACATATTTGGCCCCTGTCCCTGGTTCCTGGCACAGAGATTCTAAAACCCTTGCAATTTCCTAAGTGATAGGGATGAGAAGAGTATCTTATGTTATTTATTATTTTTGTTGTTTGCCTGCATTTTGTTATTTGCTGGTTATTTATATTTTGTCATTTAATAATGAAGTGACTCTTGATGGGCCCCTAGATAGCTTCTGGATAGGGGCAGGTTGCCAAAGAAACCAGTCATATGATTAGAGGTTGGAAATTTCAACCCCACTTCCCAACCTCTGGGAGGGGAGAGGGAGCTGGAGATTGAGTGAATGGCCAATGACAACCCTTCGGGTCCATGTGATGGAACCTCCACGAAAACCAGAAACAATGGGGTTTGGAGAGCCTCCCGGCTAGTGGATGCTTTGAGGTGCTGGCAGGGCTGTGTACTTGGAGAGGGCACGGAAGCTCTGTGTTCTCTCCCTGGACCTTGCCCTCTGCACCCCTTCCATTTGGCTAAATTGTATTCTTTAAAACAAACCTGGTAGCAGTAAGTAAACGGTTTTCCTGAGTTCTGTGAGTCATTCTAGGAAATGATTAGACCCTCCCCTAATCTATAATCAGGCAATCAGAAACATGGGGAGGCCCAGACTTGTGACTGGCACATGAAGTGGAGGAATCTTATGGGATCTGAAGCAAACGCCAGGCAGAGGATGTTGGAACTGAATTGAATTGTGAATCACTCCACAGCTGCTAGAGACCTTGTCAGTGCGAGGAGAAAGCCCACATAGCTGGTGTCGGAAGAGTTCTCAGGCTGAAAATGGATCATAATAGTAGAGCTTCAGCCTTATGTGGGTTTGAATCTCAGTTTCATCATAAATTAACTTGGAGACCTTGGAGAAAACTACTCAACCAGTATTCTTATCCCTAAAATTAGAATAACAATAACACTCACCTCACCAGATTGTTATGAAGATTATAGATCAGAGGCTGGCATGCAAAGTATCAAACATTAACTGTGAATGATTAGATGGAGGCATGTGCCAAACAGCTGATGCACTGCACTCACCATAGGCCAGGTATCCTTTCCTAAGTATTATCAACTTAGACACAAGAAGAGAGATATTATCATTCTCAAGACAACTCTAGACCGTAAATACGATTATTATCCCCATTTCATAGATGAGGAACTCAAGGCACAGAGAAGGTAACTGAGTTGTTCAAGGTCACTTGTCAAAAAAAAATGGGGGATTGGAAGTCCAAGCCCAGGTCTAATTGTACAGACAGTGTTCTAAGCACTATGATGCTTTGCAGTTTTGGGTACATGGTGATCCTCAATAATAAAAGATATCATTATTTTTGCTGTTCTATTGTCATTTATGCTACAGTGTGGTGTTTCCCATACTGAAATCTGTACAATCTGTATGCACATTGTAGATGGTACATTGGTGAACTTTTTAAAAACTTATAGCCATGATTTTATTTTCATATGTATTAGGAAGAAAAATAGCACCTCAAACCTAAAATTTCATTGGTATTATCCCTGTGATAAGGCTAAATTTTTAAATAGTCAATTCAAAGACAGATATAGGACTGAGGATGTAACTCAGTGGTAGAGTACTTATCTAGCATGTGCAAGGCCCCGGGCTCCATCTCCAGTACTGCAGTAAACATTTAGAGAGAGAGATTAAGTAATAATAATGTGGCAGAAATCAGATCACATCAATGTCTGATAGTGGTATGTGATGGAAAAGAACATAGGCATTGAAGTCACCCAGAGCTGGCTTCTAGACTTAGGTCTATTTCTTCCAGCTGCAGGGAATCATGGAAAAGTTGCCCAACCTCTCTGAGCCTTTATTTTCTTATCTAAAGTAGGAACACAGCACCTTCTTGCATTCTGCAAAATGGGGATTGAGGGACTGAAGTCCCCTGCACCTGCTTCACAGGCCACAGCAATTCCCTGTCCACCCACATTCCATCTACCCTGTCTCACTCACGGCCTTCCTAGGCCTCTGCCTCATTCTCCTCCCAGAGCCAGGAACTGGATCTTTGGGCATCATTCTTAAAACCTGCAAACTCTCCTCACAACTCAACTCCAGCAGGTGAACGCCTTCCATCTCCTCAGTTGTGCTGATAAAATTTGGAGACTCCATAGGAATCCAAATGGGAAGATATTCCAGAGACACAGCAGAAATTAGATTTTTTTTTTCAATTACCATAGGCAAAAAGGGTTTCATGTGGTTCTAATAATGCAAACTGCTTATTTGCCATTTCTCTCTCTGCTGCCCTATCTGAGCTCTGCTGGTGATTGATGGACACAGGATAGCATACCCACATCCACTGCTCATGCTGTGGATCCCCCTTGATTTCTATCTGCTGAGTGAATTGGCTTCCTGGGCTGACTGCAATGGGTTCAGGATCATGGTAGGCATCCAGGAAGGAAGACATTTCACAACTAGAAGCTTGCTCAGCCTTCCAAACAGAAGCCTCCCCATAAAAGCAACCCACATCCCAAGTACCAGAAAAAGCATAGATCAAGGAGTCAAAAGAATTTCACAACAACCCAGCAGGACCTGTGACCCAAGGACAAGATGTGACCCACCCTGTCACAGCTGTTACTCCAGGAGACAACAGCCTGAGAATGAAACTACATCCACTCTAAAGTGTGACTTTTTGAGACTTCCGTTGACAAGAGATGGTGGTCCCAAAAAGTAGACCACTAATTTTCAGGGCCCAACATGAGCTCAGAGACAGGTAAAGGTGACACTTTTGGTCAGCACCAGCTACTGTGTTAAATGTTTTATATATGGTACCTTGTTGAATATTGCTCTACAAGGAAGGAGCTATTAATGTCCCCGTAGTTTAGCTGAGGCGGTGAGGTTCAGAGAGGTTAAGAAACTTTCCCAAGATCAAAAAGCCAAAACACATTACAGGGCAGGGACTGAAACCCATACTGTTCTAATTGCCAGAGTTTTTCCCACCTCACTATTTGGCCTCCTATTTCCCACTGTCGAAAGAGCCACCTTTTGTGGTATATTCCACTTGTCCATTCATGGACCCTAAGTACATATTTATTCATGTGATACCTAGTTGCTTCATTGGGCTGTGAGCTTTGTGAAGGCAGGGACAACCCCATGAGGAAGACAGTCACCAGATGAATCTGTGACTTCCGGACCACCCATCCCAGAGAGTGCCTCTTGCTCTCCAGTCTGTTCCGCTCTTCTCCCGAATTGTACTGATTCCTCCTTCTGGAGGAATCCACCCTCAAAGGCTAGGTTCTATACCATGTGACCCTGTCCCACGGTAATCATAATTGATCATCCCAGGGACAGATAACAGAACTCAACTGAGGCTTTGTTGAAAAAAGAAATATATATAGACACACACACACACACACACACACACACCAGCTTTGTTGAAAAAAGAAATATATATGGACACACACACACACATGCATATGATATAACATATATATAATTTGGACACTTGTTAAAATAGTAAGACTTCATTTAAGACTATTGTAATAGAGGCTTTGCAATGGGGAAGAGAGATCAGGTTCAACTTTGAATATATAAAGACAGTTGGTGATTTATAGCCAATAAGCAGGTTGAAGGGTCTGTGGAAGGAACAGTACTGAAAGGAGACATCAAGAATAGGCGAATTCTTAACCTAAATGCCCTTCAATAGATGAATGGATTAAAAAACTGTGGCATACATACACAATGAAATATTACTCAGCAATAAATGAGAATAAAATCATGGCATTTGCAGATAAATGGATGGAGTAAGAAGATAATGCTAAGTGAAGTTAGCCAATCCAAAAAACCAAATGCTGAATGGTTTCTTTGATATAAGGAGGCTGATTCATAGTGGGATAGGGAGAGGGAGCATGGGAGGAATAAATGAACTCTAGATAGGGGAGAGGGTTTGGAGGGTAAGGGAGTGGGCATGGGGTTAGAAGTACATGTATGAAGACATGAATTGGTGTGAATATACTTAGTGTACAACCAGAGATATGAAAAATTGTGCTTTATATGTGTAATAAGAATTGTAATGCATTTTGCTGTCATATAGAAATTTTAAAAAAAATAAGAATAGATGGATTCTTGCTAAAGGCAGGTTGAGGACTTACACATCAAAGGCAGGGTACAAGGAACTTAATGAGATAGCAAGGGTTGGGAGGCAGCAGGACTCTTGTCTACACTAGGCTAGGAAGGTCAAAGTCAGGCCAGGGGCCAAGGCTGAGGTCTAGATGAATAGATGGCTCTGGGGAGCCTGGCTAGTTTGGTCCAGGACAGAGTCGGTCAGCTTCTAGGTTTGGCAAAACAAGGCGGGCCAAGCAGACAGTCTGCTGAACTGAGAACCACCCAGGGAAGCTCTGAGTAGGCAGTGATATTGAGAGAGATGGGTAAGGCTGAGGGTCATCTTTGGCCTTAAGAAGGAAGGGAAAAAACAAAACAGGAATAGCAGTGGAGGAAGAGTGTTGAGAAAAAGGGGCAGGAATTGGAACACTGAGAAAGGGGGAAAAATGACCTTTCAACCCCAGAGGCCCGAGAGGCCAGCACCTTGAGCTGTCCCATTTCCTGCCTTTCCTGAAGGCTTGCTGGCACCCGCAAAACCAACCTTCATCAGCTTCTCTCCATGCAAAGGTGTTTCTCTTGAATGTCACAATGTCACTCCCATTCTTCTAGAAGAATTAGCTGGAAGAATAGCACCACCAGCTTAAAGCCATACACTTCTTCCAGGTGAGCCCCCACGCATCTCTAAATCGGTGACTACATGATTTGTCTCCATTTAAAATGTTCTGTGGACTTCAACGGGATACCTCACCCCCCAGCAGTAGAGAGTCCTCATTATTTGCTCTCACAATTTGTCCCACTGTAAGGCAACACATAAGGGCATATTTTGCACTGATTTATTCAGGGCATCCCCTTTGGGGTACGTCTGAGCTACTGTTCTTGCCTCTTATCTCACCTCTATAAGTGATCAGCCCAGGGAAGACATCAATGAAATGACCTTCCAGGTCATCCATCACCATGGACCCATGGAAACTCAAAGGGGAAACCACACATCTCAGCTGGGGGTGGGGGAATAATAGATTCACCATAGTAAGACTGGGTCATCACAGTTCAGAATCCCCACACAACTAAAGATTCACAAATGGAGGACATTCACCTCTAGGCAGTACTCCTAGCCACCTTTTCTCCCATCAGAAAATCAAAGACAATTAAAATCTCCTTTCTAAGATACTACTTCTCTGTGTCATTAAAGAGTCTGGCTCAGAGAGTCAAAGGAAAGCCCAATCCCCGACCTTTGCCTGCCCCACATTCAGAACACTGGCTCTCACTCATTCACTCAACAAACATTTGCTGATTCTCTGCTATGTGCAAAACACTGATATGTGTTCCGAATACAGAAACAAACATGAAGCTGAACAGTTAACAAAAGAGTGATACCAAGCACCAACTATGTGCAGGTTTACACATGAAGATGCTCAGGGTATAAGAACTACAATTCTTTATTCTCATCTTTTAGCTTCTTGTGACGATTTTCTCATGTCATTGAAGAAACTGCATTTTAAAATTGCATCAAATTGTTGTTGCATTTTAAAATTATAATCATAAGAGGAAAAGAGAAATATTTTAACCTAAACTTAGAACCACACACTCCCTGGGAGCCTCTTATCCACAACTCTCCCTTTGGGGGTCCCCAAAGAAGCCTCCCTCCCCTACCTAGAAACTGATGGGAACCTGGATTCTGAACCGAAGAGCACAGTATCCCAAGTGTCCAAACGGACATCTCTGAGAGGGCATCACCAGAGAGAGAGCATGGAGGATGCTGTAGTTGTTACCAAGGTGTTGACTCTTACCCCTCAAGGTGCACCATGACCCCAGAAATTCCAGAGACTTTGGATGTTGGAAATTGACAAAATTTGAGTCTCTAGGTCCTTGCTTCCTCAGCTTAGCCAAGGAAGAAATCACTACATACACCCAAACATACTTCTCAGCCTCCCTAACACATGCAATTGCACAGCTCTGCCCTCTTCCCCAAAAGATCCCCAGATCCCATGTCAGGATCCCCTGGCTTCTTCAGCCACCAGCCCAGTCCCAATCCTTGATGCTGCTTCCTCCCGGCAAATGGACTCAGATTGCAGCTGCAAGCTTCAGTGTCGCATAGTAAAAACATCCACTCTACCATCCGCATCTCCTCCCATTTCTCTTCCCAACCCCCACATCCTTCTCTTTCTAATCATCCCAGAGAGAAGGAAGATTAAAAATTAATGCCCTGAGGATGGGAGTCAGGGATGTCATTATTCTGATTCAAACCCCAGGCATGGAAGAATCTGATCTAAGGTTTAGGAGCAAAGTAACCTAGGATGGATTTTGGAAAACCTTGATTAATTGGAACTCATTTCTAGGTAACCAGATTTCCCCCTACAATGCTGGAGTCTTAGGGAATGCCACAGAATGTAACAAATGAAATTCATATAACATATTCAAGTAAAATTGCAAGGCAAGGTGTGTCTTAGACTCACACAAAAGGTTTAGTCAAATGCCTGCCTACATGCCTGAGTCCTAAAATGTATGGAACAATGATGTCAAGGTAGTTCCTACAGAAACACTACACAAAGGAAGACCCAGTTGCTTTCAACTACTGTAGTTCTGAAACTGAAAGTCAGGCTTTCTTTTAGGAAGATGTGCAGTGACAGAAGTTCAATCCAGAAGGAATTTTATATGACCTTTTGTTAACCAAAGGAGTAAACCCAAATGAACTAGCAGCAGCCCTTTGGCACCCCCAGTCCCATTTCACTCCTCAAATATACCATTTACAGGGATTCTGCCAAATAGAGAAAGGGAACCATATGATGAGAATTATAACAAAACACAATCGTGTACTAATTACTGTGTTAAGTACTTCAAGTGCATGATGCCTGGTAATCCTCACCAAAAGTTTCATTATTAACCTAATTGTCATCATGAAGATGCAGAGAGTAGAAATATTAAGTTATCCAGTGTAGTGAAGACCCAAAGTTTTGCAATTTACAAATAACAAACAATCTAGGTGACATTGCCACTCTTCCCCCTCCATTTGAAAACTACACTATAGACAGTTTAAGGCAGGAGTGGGTAGGGAAGGTATAGACCAGCAGGACAAAGTGATGTCCAAGGAGTTCAAGTGGAGAGAGGGCTTAGGCAAGGGTGCCAGCCCACATCCTGCAAGGAAGCCAACAGGAGAGTTGGCACTACTTTCTACTTCTTCATATTAGATCCCATCCCTCTTTTGCGCTGGCTACTGGGAGCTCCTGTGGGACAGAACTGGAAGGCCAAAATAAATTCAATTTACTAATGTTGGAACTATCTTCAAGCAATTGATGTGAGTCTTTTGAATAAATGGGGAGTGGACATCTATGAGCTGCTGGGATTGTTCTTAATTTATATATAACCCAGATTTTCTGATATCTTTTAAATTAGATCCTTCCAGAATGCCAAATATTCTTCCTCACTAAAAATTAAATTTAAAAAAAATATTAGCATTCACTTCTGCTGACTGAGGAAGGCCATTTTATTACCAGGAAAGCAACTGTAAGTAAGAGGAAAGGACTGGAATCTTCACTCACTTCTGATGACTGACAAGCTGTGGGACCTTGGGCAGGTCACTCACTTGTCTATGCCTTGTGTACTTAAACCACCAAAGGGAGACAGCATCAGTTGATCTCCTGTGACAGGTGCAGGGCACAGTGCATCCAGGGGCATTAAATAGACACAACCCGAAGTGCCACTAGGTCATGAGACACCATTCTCCCAGATAGAGGTTAGGAGGCTCTGAACCTTAACACCTGGGATTCCTGCCACCTGGAATGTGTCGACCACACCTGGCCAGATTCTGTTCCTCAAATGCTATTCTATTCCTTTGTATCTGGGATGACTTTCCCCTTTCTTTTGTCCTCACCCTGGAGTAGGAACTTACTGCCAAATGCCAACATCACTACTGTGGCCTCCCACCCCATCCCGTGACTCCAGGCTATTGGGTGGTAGAGATCGGACCTAGTGTGCCTCAGGGGACTTATAGTCCTCAAACTACCTTCAGCCAACTTTCCCAACTCACCCGGGTATTAGTGTTCTTGGACTGCCAATAACAAAACACAGAGGCTGGGAGGGTGAAGCCACAGATATGTCATCTCAGATCCAGAGGCTGGACATGCAAGGTGAAGGTCTCAGCAGGGTTACGTCCTCCTTAAAAACCTAATCTCACCGCATGCAGTGGCACATCCCTATAATCCCAGTGGCTTGGGAGGCTGAGGCAGGAAGATCACAATTTCAAAGCCAGCCTCAGCAAAAGCAAGGTGCCAAGCAACTCAGTGAGACCCTGTCTCTAAATAAAAAATACAAAATAGAGCTGGAGATGTAGCTCAGTGGTAGAGTGCTCCTGAGTTCAGTCCCTGGTACAAAAAGTGACCACCCCCACTGCAGCCCCATTGAAAGGCCACATTCTTTATTTAGTCCTCCAGACACAGCTCAAGTTCCTTCTCCAGCGATCCTTTCCTGACTTCTCCAAACCAGAAAGACACTTACTTAATATAACAGTCCTGGTTTAACTGACCGCCCTACCTCTACCACCCTGCCAAAACACTGGAAGCGCCAACAGACAAGTATCTAATTTTATCATCAGGACCTCAGTGCTTCATGCTGTGGTTGGCTGGCACACAGTAGGTACTCAATAAATGAATGTGGGGTGAACAAATGAATGATTATGCTGTCTCACAGTCTCCCCATTGAGACAAGTACAGGGAGCTGACCTGACCCCTCTACCATCCTCCCCACACATCCTGTACCTGAGTTAGGGCTCAAAGCTTACTGATTGAGCTGCAT
Source organism: Marmota marmota marmota (assembly GCF_001458135.2). Taxonomy (NCBI): domain Eukaryota; kingdom Metazoa; phylum Chordata; class Mammalia; order Rodentia; family Sciuridae; genus Marmota; species Marmota marmota. The sequence goes on along the minus strand of NW_026000174.1, from coordinate 31,893,217 downwards.
CCGGCTAGAGTCCCTTTCCATCCTTCTTCCATGACATGTGAAATGTACTGTGGTAGGTCCTCAATGTTCAGCCCCTGAGCTCTTGGTTAACACCCCCTTCATTCATGCCAGCGATACAGGCAGGGCAGCCAGGCAAGGACCTGTCAGAAGCAGATCAAGCTGTAACTGCTACTTCCTCCAGCTTCAAAGGGGCAGCAGCAGCACACTGGTCCAGACCAAAGAGCGAGAGTTCAGCTCACGTGGAAAGGGCTCAGGGGACTGGGGCTGGGGCCTTATCCTTGCCTGGCATGCAGGTATGCATGTATCCATCCAGAGCTCTGACTACATCATCAGCACCTCAGAGAGCAGATCACTATGGCAGAGGATATTCTTCTAAAGCAGCAACCTTATCATAGCCTCTCACCTTGGAGAGGGTGGTAGCTGCCGCCCTGATTTGCTGAATGACATGTACACAGTTCCCAGATGAACATCAGTTAGATGTCATACAGGCCAAGACCAATACAAAGTGTGTGTATGTGTACATCTATATACACACTCATGACGATGGCAAAGAAGATGGAAAAGATCATTTTAAAAGTAAAATCCAGTTTAAAAGACTTAGACATAAACCTAATGGAGAGGTGAAATTACAGTGAGGTCCTGGAGTCTAGCAGGCAACAGAAGCTGTGGAACCTGAAAGATGTTTAACTCTTAGCCACAGGTTTTGCATGTATCAAATGGGTGAATGAAACCTTCATCCAGGGCCTGGGGAAGATCTAAATGAAATAGAGTGAAAGGAATGCCTGGGACCTTCCTGACACATAGCAGGTACTCAGTATTAATTACTTTCCTTATCCTTAGTTTACTGGTCCAAGTTTTTAATACTTTTGGAAAAGTTCACCAAATCTAGCCATCTCTGCTTGGAAAAATCAATTTAAAACATTGTGTGTCTTACTTTCCTTCTGTGTATAAAGGAATAACAATTGCCCTGCTGCTATAGATGTAAAACAAGTGCAAGGACATTGCTCCCCAGAGAGCATGAGAAGGCACCATTCCCTCAAGTCACCTCTTCCAGAGAGCTGCCAGTTCCCTCCAGCCATAGATGTGGTTCCACCTGAGATTCATCCCTCTCCATCAGCTAGGTTGTCACTAACTCAAATCCTCTTGCTTCTTCTTTTAAATAATCACTTTAATTTACCTTTTGCTATTCTACTCACCAGTAGAATAATTAATTAAACTTTCTTAATTAAATGTTTTGATCGCTGCAGAGAACTCCTCCTAAATGTCTACCTGAATTTTATATCTCCCTCCTCTGCTCATGAGTGGATAACATAGTAAATCTTAGAGGACCAGATTCATTTTCATCATTGCAGGAGAAGAAGGAATCTCAAACCAACACCTACCATTCGTTCATTCCATCAGTATTTGCTGGAAGCCTACTATGTGCCGGGGGGGATGGAGAAAGGGACAAGATCAGGTTCCTCCTCAAGGATCCAACAGTCTGTTCAGAGGTATGACATGTGGGGAAAGATCAAGGACCTAAGGAGAAGGGAGTGAACTGCTACCAGGCTGCATTTGAGCAAGGTATGGAAACAGGAAGAGCATTCCTTCTTACACAGGATGGATGAGGAATCCTGGAGCAAGAGCCACCTTCTTATGATACATAAGCAAAACTCAGAAGTGGGAGCAAAACTCAGGGAACAGCCATCAGAAGTTAGCAAGAAAAGATTTGGGTCAGAGAGAATGTGAGAATATAGCAGTCCCAGCAATCTATCTACTGAATACTATGTGCCGGGCACAGAGCTTGCATCTCATAAGCCCTGTGCATAAATACCACTGGAGAGACATCTCACAGAGGTTGCAGAACATCTCCAGGTTTGAAGCTGAGGACAACAAGAATTCCATTTAGGTCTTAGCTTTCACTCATCAAACCCTAGAAATTAGACACAGTGTTAAGTGCCAAGACCTTGGGGGTCATGGTTTGTTCTGAGGATACAGAATGATAATAGCTATACTCTGGATGAGTGGATGGTGAACTGGGAGCCAGGCAGGAGCCTATGCTACACTCCAGGAAAGAATTCCTGCACCTGAAACTGGGGTGGTAGAAATGAGAGCAGTGAGGAGGTACCCAAGTCCGCCGTGGCTAGGGGAAAGTGTGGCTGAGGACCCAGTGAAAAGTCGTGGGTGTGGGGGAGGGGATGGAGGCTAAGGTCAGGTGCTTCTGATCTGCAGCCACAGTGACAGGGAAGTCGGGAGGCCATTAATACAAATGAAGAGGAGAGGCCGATAGGGCAAGGACGATAATGCAGTCCCCGTGGAAGGACAGAATTTGGGAATCCAGAGCTGCTCAGCCAACCCTGGAAATTTTAATTACATGAAGCCCAAGTTCACCCTCTCCAAAGTCATTTTTTAAAACTGGCTCTAGGAAGCTTTCATGCTGAGAAGCTGTCAGCCAGGAGAATATTCAAACTAAACCACTTTTGTCACCACTCAGTCGTCAGCAGCTTTTGAAAACCCCCAACAATTCTTATTTTACAGCGCTCACCCTCTGTGGAAAAGCTCTGTCTGTGAAGGACAAGCTTCTAAGGAGGAGTAGAGGAAAAATCAATCAAAAGTCTGATCAATGGGTGTCCGTCGGGGAAAGATTTACTTGTCCCCCCTCTGCTAGGAAAGTGCGTTCTTAGGGAATGATACTTTGCTGGCTGAAGTTCTGTTCATGGTGACTTGTGCCCCACTGACTCTCTGGCAGTTTCTTGACTTCAGCATAGAATTCTATTATGGACAGGGAGGCAGATGGAGTTGCCATCCATAAGTGGCACCAAGATAAGTCACCAAAGGGAAAGAGATGAGCTTTGAGAGCTCTGAATGGCACCTGCCCCGGTGCAGAGTGCGACAGGCACCTTCAGGTCTGAAGTCCACTTCCTGATCTTTCCATGACCCGCTGCTTCTCATCACTGAGGTCTGCGCTCAGAAGAAACTCCCTCAGGAGGTAACCCCCTATATCCCACTAAGTCCAGTCTCCTGGGGCAAGAGATGTTCCAGATCTTGGTCTGCGTGGTGGTTGCACAAGTGTTACAAAAGGGGCAACAATCTGTTGATCTGCAGACTTAAAAGTATGCGTTTTATTGGATCTAAGCTATACCTCCCTAAAAAAGGAAATGAAAAAGTAATCATGAAAAAAGAATTTTCTCCCTCCCTCACCCATTTCACCACTTTGCCTTACTTATTTTCTTCAGAGCACAGACCGCTCTCTGTAGAAGCAGCTCTTTGCTCATCGCCTTGGTTCAGAGAGGCACTGTCCAACTTGGTTACCACCAATCACATGTGGCAACAAAAGTTTAAATTAATTAAAACCAAGTAAAATGGAAAACTCGGGTCCTTGTTCACACCGGCCACATTTCAAGTGCTCTGTGGTCAGATATGGATAGTGGCTACTGATTTATACAGTGCATGAGCAGAATGCCCCACTATCGCAGGAAGCTGTCTTGGAGAGCACTGGACCTGACTGTAGACTCCAGGAGAGAAGAGCTCTTAGCTGTCTAGTTTAAACTCAGCTCATAGAACAGTGCCTGGCACGTGGAGGTACTTCATACATACTGTTGAGGAGATAGAATTTTGTAATATCATAAAAAAAAAAAAAACTCACAGAGCCACAAAGACCTGGAAACATCCCAAACATGCATCTATATGTGATGTTATGTACATTTTGACAATTCCATAGTGAAACTCTATTCAGCTGTTAGAAGACAGGAGGCGGTGTTTGTGTAATGATTCAGATATCCGCACTATATTAAGTGAAAAATGTGTCCTAAAAATATGTACAATATAATTCAATTTTATTTCAAAACTTAAAGCAAAATTCAGAAGTGATATGGACCTAACTTAATAGCAATCACTGATGGATAAAATTAGGGAAAAGAGAAATTTACATTTCGTATCTGTATGTGTACGTATTTGCAATGTGTATGTATTATTTGAGTATTCAAAACAAATTCACAGATCACCCTTATTTAAAAAGGGAAAACGCATAATCTGACATTGCAATCTGTCCCAAGGATATATAGAGCATTCCTTATATGTTTACCAACTTACCAGTTTTATTTCATTTAATCTTAATGATATCCCTATAATTAAATATTATTGACCTTTATTGAAAATATAAACTCTGAAGATCAGAGTGGTTAAGTAGCTTTGCCAGAGTCACACAGCTATCACACATCACCCCTGGCATTTGAACCTGGCTTCTTGGTTTTACAGCTCACCGCACTCTTCGCTGCAGAAAGCACACACAAACATCCCCAAAGAGCCAGATCCCAAATGAGCCCTGAATTAGCCACTCTATCCATATGAAAGCCCAAACATGGGCCAAACTACAATAAGGTACAGGAGAAGCAGATTTAGCTCTTAGGCAGTAGGAAATGCAGCAGCATGAAAGCTATTTATCCCACCATTGTCCTTCCCTAAACATTATAGCGGGAGAGAGCGCAAGGCCGTGAGGATGGCATGCCAGCGAAGGCTTGGTGACTCAGGCTGCTGTGGAGACTCCCGGGCTCCCAGCAGACGTGTAGATGGTGCCTTTGTTACACTTCAGCCAGCCCCGCCCCTCAGGGGGAGTTTCCAGCTCACTCCGGTATTGGGAGCCAAAACACTGCAGAGTTCGCCTTTCAGCTCCTGGACAACACATTCCAGGCTGCAGGCCGGGAGGCTTGTTTAGCTTCACACTCGACGCAAATGGGGAGTGTGTTTACCCACAAACACACACGCACACACCAACAGAAGCTGCTGCTGCCAAGAGAAGCGGCTGCAGTGCGGTATTTCTCGGAGCCCAGAATTGTACTACAGCAAGGGAGAGCTCGGTCACAATGCCTATCAGGAAAAACAATTCTAATTCCCTCTAAGCAAACTTGCAACCACTGCCCAGAAAATTCAGTAGAAAATGAAATGTAATACTCTATTAAGCCTTATTTTGCCAGCGCAAGTGAGAGCTTACCCAAGCATGGAGAGTCATTAAAATGGATCTTACATATATCATTATAAATTTAATAATCACCATGACGGCTAGAGTTCAAGTTAAAATGAATGTCAGCTGAGCATGACCAATTGATGTTACCCCAGCTGCCGCCGAGCCTCACTTGGGGTTATATTCTACTTCCAGCAGCTCAGTAGTACATGTGGACCCAAGACAGCGAGAGCCAAGAACAGATGGGAAATGCAGACAGCTACACCTAGCCAAGGAAAAGCCATCATAATTGCATATTATCTCCGTGTACCAGCCCAATTAAAATTTTCTACAGTGTCAGAGGTCCCAAATGTTCCTCCACCAAGTGTCGGGATAGCAAACTTAGCTTATACTTAGTCAAATGCAGTCAATCCTGGGTTCTGTGCACAAGAGTTATCGATTTTCCTGCTATTTCTCAGAAAGCTCCTGTAGAAACAGGAGCAGAAGGTCTAGTGGGCTATACTTTTAATAAATCAAACACCACAAAACAAATTCCACTTATCTAGGTGCCTGAGATAGTGGGCATTCTCCCTGAATTACAGGGAGTTCAGTATCTGGAGTGGATTTTTTTTTCTTCTTTTAAAGAATTGAGTCAATATCCATGTTTTTAAAATATATTTCAATTTATTTTTATCCTTTGAGAGGCCGTGTAAAACCCAATCCAAAAATCTTTTTCCCATACTGAGAGAGAAAGCGCACGCTAAAACTGTAAATAAGAGTAGGAAAGCCAGTTTTCACCTCCACATGTATTTTAGACTGGGGAGAGTTGATCTTTGAGACTCACACTAGGAGAGGGTTTATTCACACCACACTGAGAGAAAATCAGAAGTTTTTCTACCATCCGTGACATTTCATAGGAGCTACTAGAAATTATCTTCAGATGAAACAGACTCGGTCTCTATTTGTGCATAGTAACCATTCATCACCCCTGGTCCCAACCAACCCCTGGCCCCAGGAGCAGAGAGACCCAACTTCACCTTCCCTCCCTGACAATCAGCAACTCCACGCTACTATCCAGCATGTCTGGCTTTTAAAGACAAGTTGAACTTTAACTGGTAGACACAAGTCCTGAAAGCCACAAGTGATGGTGGCTTTCAGACTGATGACAGCAACTGACCTACGCTCAACAGGCCATTTTAAATGGTTGTGACATTGTCACAGATGGGGCCAACGAGTACAGTAGCATGTATTTGATCCATAAACACAAGAGCCAGAGGACCACACAGAGAACAACTCAAACAAAACCACTGTTATCAGGAGCAACATTTCCAAAAGGTGCTAAGAGCATGTGAATCCCAAAGAGGCTTCAGTACCAACAGACTCGTATTTGACTTTGAGAACAACAATATTTAAAAAAACAAAACAAAACAAAAAATCTCCATTGTCTACAGCTTATAAATCTTTTCCTTTCTGGCTCTCAGGATTAATTTTTTTCTTTTTTTCTTTTTCTTTCTCTCTCCCCTACCCATCACCAAGTCAGAGCACAAAGCATAGTACCAAGACACGGCAAATCGTGAGCGCTACCCTGCCTCTTTACCAGAGAAAGACCAGCAGACGCAGTCAACCAACAGCACAACCCTGCCAACCTCTCAGGCTCAGAATCACACGTGGCCATTCCAGCACCAGGCGCCGAGGGACAAAGAAAGTTCTGCCACTCACCCTCTTTTGATCTTCCAGTCCGTGGGTAACCGGCTTTCTCTTCTGCTGTTGACTGGTCTCAGAAATCGATTCCATTTCCCAGGCATAGAATCCCCTGTCTTCTTCAGCGAGACTTCCCAATCCACAGAAGAACAAAATCACCCAGACGAGAGTGACACCTGTACCCCACCAGACACGGCTCCTGCCAGCCCGGGACTCAGCGCTGCCCCTTCAAAGGTCTTGCTGTCTTCTTAAAAGCCACTGGGGAACCTCGCTCGCCACCACTGCCATAGCAAGGAGGGCAGCTGCTGCTGACATCGTGAGAACAGGGACTTGGGTTTTACGGTGAGATTCACTTCATGAGAACCCAAAGGACAGATTCGGGCAATGAAGAGTCCATGTCCTGGGGCGCATGCCACATTACTGCCCCAGAAAGCCTCTTCCTCACTGTCTCCTTGGCACAGATAATTTATATGTCAATAACAATGTAAATGGGCATTTAATCCGCCGAGCTGATAGCATCCACATCCCTCTCCGGCAGCCCCTGGCTCCCATAAATCACCACAAACGCCGCGCGGCCAGCCGCCCCTCACGGTTCCTGTGAGCGTTCATCACAGCGGTGGTCCCCACCTGGCTGTCATCCTCCTCCATGGAGTGAGATTCATACCTGAGGAGAAAACGTTCAACAGTCAGATTTGTCTTTTGTGCAGAGGCGCAGGGTTGAGCTGTCTTGCCTACCATCTGGAGCCACAAAGTGAGGCCTACAACCAGAGCAGCAGTCGGCCATCCTCCGAGCCCCTCAACACTCGGATCACATCCGTGGACAAGCAATCTCGGGGGCTTCATGGACTCCCTGCTTCTCCTGCTCTTGAAGAGCACACCAGAGCTGGAAACGAGTTCTCCTGGAAACCTATGTGGGGTGCATTGTCCTCCTCATAACAGGAGCAAGACGCCAAGGTATGATGAGACGGGGAAGCAATGGTCTGTGAAGCAAAAAGCATCAACATTTTTCCCCCAATTACAGCTGTGGGAGACAGCGTATGGCAGGAGAGACTCCAGGGTCCACTGGGAGGCAGAGAGAGCAGCCTAGATCATCTGAGGACCGAAAAGCAACTGTGCTGTGGAGCCAGAGCCGCATTCCCTGCCTGGGAACCTGCAGGCAGAGCAGACACCCAGTCACCTCCTTGCTGACGTCACAGAAGCTCGAAGGGACAGGGAGGAGGAGAGAAGAGGGGACCTCTGCACCCAGGAAAGCACTCACACTGGATGTGCCCCTCCATGAGTGGTTTGAAAGGTGGAGACATATCTGAGAATCCTCATGAAGATGCATCAGTAAATAATGATGAATGCCTTAACACCAGCTCCAGCAGGAAAGAAAGGCAAAGGGGCAAAATGACCTGAACTAAAAGGAACTAGTTTCTTGCCAGCATTTCTAACCAAGTCCCAGCCATTCTACAATTCAGGCTGCGCCAGCCTCCGGGAGAACCGTGGCCAGATCCGGCCATAGCCAGCGCTAGACAGAAGCCCCCAGATCCTCCTTTGCAGCTGTCCTGACTGGCAGCTACTTTGGAATGAGGCCGAAACCATACCCGGTCACAAAAGGCTTCCGCCCAGCTCAATGCCAGGTTGAAAGACGGATGGACGTGAGACTTGGCCACAGAGGGCTTGTGAGGAGGAAGAAGACTAGGGGATGCCTGGGAGAGATGCTGCAGAAGGGCTATAAATGTACAGGTGCACCACCTGAAACGCCTGGTGAGAACAGAGTTAAAAATTCACGAGGAGCCAAATGTCCAGAGGAGGGGAACCCAAGGGTGGCTCACATTTGTAGCAGCATGACTGATATAGCTGATATATACCTGAGCTCCCAGAGAGAGGTTGACACCATCTGGTTGCTTGCCATGACCACAGGCCCTTCAAGGAATGCACAACACAGGTAGAAACTCAGATCTATTCTTTTTAGCTCCAGACCACGATATATGTAAACTCTGGCAAACTGGGTCCAAGTAGGTCCCCTTTCTGAATCGCCACTGAGACCTCAGACAAGAGGACTCAGATCTGGGTTTGAGTTTCAACTCAGCAACTTCCTCAATGTATGACCTTGAACAAGTATCTTAACCTCTCTGATCCTCAGCTCTCTCCTCTTAAAGTGCAGATATTGGTGACACATAAGTTCGGAAAGATCAAGATCACTTATTAAAACAGAGTATGTGATCAAAAGATAACACGCAATGTACTGAATGTTCACTGAATACCAGGCACTATCTACTGCTTTACACTCATTCAACAAATCTGCCAAGTACTTTGGTACTTTGCTATGTGCCAATTAGCTCTCCACCCCCAGGTTAAAGACAAGACAAGTGAGGTCAAGAAATTTACCTAAAGTCATATAACTGAGAAATCATGGAATTTGAACCCAAGTTTGACTTCAAAGTTCTTATATCCATGCTGCCCTGGAAAGATCCCTGTTATCTGACTTTTCATAAGCAGCCAGAGTTCAGAGTGCACACTTTGTGTAACTCCTGTCTCTCTTTATGTATAATAATAAGAGAAGAAAGAAAAAATAAACCCAAGTGCTCAGAAGGGTCTCCTCCTTGGAAAGCCTCGTCTGGAGGGGCTCCTTCATTGGCAGCTCTGGGCTGTCTCCATATCTGAGAACAGCTCTGCACTCTGCACCAGGCCCCAGTGCTACAGCTTTCTCCCCAGTGAGACCCTGTCACATCCCATCACGCCAGCCGGCACACATGACCCAAGTGAACATGAGGACAGACATTCTGGCCACAGAAATACCTCCCCACCAGCAGGGAGTGGGAGGATGCTCAACACCTCCTGTGAGCCTTTGTTTTTTCCAGTAGTCAGTCTCCACCAGTTCTGGGGCCATTACTGTCCTTGTGTCCTTATGCAGAGGGGGGTCACAGGAGAAAGGGTAGAAGCGAGGATGCTGCTGTCAGCTAGCTGCCATATCCAATCTGTTTCCTGATTGGCAGGGGGCGGGGGTGGGGGGACTTCACGAGGGCAAAGTCTGAATGTAAATGGTTGGGTTTCTCACAGCCAGAGGAATCTCAGGAAGTTTAAAGACACTTGGAGGGAGATAGAGCCAAAAGGTAGGACCATGAGAACATTGAACTAGATTGTTGAGAAGTGGACGTGGTTGCTGGATTGGTCTCCAAATGCAGCCATCTATCAGCAGCTTCTCCTCTCTGCCATGAGTCAGTCAGTGGCAGCCACAGGGCAGAGCCAGAACAAGGAGAAGACATGGAGGGTTATCCCATGAGATTGGAGTGGGGAGCAGTGTGGGCAAGCCCCATCTTCGCCAGGAAGTTCAGAAGACAAGACTAGCCATATTGAAGATATCCTGAACACTCTGCCAGGGTTTTCTCCTGACTGGTCTAAACACAGTCTCCTAAAGGCTTCAATCTCTCATTCCACAATCTGTCCAAATCCTTCCTCCTCCTGGGCAATCCCAAAGGATAGATAGATAGATAAATACATACATACATACATACATACAAGTTCAGAAGTATAGACCAGCACATAGGAGGACAGGAAAGGGGCTTTCTTAGAGGTAGAGGCATCAGCAGAGGGGCCTACTGAGGTCCCTCCTGCAGGAAACCCAATTCCGTGGTACGGGCTAATTGGGATTCCAATTTGGGTTTCCAGGTACCGACAAATCACAGTCTAGGCCTTCCCAGGTGGAGCTATGAGCCCATTTTATAAGTTTTGGCAAGCATCCTTAAATTCTCCAAAGTTTTCAAAATTGGGCAATGCCCCTTTGACCTTCTCATTCCTCTGCCACCCTCCGGCAGCCTCTGCCTCCCCCACACAACCTTCTTCCTCTTGGTGGCTGCCAAGACTGGGGAAACTGGTTTTAAACCTGTATTAAAGGCTGGGGGCGAGGGGAGTACTGACCTGTTTCATCTTATAAGTGGAGTTAAGCTTCTGAAACAACGGTGCATCCGTCTTTCCAACAGTCTAATTAACACTCATAACCAACACAGCATATTTAATTAGTCTTTGGTGCCAATAGGGGTATCGGAGGAGCTTCTTGGAAACCCAGGCTTTCATTAATCAGTCAATAAATAAAGATGGACAAAAAATATAAAAACAAAAAGAGAGCCAAAGAGGCATGGTGGCTTGGAGAACTGGATTTTTTTGTTTGTTTGTTTGTTTTCGTTTTGATTGGAGGTGGGTAGGGATTTTTTGCTCCCAAAGGGAGTCCTGAAACAGGACACTTCTGCTCAACCTCAGGGTGGGTGGACAGAGCCAACCCCAGTGCCTTTATCTGTGTAGGAGAGGCGGCAGAGCATGCTCCCGCCTCTTCCTCGAAGAAAAGAAAGGATCACACACAAAAATAAGTCACTAGGGCCCCAGCTGGGCGGCGCGGGCTGCTGCTGCTGCTGCCGCCAAAGTCCCTTTGCCTGCAAGAAAGGAGCGGGCTCAGCCGAGGGAGCGCAGGCTTGGCTCCTGGAGCTTGGGCGCCCCCTCCCAGCCCTCCGCCCGCCCGCCGCCTGCGCCTGGCCGCCTGCGGCTGCCCTGGAGCGTGGGAGAATGGAATGGAAGGTTGGCCTAGTTGCCCCGGCTCCGATTCACCTACACACACACACACACACACACACACACACACACACAGACCCAGACTGATACTGACATAACAGACACTCGCAGACATCCAGACATCCACGCACAGACTGAGAGATACACACCCAGCTACCTACAGAAGCTCTGATCACACACGGGGAAGCACACCCACCCAGAGAGACAGGCGCAGACAGGTACTAGACCTACATTCGGAGACAGGCATGGCTAGAAAATAGAGACACGGGGAGCAAACCACACAGGCTCAAAAATACACCGAGACACGCACACATAGAGGAGGACACACAGGCAAGCCTAAAACACAGAGAGCTGACGGAAGAACCCACCACAGTGATACTCAGACACAAGAACCCGGAGAGGGCGTTCACAGACACCCACGCCAACAGCAAGCACAGAGACCCAGACGCAGGGATATACTCTGAGACACAATCGAGCAGAGGTGGGACACACAAACAGAACACACACAGAAACACAAGAACACGCACGGGGAGATCGCCCATACTCAGGCGCATATACCCAGAGGGACACACACCCACTCTGGATAGGGGCGTGCACAGTGTCGCCCGAGGCCAGGGGAAAGTGCGCCCTGGAGCTCGCAGAACCCTTCTCATAGCACGGCACAGCGCCCCCAGCCCCGCATTAGCTGAGGAAGAGTTTCCCAGAGCATCTCTGAACAAGGGCCGGCTGGCCGTTGGCGTGCGTGTGTGGCTGTGCATCTTCCCGCCTGGTCTCTGTGCTCTAGTGGGGTGACTTCAGAACCCTCCCGCCCCCAGACCTTCTCCAGGATCCCCGAGCAGAGGTGTAGCTTCCGAACCTCTCAGCGAAGGGCCAACCCTCTCCCTAAGGCAACCACAGCCCTGTTTTGGACCCCTGAGCCCAGCCCAGAGCATCCCAAGTCCTCTTCTCCTTGTCCATCCAGTTGCACAGCAAACTTTCCCCAGGCTGGTCCTGGCGCCCAGCAGCCCAGCCCACCCTGACCTCCAGGGAGTAAGTGCGGGGTACTCTTACCTGCACCCACGCAGCTTCGCGGAGCCGCTGCCTCCAGCTGGCCTCTCACTGTACTCCGGCCCGGCTCCTCAGCCCCGGCCGCTGCCACTGCAGCCGCTCCTTGCCCTCGCGTTACCCGGGAAACCGCCTCCTCCTCCCTCCTGCCAGCCAACCAGTGCCGTTCACATGGCGCCTCACAGCCAATGGGCAACCTCGCCATCCCGGTCCCTTTTCTGGGTCCCAGTCTTTCCCAGGCTAGGGGGCCGCAGAAAGAAGCAGGGTTCTCTCCAGAGCTACTGCTACTGGAGGTCCAGCCCCTGGGGGATAATAGTCATCTCCTAGCGCTATTCTTTTGTGGGACAGACGCATCTGACACTTTAAAGAAGACAGAAGACAGACGGGGGAGGCTGCAGAATCTGAGTAGGAAGACACCTCAGGGCACGTGGCTCAACCTGTCACCAAATCCAGGAATTCTCTAGACAGGTTCCCTCCAGGGAGCTGTCCAGCCTATGTTAAAATGCCCCTCTAAATGGAGTGCCTGCAATCTCTCAAAACAGAGCTTCCTTGGAGGCTTTCCTGCTGCAGAGCTCAGATGGGAGCAAGTTCTTTAGAACCGGGAACTCAGATCTGCCTTCATGCGAAAGTCCATGTTTGTTCTTTGGACCCGCAGAAAAAAAGTTCCTTGGGCCTCTTAACAGCCAAGCCTTTGGAAACCAGAAGACAGACCACCCAATCCCCCAGGTGACCCATCTCAAGGGTCATAGTTCTTGGTTTGTCTTGTTTTCCCCCAGGGCCACTTTAAAACTTGAGAGTTTAATGCTCAGCTGTGCCTTTCTCTCTCTTTTACAGAATGGTTAAGTACCTAGCACAAGGTGGAAGAATCTCCAGAACCCAGTGCAAATTGCAGACAAGAATTTGAACTAATGAAAACAAAAACTCTCATTTAAGCTGAGGTCAGGTCCCAAGACATGGAGTAAAAGGGGAGACCAGACATGTTCTGAGAGGTGCTACAGTGGACATTTTCACTTGTTCATTCATCTTTCTCTCTCCTCCTCCTCCCTCCCTCCTTCCTCCCTCCTTCAATTTTTAAAATTTCATTATCTATTCAAAACTTGCTTCATCATACACAGTGCCTGAGGTGGGAAGGCAAGGAATCACTCCAGTTACTCCTGGCAGGAAGGTGGTCTGACCTTTCCGAAGCCTATGGATACCACCAGGCTGCAGGGTCTGTCTACAGCCCTGGACAGGTCTTCCCATACCACCACCAGGTGAGGGCCATGTGAGCCCAGCATTCTTGACCCAGACATCAGAGAACAGAAACTGAGGACACGCATCAAAGCAGAAGGATAACCCTGCTGCTGAGCCTCCAATTGGAGGTTCAGGAAGGGGGCCAAACTTACCTACCATCAGAAAGGGACTGATGATAATCAGACAGAGTACTCAGCTGTGTCTCTGCCAGCTTCAACCAGGAAGGAGGCTGGAGCCCTCTCTTATTGAGAACAGAGGGGTCAGCTGCAAGGATATGGGGATGGTAGAGGTGAGGTATCACAGCTGCGGGGGGAAGCTCATGCCCACTGAAACATAGCCACATATATTACACTTCTGGGTCCTCCATAGAGGAGTCCTGCTGTGATCTGAATGTCCCCACCAAAACTCATGTTGAAATCTAATCACCACCACGTGGGACTTTTAAGAGACCATTAAATCATGAGGGCTCAGGATTAATGCATTCATGGATTAATGGATTAGTAGGTTAATGGGTTATCTCAAGAAAGGGTCTAATTTAGAAGCCAGTTTGGCTATCTCTCTTGTATAAAACTCTACTACCAAGTGATGACCCATGCCATCTTGAGATTCTGCCGAGTCCCCACCAGCAAGGAGTCCCTCACAGTGCAACTCCTCAACTTTGGACATCCCAGCCCCTAGAATCATGAGCTGAAGAAAAACCTTTATTCCTTATAAATTACCTACTCAGTTAGAGCAACAGAAAACAGATTAAGACAGGTCCATTGAGACTGGCAAATGAGATCCAGGCAAGTGTGTCTTTGAGGTCATACAAGGAAGAAGACCAATATGGGAATGGTAAGAGGTAGCAGAATGTGCCGCTGTAGGGTGTAGGATATAGTTGGAAGAATGTAGAACTCAGTCAGACTGACAGCCCAAGCTAGAGTCTCCTCTCTACCACTTACTAGCTGTGTGAGCTTGTTTCTGAACCCAGATTTCTTTTCTTTTTTTAATATTTTTTTAGTTGTCAATGGACTTTATTTTTATGGTGGTGCTGAGAATTGAATCCAGTGCTTCACACATGCTAGGTAAGCATCCTGCCACTGAGCTATGAAACCAGCCCAAGATTTCTTAATCTATGAAGTAGGGTGGTTAATCCTCTGCACAGAGACATCCTGATGATCAGATGAACTATGAGTGAACACATGCTTGGACCTTGAAGAGAAGGACTTTTACCAATGCATGCAGTTTGCCCTTGTAATGTTTAGTTTTATGTGCCAACTTGGATAGGCTCCCAATTTGGGGGAAAACCTTGTCTGGATATCCCAGTGAATGTATTTGTTTAGGTCTGATTGACATTTAAATCACTAGACTTTGATGAAAGCAGATTATGTTCCATAATGTGGATGGGGGCCTCCTCCCATCAGTTGAACACTTTGGAGAGTAGACTGAGGTCCCTGAGGAAAAAGGAACTCTCTCAATAAGTATATACTATAGGTTCTGTTGATGTGGAGAGCCCTGAATAATACAGCTCATTCCTGGAATGATCAAGATTTGCTAGGCTAATTCAAAGAGCAGAGACAACCAGGTGGCTGAATCTATAGACTGATCACAGGCTAGCAACTTGCTAGCACATGTTTCCCCAAGTCCAGGCCAGCCAAGTATTGACTTCAACCCACAGTGCCAAGCAATGACCCTTCCCTTACAACAGGTGGGGGTCCTGGGGAATGTTTTTCTGAAAGAGCTAGCCTTTGACTCCTGCCACTATGCCACTAACCCCACTCCCCACCTATACACTAGATCCAGGAGGACAGAGTCTGTCTTGTGGAGATCCCCCCCCCACCCCCCACACTGTGATCCCATCTGAGAGTTGCAAAAGTGGCAAAAGACCTAACACCTACTCCAACTGCAAGGCCATTTTTGCCTCAATTAAGGTCTCACACATTTTAAAACCTTGAGCACAAAATTGTCCTCTTCTGTGTTTAGGTCTTTCTGAACTGGACACCAAGCCAGTTGGCCAACAGAACTGGAAAAGAGTTGGAAATGCCCTTTTATAAAATTCTTTTTTGGACTGAGAATTTTTTTAAACCTTTAGGGACCCAAATCTAAGAATTTCCCTTCCCCAAAATCTTTGTCAGAATTGGTTGTTCCCTTACTTGGAATCCCACAGTATCCCGTCATCTCTTTTCATATTTATCTCCCTCAGTAGCTGTTTTAGTCAGCTTTTCATCACTGAGAACAAAAGACCTGACAAGAACAATTTTAAGGAAGAAAAGTTTACTTGGGGCCCCTGGTTTCAGAGATCTCTGTCCGTAAATCTCTAATTCCACGTCTCTGGGACTGAGGGGAGGCAGAACATCATGAAGGAAGTGTGTGTTGAAGGAAAGCAGCTGGGAACATGGCACCAGGAAGCAGAGAGAGTGACTACTCCCCACACAGGGACAAACTATATACCCCAGAGGCACACCCCGAATGGCCCTCTCCTCCTGCCACACCCTACCTGCCTACGGTAACCCTGAAGTTAACCACTACCGGGGGGACTAATTCACTGATTAGGTTAAGGCTCTCATAACCCAGTCATCACCTCTGAACTTTCTGGCATTGTCCCATGCATGAGCTTTTGGGGGGACACCTCATATCTAAACCACAACAGTAGTCATTCATTCATTCATCATTCACACAATTCTGCCACAAATTTCATTTATTCAATAAACATTCTGAAACAGAGTAGTGGACAAGGTAGGTAAAGTCCCTGATTTTGTGGTGACAGTGGAAGATGACAGAAAATAAACATATATTTAATCCACATTATTACAGTGGGGTAATTAGAGTTCTGCAAGAATAAGTATAGGCTGGTGTACTAGAGAAGGACTCGTTCCTTCCTTCAGTCAGATAGTTGCAGATCACTTCCTTGAGGAGAAGAAATTTAAAGTGAGATCTGAGTGGAGAAAAGGATGCATTCATGAGAATATTCCAGGTGGAGGCAGCTGCTAGGGCAAAGGCCCTGTGGCAGATGGCAGAACAACAAACTTCATATGCTCACAGAGTAAAAAGGTGTCAATGCCCCTGCAGTATGGAGACTTAGAGGGAGGGCAGTGCAGGATGGATTTGAAGAGTGGATGGAGCCACATCATATGGAACCATTAAGTTCACTAAAAAGAGATTGGATTTTACTCCAAGTGCTATTGGAAACCATGGAGTGTTTTGTGTTTGAAAGTGTCCTGATGTGATTTAATAGACCTTTGGCTACTTCATGGAGAATTAGCAAGAATGGAAGCAGGGAGTTTGCTTAGGAGCTCTTGCAGAGCTCAGGCAAGAGTCTACTGGACTGGGACAGAGAACAAGACAAAAGGATAGATTCAAGGAAGACTTTGCTACCAGTTGGTAAACTGACAACTATAGGAAGTAAGAAACAACAATCTGACAGCCAGAGAGGAGCCCAATAAACTATGAGAAATTGGAGTCCTAATCAACAAGAATTCCTAAAGAACTGAAGGTTGTGGGAAGCAAATGACGTGTAACGTCTAGGTTTCTTTTTACCTGAGTTATAAGAAGGAGTCTCTCAACGCAAGAATCATCTCATATTTTTCTTTTCTATGCTCTACACTTGGAAAAGAACTTAGGACATGATATGCTCATCAAATGTCTGGATGGATGAGTGGGTAAGTGCATTCATACCTTAGAAACACCTGATTCCAACCTGGAGCAGCAGCGCACGCCTGTAATCCAAATGGCTCTGGAGGATGGTGCAGGAGGATTGCAAGTTCAAAGCCAGCCTCAGCAATTTAGCAAGGACCAAAGCAACTTATGAATACCCTGTCTCAAAATAAAAAATGAAAGGGGCTGGGGATGAAGCTCAGTGGTTGAGCACCCCTGGGATCAATTCCTGGTACCAAGAAAAAAGAAAAGAACCAACACTTTGTTCATATCTGCCTGTGGAAATAAACCTATGGGTTAGCAGGAACAAGAGAGGGTGTACTCCTTTCCTTTTCTCTAACCCTGCATGATAGCAACTTTATTCTCCCTCAGCCTCCTTCCTTTCCTTTAAGACTTAGTCAATTCATTTCTTCTAACATGTCAAGCTACCCTCACTCTATACTCCCTCATCTCAACCGTTCCCTCCATACATACCCTGTAAGTTTATGTTGTATTATATCCCTATGTTTGTTTTCTTGCTTTATTTGATGCATTATTTAAAGTGCCTGCATATGCCAAGAACTTCCATGTCTTTCCAGGATGATCTCACTGATGAGAACACACCAAGTATCAGGAGAGCTGACTCAAAGGTCTGTGGTCAAGGACACAGCACTCAGGTCTTCATTCAGAGTCTGCCGGCTCTTGCTTTACTCACACCTTTAATGGGACTGGCGTTTCGTTTCCAAGCCCACAACAAATCAGAGGAAGCCATTGATTGCTACCAGTTGGCAAACTGACAACTATAGGAAGTAAGAGACAACAATCTGACAGCCGGAGAGGAGCCCAATAAACTATGAGAAATGAAACAAAGGGTCTGAACAAGCCAGGCCTGGACCTATTGTCTGGTTCTCATTGGATGATTGGAAAACAAACCAAAGGAAATAGAAGATGATTCCTGCACTGAGGGGGCGCTCCTTCAGTGAATGGGCAATCAATCTTGCACATCGCATCCATTCATTAGGCCCCGTGGATCCGTCGGAGTGCTGACTGGGAACTTGACAGAGGTCTTACGTAGCAGGGGAGGTTTGGGGATGCCAGAAAGCTTTTCATATAAATTGGATAATGGAATTTAATGGCAAAACCCAGGGCTGCTAAAAAAGTGCAATGTCAAAAATGACTTAAATTTTGGATTGTCAACATTTTATACCGATAAGGCTATTCATTTCAATTTATTGAACAACTCTCTTAAGACATGCGAGGTGCTCTAAATTGACTTCATTTGAGTCTCCCCAACAACTCTATGAATAGGCACCATTGTCATCCTCATTTTCTGAAGAATGAAAGAGAAGGCAATGGCGTCAGAGGGGTGGAGTAACTTCTCTTTGGCCACAAAGCTAGTTCATAGCAGATATTTTATGACCCAACCGAAAGTTGAAGAAGAGTATGGATGGGGTGGATCCATTTCTTAGATCCCAAAGAATCATTCCTCTTAATGCTTAGCATAGATCTGGACATACAGTAAGTCTCCAAAGGAGGGGATTGGGCTTTATTCACTCAATAATTTGCCCCAGGAACTGTGCTGGTACAAGAGATGCATCAGAGAGTAAGTAAGCCCAGCAGAACCCGTCCTCAGAGGGAAGCAACAAGAATGGAGGAATCTATTCCACAGTTTCAAGAACATAAATTTGTTGAAATCATATTAAATCACAATTGTGGATCTTTTGGAAACAGCTGAAATTTCACTCTTAAAAAAGCAAATACCAGACAACAGTAAAGTTAGAGGTTAGGATATAGTAGAAAAGTCAACACCTGCCACCTGTATTGTTCCCACTTCTTGGGCAGCCTGCAGTTCTCATTTTGAGACCACCCTTGTGCACCTTGGTGGAAGCCATTGCAGTTGTTTTCTGGACCTCATGGGCACAGTGGAGTGGGTGGGGAAGAGATGGGTGGGCCATGATTCTCTGGGTCTCCCCTGCTCTTGTCCCTGGCAAGTCCTCCTCAAATGCTCTCACATCTTCCTCAGCACGGAGTGGTGGAGCAGCCAGTGTAGATATAAGCAGCCTGCTCATCCTGCCCATAGGGTTGAGACAATGCAGCATTGTCTGAAATAGACAGAGGCTGGGAGTTTGCCGTGAGCTGATGAGAGCTGCAAGCAGGGGGTGGGCGGCTCTGCTTCCCTGGCCTCTAGTAGCTGGCACTTCTGTAAGCATGGGAGGATGCTATAAAAACAGGCTTGCTGAGAAGCTCCCACGGGTGGCAGGAGCTCATCAGGTGGGCTGTGAAGAGTCAAGTGTAGAGAAAGAGGCTCTGAATGGAACATCTTAGGAAGGGTGGAATGGGTAAAAAAAAGAAACCTGAGCTCCAAGTTTATCTTAGCAGACACTTGGTTTTCAAACTATCTTAAGAAAAGGGAGGATGTACCTATATTGGAAATGGAGTCAAAACTAAAATTGTGGGAAAAATCCAACAAATACGTATCAGGTACCAACTAGATCCCACATATGCTCTGTCCTAACTCCCAGAAATAACACAATAGCAACTAATCCACAATAGAGGAGTTTCCTGCCCTCGAGGAATCTGTATTCTAGCAGTGGATCTAGTCCTCAAATGGAGAAATAAACATATCATCCATTTATCTTATATTCATTAAATATATCATGTATTCATCTTAGTGATGAAAATATGAAAAACAGAATGATATTACAGTGAGTTGAGAAGAGCAGCATTTCAGAGAATGACCAGGGAAGGCCTCTCCAAGAAGAGGACAATTCAAATGAGACCTGAAGGAACTGGCCATGTAAAGGTCTTGGGTGAAAAATTTACAGACAGAGCAAATAGCAGGTGCAAAGACCCTGAGGCCCCAGTGAGTTTGAAGTAGAAAAGAACCAGTGTGACTATAAAGTGTCCAGTGGTGAGATTAGGCCAGGGAAGTTTGTTCTGGATGCACCGGGAAGGCACTGGAGGCTCTTCAAGAATGTTTTCGGGTCGCATTAGCTGTGTCGTTGAGATTGAGTTTAGGATAGGAAGCTGGGAGATCAATTCGAAGGTCACTGAATTTCCAAGCCAGAGATAACGGTGGCTCAGAGTGAGATGGAGATAAGAGGAGAGATTCTGAGTGTATTTTGGAAAGAGAAGCACCAAGGCAGGGCAGGCAGGAAAGTCAGAGGAAACTCAGGGGCCTCCGGATCTACATGCTGTCTGACCATCTGCTCCACTGCTTCACGCCCTGGTCTCCCCAGCAGGTTTCTGTTTACACATTGAGCTCCCTCAGACCTCAGCTAACTGCTGCCTGTCCCACCCACCCTTCAGCCCTACCTCCATCTCCATCTCGTGCAGACATGAGGAGGAGGAGGGGTTAGCCCTGCTCATCTCATCATGCCAGGCACCCGGGGGATCATCTCTCTTAGTTGTGGGGTCGCCTCTAGGGCAGGTACAGAGACAGGGTACATTTACTTAAGTCAGAGCCACTGAGGGAGTGGAAGCTGTGACAGGGCAGCCTCTCTCGGATGGCGCTCTGTGCCGCAAGCAACACGGCCATCCCAGGGGTCGTTATAGCTTACACATCTCTCTTGCTTATTTTTCTAGGCACAGTTGTACACATAACAACCCATGTAATCCTCACAATTATTCCATAAAACAGATTTTATTACTATCCTTGTTTTGAAAAAAAAAAAAAAAAAGGAAAGGAAATGGACACAGAGATTAAGTCAAGTGACTTTTCCAAAATCACACAGCTGGTTAGGGGTGAAACTGGGATTCAAACTCAGGTGGTCTGGCTGTCGAGGACCCCAACCTTAATCACTATTAAAATCCTTTCTAAGCTCCAGCTCAGACATTACTGACATTACATTACTGAACACAGATTTCGAAAAAAGTAGAAAGGAGTGTCACTGCAGCCACCGCTGCTGTCTTATCGGGTGAAGCCCAAGGAGGCTGTAGGCACCGCCAAGCTTAAGCTCCTGCTCTTCCACTTCTATTTCTGTGATCTGGGTGAAGAACTGGAATTTTTTGAGCTTCAAGTTTCTCATAAGAAAATCAAACATACTGTGTGTCCTGGCAGCCTCAGCCTCACAGGGTGGTGTGTGGAACGCTGATTAGGAGCCAGTGGAAACACTTGGTAGGAGATTCTGCTGGAGCAAGAGCAAGAATGAACCAGATCAAGAGGAGGCCTAGGGTATCTGGAACAGAAATCCCACGTCCAAGGCCTGAAGTCCTAGAGGGAGGGCCCATCTAGGGCCCTGGCACAGACTCCAGGGCTGTACTGCCCCCTAAGGACAACAGGGGCCGCTGAAGGATTTTAAGTGGGAGGAAGAATGCTGTGGTCAGCTGAGCTGCGCACAAAGACACCTCTGTTGAGCAGTGTGAAGAGTGGGAAGGACTTGTAGACTGGGAGTCCAGAGGCAATGGCAGGGTGAGCAGGAGAGGGAGCGGGTACAGAGGAACACTTAGACACACCATCGGAGAGTATGGGGTCTCTGCACTAGAGCCAGGCCATGGTCTGAGAGAGGCCTGCAGAACATTGTTAAGTCTCAATGACTCCATATCTGCATGGTTTGTTTCTTGGATGTGTGACATTTTTTTCTCTAAATTCTTCAAAGGGAAGGTCTTTGCTCTGATGAGGAGACTCGCTCACCCTAGCTTCCTGTGTGTGGACCAGGACCTTCCCTGGAAGGACAGGTGTGGGGGCCCTGGCCCGGCTCCTTTGCGAGGCACATGGAAAATATTTGCATTCCTAGGTTTGTTTCTCCATCGAAAGGGGACACCATTGGATTTCTTGTTGTTCTGTGGCACCAGATGAAAGTGCCACAGAAATCAGGCAAATTCCTTTCATCTCACATGAGCCTCCTAACTATGAAGCCCAACAGGCTGAGCCAAGCAAGGACCATTAGAAAACTCCCCCTTGGATTCTCTTGGGTAAGTTCCTGGACGCCTCCTGCCAGACCTTCCCTGGTCAACATGCCATGCGCACACTCAAGTAGTGCCGGAGCCCATGAGCCCCAGGCCCACACTTTCACAAGTCCTTCCTCAAGTAATCTTTGAAGTCCAGTGAAGGCACCACTCTGTGCCTTTGCCTTCTCCCCAGGGGGTTACTGATAGAAGCCTATGTGTTCTAAATCCTCAAAAGTTAAAAAAAAAAAAAAAAAAAAAAAACTCTTTTCTGTCTTTCTAGGTCAGTAGGTTAGCTTTGTGGGGAAAAAAAGAACAAAACAAAAAAGATGTATCCTTTGTGGGAAAAAAAAATCAAGTAGCAGTGCTGCCGCCATGAAGCACCATGCGTTCCCTTAGCTCAGAGCTTCCCAAAGTGGGGTTCAGCACTCCATGTAATTGGGTTCATACAGTAATGTCGTCTGGGAATCTCCAAACCCAGAGATCCCACCTCTGTGGCCCTAGGTTCTATGTAGCTTTGGTTCTGACAATAGTTTTAAAACATTTAGATCCTATTCCTGCAGGTTTGCTGACCATTTTGGAGAAGAGAATGAGATGAATTTATGATTTTTAAATGTAGAAACCATTATTTTTACATCACACTGAAAAAAAAGACTTTTTAAAGAAAGAATAAATATCATTGGTAAGGGTATAAGGAACAAATTCAACAAATATTCATTAAGAACCTACTACATGCTAGGTATCACCCTAGGCTAGAGTCACTGTAGTATAGAAAATAAATGGACAGACCCTTGATTGATGAAATGTACATTCTAGTGCAATTCATTAGAAGGCAGAGTATATCAAAAGTTTTAAAAATATGTCTGTATCTGTGACATGGAAAATCACGCACCCTATATGTGCAAGACAATGAGGTTTCTTGGAAGAGTAAAAATTTAGAAAACAAAAAGCTAAATATATTACATAAAAAAAAACAGATTTATTAAAGTCCATTTTTTGCAACTGAATATTATGCTACTACTAAAATAATATAGAAAAATATTTATTGATTTTGAAAATGTTAATGTATTGCTACACACACACAAAAGGCAGGTTACAAAAGAGTTGGGAGAGGGTAATTCCATTTGTATAAAAATGTATATGGACAAAAAAATTCAGAGAGGTTATTTATCAATATTCCTAAGCATTCACTAGGTTCTTGGACCCTGGGGCCACAGAAATGAACAAGATAAACAGAGTTCTTTTTCTCTTAGAATTTATGGTAGTTATCTTTCAGTGGTAGAATTCGAGGTAATTTTAATTTTTTGTTTCTTTTCTGTGAAATTCCATGTCTTCTAAGTGGGTCCAAATTACCCTAAACATAATTTTTAAAATAAACCTTGGAGATGTTAGTCTGAACTTGGAGCTAAAATATGTGCCTCAAGGACTAAAGCTCACCTCCTATGTCCTCCCTCCCTTGGAGGAAGTGATTTGAAGGGTCCCAAATGGTACAGCCAGAGGGCAAGAGCCAGAGAGAGAGAGAGAGAGAGAGAGAGAGAGAGGAGAGGAGACCAGGATTGAAAGGAGGTCCCACATCTCCAGCCAGGAGTTACAGTGAAGTAGACAAGAAGCCAAGACCAGGAGTGAGCAGGGTGGGAATGAAATGGAACCAAGGAGAAGACCCAGCATTTCACCATGAATAGGGCTACCAGGCTTCCCTTGGTGTTGGCTCCTGAGCAGATGGGATCAGCAGGGGTTAAAGGTAGAGGATTATGGGAATTTTCTGACACCTTTTAAAGCCCACCCCCCATCTGATCAATAGTTAAATGCTGGAAACCATCCAAATGCCCATTCAAGGGATGGTTTAGCTTCTTTTAATATATATCCATATAGATACAGCCAAATAAAATTCTGAGATGCTAGCTATTATTGAGATGTTATTATTTCCCTTATAATTCTCTAGAGAATTAGGTTTAATGGATACTCTGAGGTGGCTCAGGCCCTCACCATACCAACTCTCCTTTCTTCTGCCCCAAGAATCAGTGGAAATAATTTTTAAGATAGGGTTGGGGGAATTTGAGAGGGGAGGAGACCCATGCCTCACTTCCTTAGGACAGTTCAGGGTTTCACACAGTGGAGGGGGCATGGTGACAGGACAGTGCCAGACAGAGCAAGTCTGTGGTGGCCCTTGAGTCTCCTATGACCCCCCAGTATATAATGAATTATCCAAAATTTGCTATAAACTCTGAGAGGGAATTTTAAGGGATCAGAGAATGTCCAATGGATCTGAAGAGATATCAGGAAGAGGACAAGGACATAGTGTATGTAGAAAAATGACCAGACACTGCAACTCGACAATGGAAATCTCAGAGGAAGCCAGTGGGAAGGGATGCCAGCCACAAAGATCAGAAAAGCCTGGTTCTTCCACAGCAAATGACTACATAGGCCATATGGTGCCAGCACTGGTCATTCACATTATCCTCAGATCCACTCCCCACCCTCAGAGGACCCCATCTGCTCTCTGCACAAGGAGCTACCATATTTCCCAAGCTCCTTCGCCAAATGGCTCTTAGGTAAGGTGAACAGCAGAGGCACTGGGGCCAGCTGATGTGCTGGAGCAGGAGAGAAACCAGGTTCTCATTCTTCCCACCACATGTGAATCTCCACCTCTACCTCAGGTGGATGTCACCTTTGTGATTCTGGCTCATTCCAAAAGACTGCTCTCTACAGGGTCCTCACCTTCTATGTCCTCCCTCCCTTGGACAGCTTCTGCCATGGATCCTGGCTCTAGCCAAAAGATCCTGGCTCTTTAGCTCTTTTGTAAAGCCATCATCACCCTGTGTCCCTGCACCCTCAGAGTGACAGTGGCATCCCCTGCAGCTGGTCATTGTCAGGTTTGACTTCTGAGTCCCTCTATATGGATGAATCCAATGTCCTGCATTATGTTCAGTTTCTGTTTTCCTATCTGTACTCTGATTAGTCTAATCTGGATCTGATTAGACTAATCAGGATCCCTCCCTGCCAACTGAGTTCTTGGTGCTGTATGAGACCCTGGGATTTCCCACAGTTTCAGAGGGAAGGAAGGAAGCAGAATATTCTAAACTCACCAAATGTACCCATCAATTTTTGAATGATGACATTTCTGTGGAACTGATTAGGTGCAGTTTCTCATTTCTTTGTTTTTGCCATCGGGTCTAAAAGGAATTCAAAACAGAGTTAAAGATATGGGAAAGTTCGTCCTCATCTTAGATGTAATTTGTGAGTCTTCCTCATGACATTAAGTAGAAATATAAAATGGATGTGTGCCATTTTGGCCGAGTAAAATTTATATGTGTGTAGACAAAGAAAAGGAAAATAATATAAAAAATGAATTCTTTATGAGATAGGAAGACGATATGTGATTTTTTAAAAATCTGCATTATTCTTTATAAAATACATTTTCACAGAAAGATAACTCTTCAGGGTCACCTGGGAACCTTAACAAAGTAGTCACCTCTTCTGTCCTAGTGTCAGTGTCTGTGGACAATGGCAGATAGTCTTTGAGGCACCACAAATTAAATGGGGGCACTTGAACCACATGGAGAGTTCACAGAACCCAAGGTGTAAAGCTAAAAATACAGACAAGCAGGAAAGAACAGCAGAGGTGCTAAGATACACACATAAGAAGCAAGTGCTAGAACTTTCCTGAGGCCACATGACAGTTAAATCAGGTCAGATGGAAGGCTTTAATTACAAAATACTTTGTAGGGGTGTGGGGCCAATGTGCCCCAAGAAAATAAGGGCATTTTGTCCAATTTAGGGGGTCACCTTCCTGCTGAGGTTAGATATCTTGGCCCTACTTTCACTCAAACCAGTCCTTGGCATCTCCTTGAAAGACATAAGCCTGGCCAGAAGAGCCAACCTGGACTCCATGTCCTCAGACCCAGGGGGAATGGTGAATAGGCTCTGCAGAAAATTTGGAAAAGACATTTAAGAAGAGGAGACAGTTCAGTATGGTGGTTCTGACCATGGACTTGGAGCCTGACAGACCCAGTTTGATCCTAACTAACAGCTTACTAAATATGTGACCCAAACACAGCCCTTAACCATTGAGGGCCTCAGTCTCCCCATCTGTATAATAATGCAGATGATAGTAGGACCTTCCCTGGAGGATGTGAGGGAGTCGTAAATGGATAACATTGGTAAATGGTTAGTATGTCAGTCCTCTATCAATGTTAGCTGCTATGTTTTTATAGAATCAGATCCCTCATTAGTTTTTTAGAGTAAACTAAAAGTGTCAACTGTGACAGACCTTGAGACAGACCATATACTAGTCACAGACAGAGAATGTGAAACAAATATGCTGTTAAAAATATCTCACATTCACTGTCATTTGAAGGGAGGGAGAGAGAGAAAGGAGATATAAAACCCAATCAGAAAACCTGAAGTCCCAGTAGAGAGCAGTTTACTGAGGCCGACACAAGAAACACATGTGCTCCAGGTTACAGAAGGTGTTAAATAGCTTCTCTCTGAATCTTTACTGATAGGTCCTCACTCATTTTATAAGCAAGTCTTTCTACCAGTGTTAAGACAAACAGGACTCTCAGATCACTCAGAGCAAAGATAGCGGGTTCCTGCCCATGACACTCCACTGAGGGTATCCCTCCCATTCAATATGCCCCCAAGGCCTCTCATCTTGGGCACTGTCCTGGACCTGGCCAGATATGATTTGGATGGACAGAGAGGAAGGGACACTGTTTAATTTTTTTTCCAGGTCACACAGCAATCTCAGAAAATGAAATTACAGGTCCAAGTCCGGTGCTCCCAGTCCTATGATTCTTAATATTTTGGAGGACAAGCACTGAGAATCTGATGAAAATGTTGTACCCTTCCCTAGAAAAATGCACACGTGCAGATGTGTACTCTATCTTCACACTATTTCGGGGTATTTGAATATTTAAGAAACTGCATAAACCTTCTAAGGTCTAGAGATAATTTGGTTCATGGACAGATTTTTTTTTAATCCTCAGACAGGAAATTTCAAGGGACATCCATTTAGGAAAAATGGTAATGTGAAGACAAACAAAATGAATTCATTCTATAGCCAAGACCAGCTGTTCCCTTTGCCAGTGACCCTTTACAAATGTTAGTGTGGTAAAGCCTAATTTCCACTCACCATCCAAATCCAAACCTCCTATGAGCAATGAATGTCTCCCACCCTGTGACATCCCCAAGGCACTGCCCAGTTGTCCCTCCTCACCAGCTGGGTAGTCCAAGCAGGCCTTGTGGCAAAGCTGTCAAGGCGAAGGCAAGAGGTTACATAATTCCAATTAGCGGAAGCCCCGCCAAGTCCAAACAGTTCCTTACCACTTCATCATTTTTTCCCTCTGAGGAAATAATCACAATTGCCACCAACATCCTGGAAACAAAAGCCAACAGAATAAACAGTGCTCTCCAGCAGACCTCAGGATTAAAATGTAATCTCAAAATAAAGTCTAATAACTTTCCCCCTTTGAACACACTTGGAATAAAATTAGCATATAAATCAAAGCTTAATTAGGACATTGTAACAATGAACAGCACCGGCTGGTATTAAGGGTTTCAGGCCCAATATGATGCATCAAATAAACACCATAATTAGAGAACAAAATCAAGGCGGTCTCTTGGTAATCAATCACCCTGCTAGGTTCAAGCCTTTCAACTCAAGGGTCACCTCTGTTTTCTGTCTTGTGATCTTGCCTTCCAGCCAATCTCTCTCAAGGGAAGTCATACACCTTCCCTTCTGTGTCTCTGATACATCTCTCTGGCTCCTGGCTCTCAATGGGGAGTCCTGGCACTGAGCAGGGGTGGGGGAGACTTGCAGTTTGCTCAGAATGAGAGCCCGTGGGCTTCCAGAAGGAAGCATTTATTCATAATTTGAGCTGCACCAGGCCAATTAGCTACTGGTTTTATCCAATCCAGATATATAACTGTCTGGGGCAGAAAGCCAGGAATCCTTAAGAAATGTCTCCTCTAATTTTGCTGTGCTCCAGTCACACAGCTTCCTGGCACGTGCGTGAGTGTGTGTGTGTGTGTGTGTGTGTGTGTACACACATATAGAGCAAGCAAATATCTGCCTCAGGGCCTTTGCAGGAGCTGTCCCCTTTCCCTAGAATGTTCATCTCCACTTCTTTCTGGTCTTTCTACCAAAGTGTCACTTCATCAGAGCAGTGTTCCTCAGTCCCCTTATCTCAAACAGCACCTATTACTTATAACTACCTTTCCTGGGGAGTTTGAGGAGCCACCAAATAGCAACATTCTACCCAAGTTAGGTTTGATCCAATAATGGAATAAGACAAGACAGATGAGAAAATAAAATCTCGCCTTTATTTCCAGTATAGCTGATGTTCCAGAATGTGATTTGTGGCTGAGGGCAGGTAAGCTTCAGGGTATTAATGTGCAGACAGGGTGTGGGAGTCACCTGAGAAGGAAGACAGGAGAAGTAGTCAGCTGAAGGCTGGCTTATTCCCAGCAGAACAGAGGTAGAGGTGGGCCTCACATGCCCCATCCTTTGTCCCCAAACCATGGGATCTCCTGCCTGGAGGAGTGGTCCACAGGGCAGGTGCTCTCACCACTTGGCAGCAATGCCAGGAAGGAGGATGCTGTCCCCTCCTCCACCTGCTGACATTTCCTTCCTAACTCTTGGCACCACCGACAGCTCTTATCAGCATTTGTTCATTTTCTATCTTCCCACACCAAATGCAACTGCAGGAGTGCAGTGTTCTTTGCATTCTGCCACATCCCGAGTTCCCAGGCCCTGGGGCCATGCCTAGTGTATGGTTGGCATTCAGTTAAATGGTCATGGAATTGATGGATGAAGTGGACTTGATTGCATCCTTAAACAAATCCTGTATTCTTAGGTGGCAATATGCCTGGGCCATGGTTGTCTTTGATTCTGTAGTCTCAGAAGTATCTTTTAGGGTCCTAGGGGACCAGAGTGTTCCTTTGGAAAGTCTGAGTATAATCCCCCATGGTCTCCTTAACTGTCTACCTGATTCCCACCTGGCTCAGCTTTTCTGACCCTTAATTCCATCCAGCTTAAGCTCCAGGAATACAGGACACTGTCTTGCTTACTGCCGTATCTCCAGCAACAAGCACAGTAACTGGCACAAGAAACAGTGTCAACCAGAAAGAAGAAAAAGGAGGAGGAAAGGAAGAAGGAAGGAGAGAGGGAAGGATGGGTCTCTTTCTTTCTAACCCTCCTTCCCCAGGGTGGACTTTTCTCCTGAGAAGCACACGTGAGCCCAGCCTTCAGCATTATCATCTTCACCTAAGGGATGAGCCCACAGAAGTTAAGCCACCTCCCAAGGTCAAACAACCAAGGCTGCAGGAAGAGATGATGGAAAGATAGCTACAAACTTTCTGATTCCAAGGATGGTACCTATTGTGTGACACCCAATCTCTTAAGTCCATGTGTCATAAGCAACCAGGTTGTGGCTCAGGCACCATAGCAAGCCCTCTTCCTGTCAGTGTCCAGTGAGGGGACTATGTGGCCTAAAGCTAGGTTTGGGTTTCCAACTGTCTGGGGCTAAAGCATCTGCTGAGGTTATGCTAGGGTCTGGGCAGACCCTCCAGCTTCTCTCCTCTCCTCTTCTGTTCCTCCTCCAAGTGTCTTCTGGCCCCTGGAAATACCCCCAGACCACCAATATGGAAGCAAAAGTCCCTGCCTGAGTTGCATTTCCTGAGCCTTGGAGTTCCAGCATTCCCTAGCTCTGCTGGGAGGGGGAAGACCCAGATGAAATACCACAGACTGTGCCTAGAGGGTCCCCATCTGGTAGGGAAGGCAAAGGTACAAATGACTGTCATGTGACCTGCATCTTCTACAGTGTCTTGACTACTGATGATAGCTCCAGGTACTGGGTATCCCCTATGGGCCAGAGGAAGCCAAATGGATGCATTTCACATCCGCCCACTCATTCAATCCACAATGACTCCATGAAGCAGTTTCTATTGCTAGTAGTCTCATTTCACAGATGAGGAAACTGAGGCTAAGAAAAGTAAATTTCTGTTGAGAGTCCTGCAGGAGGTAAGTGGTGATGTTGAGGTTCAATTCCAAATCTGGAATGCTCACACTTTTATTGTCCAACCCATCCACTTCTGCATACATCTTCTCCCAAGGCTCCCTTTCCCCATACTGAGCAAAAATATAGGGTAAATGAGCAAGAACTCTGCAACATGGCAGCTTCTGCTTCTGCACAGAAGATCTCTTGTCAAATGTGCACTCCTACCTCTCTATACCTTGTTTAGGCTCTGCAAGGAATTCCTGCCCCACCCTGCAAACCCCTGCTCATCCTTCTAGGCCCAGTTCAAATATCACTACTTCTATGCCCGCTCTCCCAGAGCTGAGTTTACGCAGCATACCTCCCTCCTCCACGAAGAGAAAGTGCCTCTGTTCAGTGGCCCTCCAAAGGTAGTCCCTGAACCCAAAGGATCCGCCACACAGAGAACTTGTGAGAGATTTGTGTTCTTAAAGCTCAGTCCAGAGCTGCTGAATTAGAAATGCTTGGGGTGTACCATGGTCTGATGTATAAATACCAAAGTTAGAAAAGCAATGCTTTATTTTTATATACCTCATTAGAGACATTTGCATGTGTTTAAGAAACTGACTCCTCTGAGCACTTGCAAGGCCAGGTCTGCATGGTGTTGAGACCTTGTTACACAGAAGGTGATCTGTTGAATTTGTAGGCAGCCTCCTTTCCCAGTCACTTCCAGCAACAGTGATGTTAAGAATGACAGGCAGACCAAGAATGGAGGTATTTTAATCCAACAGGACTTCCAGTGTCCTTAGCAGCAGACCCCCTGCTTCAGGACTGCCCCTGCTTGTTGGAGAAAATCTTACAATTTTTCATTTATTCCTTTCACAAAAAGTTATTGAGCACCTATCAGAGACCAGACCACAAAATACAGAGACACACTAATAAGTGTGTCTCGTGGAACTTACAGTCTAGTGGAGGAGACACACATTCATCAAATAATATGAGCCAATACTAAGTGCCCTTTACATTGATTAGCTTCTTTAATTCTTACAAATATCCTAGAAGTGGGTCCTAGTTTCCTCTTTCAACAGTTGAGGAAGCAGAAATAAATAGAGCCTTGGCTAAGTTTGCACAGCCTATGAGTGAAGAGTGCTGAGATTTGGACCCAGCAGAGTTCATCGCTGCTCTTAGTCACAACACATAATTACAGAATTAAAATATGGATTTTGATAATCACTGTGGAAAACAGTACACACGAGTATGTAACAGGGAGAACCAACACAATTAGTGTCACTGGACAGCCAGAGAAATGTTCTGGAGGAAATAACATCCAAGCTGGGACCCACAGGATAAGCAGGAGATCGCAGTGGGGTGAGGGTGGTGTGCAGATGAGGCATTTTCAGGCTCAGGAACTTTACCTGCAAAGCCTCAAGGAGGAGTCCTGACAGGAGCCAGGGCCCTGGGAGCAGGGATAGAAGAAGGTGTGTCATGAGGCTGGAGATGAGGTTGGACAAGCAGGCAGAGCTGGGTTGCCATGACAACAGTCCTATCCCTTGGTCCAGCCCAAAGCCTGCCACTTGTCCAAAGAAGTGTCAAACTGAGGGTCCCACATGGATGGATGACTCCATAGTGTGAGCAAATGGAGCTAAAGTCCAGAAAGGCTCATCCTTTACCAACTCAGTTATTCAAAGATACTGACTGGGTGCCTTCTGTGCACCAAGCCCTGTTGTAGGTATCAGGGATACAGCCCCACTCATCCAAAGCCTGCCCAGGGAGAAAGCATTCTCAGATGATGGAAATTTGCATCCTTTCCTCAGCATTGAGCTGGGCTGTGGACCAAGCCCTGTGCTCGTGCTCTTCTGAATGGTCAAGTTTGCATGCTAACGAGAAACACAACTAGACTTTCTAGTGACCGGAAAGGACCGCACTTAACAATTCCAACAGCCGCTTCTACTTCACAGGATTTGAAACATTTCTTAAGAAGCTAGGGTACCATAAATCATTTTTTGGCTTCTCTATAAAGTGAACTTTGCTAATAGAATCCAGGGCAATGAGTGTCTACAGACCTGTAATTCATTCTGCATAACATTTACACACTCTACTTCACTGAAATCTTGTTAAATGATGTTAGTCAGCAAAGCTCAGCCTAAAGAGGAGGTGCAGAGCCAACAGATTGACTCAAAAAGGCCTTCGGAGAGTGTTTTCAAAGCTGTCTGTGTTGCCTCATGTTATTTTTCTTTTTCCATAGAATGAAAGCAAACACCAGTGAAATGGACACCTTGGTTTCTAATCCCAACACAGGATAAAAAACAAACTCCTTTCCTGAGTCTGTAGGCCCTACATGACTTGGGCATCCCCCATCTCTGACATCACTGGTCCTCCCTTGCTTAGTTCTCCAAATCAACCTTCTTTGTGCAACTCAACTAAGCCAAGTCCATTCCCACCCCGGAGCTTTTCTCCTGCCATTTCACTACCCAAAGTGTCATTCCCTTAGATTCTTACATGACTGGCTCTGATTCTTCATTAACAGCATAACTTTGGCTGATCAGTCCAAGGTTCCGTACCTGCAATACTTGCCAGTCTCAAATCATCATGTTTTAAAAATTTACTTGGCTTTTCTAATCTGTTCCACTACTAAAACAAAAGCACCATTTAGAGCAAGGACCAAGTTGTGTCACCCCTTGAGCCCATTGACCTTGGAAGCTACATATGTCAGATACAAAGCCTGGATCCCTGAATCACTGCTTGGAGGAGAGTTGCCAGATGATTGTTAATCAATTGGATCTGCAATGAGACTTGGGGTTTACCTGTTATATCAAGCATTCCTTTAACTAATTCAACACTTTTGGACCATTTTTTTTTCTGTAAAATGGATATTATAGCTGTAATAACAAGATTAATACTTGTCTGCTTGGGAGTCTTTAATATTTTGTATAGAAATCCTTTCTTGGTTATACTTTCTCTTGATCTGTCACTCATCTTTTCTCTTTCTTTATGGTGCCTTTTGTTGTACAATCATCCAAAATTTTTATCTAGTCAAATCTGCCAGTCTTTAATACATATTATGTGCTTTGTTATATGCAAAGAAAGACTTCTTCTATACCAAGATTATAAAAAATACTCTTCAGTATTTCCTTTGGGTTCTTTCAATTATTTTCTAAGTGGATAGTTAACTGTCACAATATTTAAATTACCTATTGTTGTCCTTGATGACTTAAAATATTACCTTTTATTTAATTTCTATGTATACTCTATTCTGGTTCACTGATACAGCTCCACTTGCCCCAGTATCAACTTTTTTTTCAATCACTGGTGCTTTACCATTTGTGTTAGTATTTGGTAACGTAAACACCCCTACACTCTGTTTTTTGTTTGTTTGTTTGTTTCTGATTTGGGGCTATTCTTTCACATCTATTTCAGATTAGCTCCAGAATAAAATTATCTGTTTTCACCAAAAATATCCCACCAGGTTCTGCATATGGGTTACACTTGTGCACCAATTTGAGAACAATTATTACCTTTACAATATTGAGCCTACTCATACATAAATATGGTATACTTTATCACTTATTCAAATCTTCTCTTGTACACATGGTAAAGATTTATGATTTTCTTTACATTGACTGTCTGAGTTTGTTTTGTGTTGCTATAACAACACCTGAGACTGAGTAATATATAAAGAAGGGGTTTATTGAGCTCACAGTTTTGGAGGATGAAAGATCAAGATCTGGTAGTTTCCTCTGTTGGGACTCTGCTGAGAGCCTTCTGGCTATACCATTGCATGGCGGGTGGCACAACAGGGCAAGAACACTTGTGAGACAACACATGGTGAGAAAGGAAACAGGAGAGGGAGCTGGGGAAGTTGAACTCACTCCCTAATGACCTGCTCCCTAGGTAATCTATCCAGTCTCACAAGATTGAGAACTCACTCATGACAAAATAATTGATCCTTCTCAAAGCACCCTTCCCAGAACCCCAACTTTGGAGATCAACCTCAACATGAGTTTTGGTGGAGACAAACTATAGCACTGGCCTTGAAATTTTCCAGCTATAGCTATGTACTTTATAGGTATTATTGTTATAAATTAAAATAATTGCCTTATTGGTTGCTGTTGTGTTTTAGATCTGGAATTTCCCTCAAAGGCCTCTGTGTTCAAGGCTTGGTCCCCAATGCATGATGCTCCTGGGAGGCGGTGGATCCTGTGAGAGACGGGAAGTTTTGCAGACATCGGTGGTGTGCCCCTGAAGGGGATACTGGAGCCCCAGCCCCTCCCTCTTCCTCTGTCTTTTATGTACTGGCCAAGAGGCGAAGGGTTTTGCCACACACACCCACCATGTTATGCTACCTCACCATAGGCCCAAAAGCTTTGGGCCTAACCCATGAGGGAATGAAACTCTAAAACAGTGAACCAACATAAATCTTTTCTCCATATAAGCTAACTATCCCAAGTATTTGTTATAGTAATGGAAAGGTGGCTAACACAATTACAAGTAGCTACTTCTCACAGTTAAAGTGTTCTGTGTATTTCCTCTGTGTCTTAATTAAAATATTTACCTAGAATGGTATCACACTTCTGAAATCCCAGCTACTCAGGAGGCTGAGGCAGGAGAATCACAAGTTCAAGCCATCCTGAGCAACTTAGTGAGATTCTTTCTCAAAAAAAAAAAAAAAAATTAAAAAGAACTGGGGGGCTGGGGTGTGGCTCAGAGAGAGAGAGCGCTCACCTAACATGTATGAGGCACTGGGTTCGATCCTTAGCACCACATGAAGTAAAACAAAGACATTGTGTCCACCCATAACTAAAAAATAAATATTAAAAAAAAGGATTGGGAATGTGGTCCAGTAGTACAGCTTTTACATATCATATGTGAGCCCTGGGTTCAATCCCCAGTAAACACACACACACACACACACACACACACACACAAACACACAAATCTTAATAGTCAAGCTAGTTAATTCAGCCAAACAAATCAATAATTTCCAAATAATTATTATTTTATCTATTTCCCTTTAATTCCTCTTATTTCTCTTAGTTATTGCATTAGCCAGGGCTCTAGTACCATTTTGAAAAATCCTGGAGATACTGTAAATTCTTACATTCTTCTTTTCTTTACTAGAGAGGCTTCTATTGATATATCATTAAATGTGATGTTTGATCTTCACTTCTTAGGATCTCCATGCTTTAAAACTTTCAGAACTTACCAAGTTTTAATTAGAAAAATATGTTTACATTTGTAAAATGTACTTGAGCACTCATAGTCATATGGTTTTTCTCCTTTAACCTATTAATAAAATGAAAGCATTAACAGATTTCCTAATGTTGAGCCGTATTTGCTTTCCTGGAACAAAATCTTATTTTGTCATGGTATGTTGTACTTTTAATACTTTTCTGGATTTAATTTGCTAACGTTTTATGTAAAAATTTTTTGCAACTACATTCATAATCATATGTAGTTTTTTTGGAACCAACAATTCTCTTGAATGTTAGGAAAACACAATGTGGAAAATTATGGATCCTTATGAATGAAATGATTTAGCGAAAAGATAAATAAATTGAAGAAAGGGACAGACTTGGTGGGCATACCTGAAGTTGCTCACTTTAGAAATGTAACCCACCCTATCCTGCTAATCCTCTAGAACTGGAAAAGAAAACTGGAACCTATGAGGGATTTGAAATTTGGCTTCCACCTTTAACTTTGAAAGTTGGAGATGTATTCAATCATTTTAGTAAAAGATAATAGAAGTAGAGTAACAAAGAAACCAAGACTGTACCCAAGTACTTGGGTGGGACCCCTCTAGTGGGAAATGGGCAAAAAAAGGAATCAAAGAGAAAGATATCCTGAGCATTTTTCATTTGGAATTTTATAAGCAAAGAGTTTCATATTGAAATTTAATATCTCAATGGGAGCTTAAGAATGAGAGAGATTCATGTTCCAATTTGAATTGTTACAGATTATATTATTTGGGTTCATTGTATTTTTTTTCTTTTGCACTGGAGGAGACAAACTGGCTGGGCATAATTCGAAATGGAAATAAAATATAAGAGCAAATTTTTGAGCAATGCACAATTATCTAGAGTGTTCCTAAGACAGAGTGACCTAGAGCTAAGAAGTGTTGTCCTCTGGCTCATTTCAGTGTCTGCAATGCCCACCTGGTCTCAGGAGGACAGAAAGGAGCTGTGGTGGATTTCAGGTGAGCAGCCTCACCAAGGTGAGGTCAGAGTCCTCCCAATGACCCTAAGGCTTGGCTCCTAAAACCTGATAGGTTAAGACAGAATAGATAAAAGGAGGGGAATATAGAGCAAGAGGATTCTTCAAGCCCTATGCCCATGAATCTCAACTTGCCCTACTTCCTCATTAGCCTTACCACTACTAGGGAAATATGAATTGTTAACCTGGTCAGTCAAAAGTTCAGAATTTTCAGAGGCAATTTTTATTAACATTACTGTTCTCTAGAGGTCAATAGCTATTTACAGAGTGCTGTCTGTAGCTTCTCACCTCCAACTGGGCCTTCCTGTCCTCAGGAAAAAATGACTTTGACTTTCTATTTTCCTCTACCTGCTCTGTACTTGGAAAAAGAAAAGAAAAGAAAAGAAAAAAGATTAAGACAGGATTTGTTCTGCAGCTCTTGATATTGAGTGATAGTGGTGGGGGAGGGGAATCTACACCTTCCAGCACAACTGTGCTTACTATTCTCAAAATTCAAACTGGCGAGAGAGATGGAAAAAAGCCATTTCTGAGTCTAAGCCAGATTCTACAATTCAGCTTTTGCCAGAGCATTTGTGCAAGTATTAATCAAGTTATGCTGTGATTCTTATTCTTCTGTTTCTGAATAGCACATGTGCCCTCAATTGTATGAGAAGAGGTCAGGGTCTAGCCATTGTCTCATTTTCCAACCGTCACCAGGAACCAAACATCTGTAACCACAACAGAACAGAGGTAAGGGCTGGACCCCAGGCCTGTCTTCCTCTAGAGTCCACCCTCCCCACTTCTGCTTTCATGGCTCACCAGTTCCATGCACGTGTCTCTTCCTCTTTATTGGTGTCTTGTGCAAATTCTTCTTTGGTTAACTGAAGAGGTTCCTTAAGGAGTTATTTTTAAAAAGTGACATGGGTGGCACACTTGCTACATCTGTGTCTCGAATATTTCTTTCTTTTACCTTCACATAAGAATGATAATTTGAATAGTGATTGAATTATAGGATCTCTATCTTATCCCCCTCTGAACTCATAAATATTCCTCCTTCATATTCTGGCATTTAATGTTGTAGATAAGAAATTCAATACCAGCATAACTCTCTCTCCTTTGTAGCTGGTTTATTTTTCCTGTTAAAGAATTGTAGGATTTTCCTCATTTAGAATTCCAAAATTTTTTTTCTTGATTAGAATTCTAAAACATCAAAATATATATTTATATATATTTCGCATGTGTCTGGTAATACAAACACATACACACACACACATTTATAACAGAATAAAATTGAGTCTTTTAAATCTAGATTTGTATATTTCTTCTATTAAGGGAAATTTTTAAAATATTTTCTTGCTTATTACTTATTCTGTTCTCATCTTCAATGTTTTCATTTTGTGGATCTTGGACCTGCTAACTCTAGGTTTCTTTATGGGAGGAAACTCTTAACAGTTTTCTTTTCATTTATTATCATAATTACTCTGTGTGTATGTGTTTGTGTGTGTGTGTGTGTGTGTGTCTGTGTCTGTGTTTTATTTTTTATCTTTTGGTTTTGTTTTTGTTTTGTCCTGCATTCTGGGAAATTACTCCAAATTGTCTTCTAATTAATTAATCCCATTCTCAGCTCTCTGACCTTCTAGAAGGAACTGGGCTCTTAATTTTTTTCCTTTTGTTTTATTTTGGTCTTAAAATTTTTTTCTGTTACCAGATTACTCCTGTTTTATGTCAGCTTTCCCTTATTTTATTCATTTATCATCTTTTAAATGATCTCTGAGAATATTCATCATACATTTAAATTTTTTTCTTCTGTTTCCCACATTAACCTTGTTTCTGAGGGAAATATTTGCTCTGAGTTCTCAACCTGATCATTTTCCTTTGAAAGGTAGTAATTCTCCTGATAGTTATGATGAGTTCTTATCTTATTGTAATTCTAACTGAAGACATGCTGATCAGGACTGGTGGATAAACATGGATTTTGTTAGCATCTCTAAA
This sequence comes from Marmota marmota marmota, assembly GCF_001458135.2. Classification (NCBI taxonomy): domain Eukaryota; kingdom Metazoa; phylum Chordata; class Mammalia; order Rodentia; family Sciuridae; genus Marmota; species Marmota marmota. The sequence continues at coordinate 31,855,117 of NW_026000174.1, read as the reverse complement.
GACCACTATTTGACTTGTTCTCCAAAGCCAAGTGTGCTGAATTAGAAGGGATAAATTTTGAACCTCTCTTAACATTGCACAGCAGAGTACAGAATAGTAGACAGGATATCCCCTTTGGGTCCATGAGTAGTATCAGCAACCCTCACCAAAGCAACCTGATATTCATACCTCATGGAGCCCAGAGATGGAGGTTATGGTCCAAATCTCTGGGTGATGCTGGGAAACCTCCTAAATTCTTCAGTTGGACCCTCTCACTGAACAGTGATACCTCCGCACCCCACCTTCTATACCTAATACCTAATGCTCACCCTGAATTTCACAGCCCCTTAGTAAATGTGAGCCCATCAATACTGACCAACCTATCTGACCAGATTTGGTAATAGATAGGCCTGGGGAGGGAGTTGAATATTCTAGGGAGATGCACAGACTTTGGGCCAGGACTACTAGAGGTGCTCCTCACTAGACTGTGAGCTTTGAAGAACAGACCTGGTTTCTAGCCCATTTGCAGTGCTGGTACATGCTGCCTGCTTGATGAACAACAAGTGAATGAAAGATAAGTCACACTGCCAAACCTCTAGGCTTTTGTTCCAAATGTGATGTTGTGTGGCGGTCCTTCCCATCCCCACTGTCATTCACGCCCATACCCAGACTCAACCATCTTTGGTGCAGTTCAAGACTCAGCTCAAACATCCCCTGAAAGAAAACTTTCTGTCCTTCCCTTGGGCTTCCACATTCCCTCATAGCAACTACTACACTCTACGTTTTGTAGTAGGTTCCATACACATTGTGTACATGCATAAATAACAAATAAATGAATTCCCCACTGAACTATGAGCCCAAAGCAGGAATCACATCCCATTCAAGTCACTGGTCTGTGCACAGCATGGCATCTGCCACAGAATAGCCAGATACTGTGTAACTGAATTGACAGTACACAAGGGATTATTATCTCCAAATTAAGGTATTTATTGTCAGTCTCTGGGAAATCAACATTTTTTGTGGTGGTGGAGTCTCAGGCACCGCAGTACTCACTAGAGTCAGGAAAAAGAAAGGAAATTTACAACTGAGCACCTAATAAAGGCCTAGCACTGTGCCAGGTGCTCTCAACATTCATTAAAAAAAAAAGGATCTAATATTTTTCAAATATTTACTGCCTGCCAAACAATGTCTTAAGCATCTTACATTTAGCATCACTATGAGACAGATATTAATAGTATCATTACTTTTCCTAAGAGGTGCAATAGCTGGTTCAACACTACAGGCCTAGGAAGTGGCAGAGCTGGGGTTGGAACCCAGAAGTACAGATGTAGAGGCTGGGCTCTCAGTCGCTACAATAGGCCAGCTTTTCACTTAATATCCACATCAACCTTGCTAAGTACTGTTCCTCTTTTGAATGATCAGGGGACTGAGACCCCAGCCATAAAATAGCAACTTCCCTGCTCCTAAACAGCTCCTGTTCAAGCTGTTTTCAGGACACAGACACAAAACCCTAGGACCTGACCCAAGATGACCTTGAGAGCCTGGTGGAAAACAGAAGTGTTCAATGGGCAAAACCTGAGGAAAGAGACCAAGTTCTCACAGACCTAGATTTGAAGCAAGGGTCCCATCAATATTTGCAGGATGGACCAGTATTATCCACAAGTTCCACCTGGACCAGTAGACTGGGTGGGGACTATTCCACCAAGATATCCAATTACAACCAATCAGCTCCTCATTTCCCTTTACAGAGTCATATAGATTCCTTTGCCACCTGCCAAAAGGGGAGACAGATTTGATCATGTCTCTGGTCTCCTTGTTGGTTAAACTACAATAAAGCTTTTGCTTCCCTTACCCCCACATTGGGGATCAAACCCAGGGATGTTTTACCACTGAGCTATATTCCCAGTCCCTTTATTTTCCCCTTATCTTTGAGAGAGGATCTCACTAAGTTGCTGAGATTGCCCTGAACTCACTATACTTCTGCCTCAGCCTCCAGTGTAGCTGGGATTAGAGGGATGGGCCAACACACCTGAAGGATCTTACTTTCTGCAAAAAAACAAACAAACAAAAAAAAAACAGTTCCACAGTTTTGGCCTCTACGTGCAACAGGCAGCAAGACCTTACTCAGTTTCATGATTTCCTCTTATCCAACTAACATTTATAGGTGGATGGAGGTTGGACATTGGTGCACACAGTACAAATAGAAAACCAGATCTTTCTGTTTCTAAACCCACATTGCCTCTACCACAGGCATAGCTTCCCTTCCCAGCTTATCTGAAATAGAGGTACAGAGGGACACCTCCTTGCTAAGTATCATACCACAATCTCCAGATACTTCCAGAAGATAGTACAAGGACAGCTGGGGATCCCTGGGTCTCCAAGTACCTCCAAGACCTGAGAAGCACCAGTGAGCTGAAGACTTGGCATTACAGTGGCTTCCATTGACTAGGGGCTACCTGTGGGATTGAGATGTTATTTATATTTGCCTCTCTTTATTCTCTCCACAATCCCATGGACAGCTATAATCTCTATCCTACAGAAAAAAAAAAAAAAATCTTGGGCTGAAAAGATGACATTCCTTTCCCCTAGGCAGTGAGTGGCAGAATTGGCTTTTGATCCTGGGTATGTCTGACACTAAATCCTGTGATCTTAACTGGAAAGTTTGGTCCCAAATTCATCTTTGCCCTACAGACATCTCCTTTTAGACCTCGTTCACAGCTGCCAAGTTTGTAAGAAAGTTGGTGAGAAGAACTGGGAAAAGAGGAGTAAGAAGGACATTCCAGGCAAGAAGCAGAAGAGATAGGGAGACCTGGGGGAGATGCAGCATTGGCAGGGGCATTGACACCTGTGGGGGCCACCCAGGAATCACCTGCCTGAGAGAGATGGGTCAGGGAGAAGAGAGCTATGGGAACAGTGTTCTGGAGGGCCCTATGTGCAGGATCTCGAGCTCTGTGGAGGAGGAGCCTCCCAGGTCTCAAGCTCAAGACCACAAGTCCTGTGATGTCCAAGCTTCCAGTCACAGCACAGGCTACATACCCCAGAGTCTGTTCAAAGGACCCATGCTGGGAATCAGAGTAAAGGCACAGCCAGCAGTGGCTCTTGGTTACAGAGGGCCTGCTCTGGTTGGGACTTTCGCCTTTCTTCTGCTATGATCACTCAGAGTCACAGTCCACAGTCTTAAGCCAAATCTGTTTGTGCCTCAGGGACTGAGAAAAAAACAAATTATGCTTCTCACAAAGGAAGGCCATTTACCAGAAAGTTCTCTTTCAAACTTTTTGGAGCAACACCTGGACTCACTAGCTTGGAAATTTTCCCTTAGCACTTTCTGCCAGGCATCTGCTTGCTCCCCTGCCTTTACCCATGTCAAGCCTATTAAAAATCAGCACACATGCAGACACGAATGGTGTGACTCTACTTTGTGTACAACCAGAGATATGAAAAATTGTGCTCTATATGTATAACCTGAATTGTAATGCATTCTGCTGTCATATATAACAAATAAGACTTTTTTAAAAAAAAAAAAAAAAGAAAGAAAGAAAAACCAATGGGGTGTGTCATCGAGTTTTTGAACTTTGTTAACCTATTAGGTGAAATTTGGCTTCTTGAATTTTACGGGTTTTTTTTTCCTTAAAAGAGTAAAGTTATAATATATGACATTAAAAAACATCAGCACATAGTGACTTACAAAGCAACTTGGAAATGTCACACACTGTGCTGTTTACAGTTGGGTGATGGGAATTTAAGACGTAATTCTTGCCCTCAAGAAATTTGTAAAATTCCTGTAAGAATAAAACCACAGTGGCCCCATTAATAAAAAGTCACTATTCTGCTAGTGCCCATCTATTACACATTAGTACATGTTGTATTATTTAGTCATCAAAGTAACATAGAGAAGAAGGTCACTAGGACTTTATAGCTCAGTGTTTTTGTCTGTAATGGAGCCAAAAAAGGTCTAGGTGAAGCTAGGCATGGCTGTACACACCTGTAATCCCAGTGGCTCAGGAGGCTGAGGCAGGAGGATGGCAAGTTCAAAGCCAGCCTCAGCAACAGTGAGGTATTAAGTAACTCAGTGACCTGTCTCTAAATAAAATACAAAATAGGGCTGGATGTGGCTCAGTGGTTGAGCGCCCCTGAGTTCACTCCCCAGGACTCCCCCTACCACAATAAAAGGTCTAGATGAGAGCAAATGCCAAAACAGCTTGTGTCAGCCAGACCAGGCCACAGAAGATCAGAGGCCTGTGGAGCCATCTGCATGCTGTACCCAAGCAGCTCCCTGCTGTGATCAGCCACCAAGGTAGGTGAGGACTTCAGAGCCAGACCCAGCAGGGCCCAGAAGGGGGCAGCTGGATGCCTGATGTGACCTTGGACAAGTCACTGCCTCTCTGGACTTCAGTTTCCTCCTCTGTAAAACAAAGAATTTAGAGGATACAAGCAATTTTCTAGCCATTGACGATTTATGGATCCCTCTGGTAACCTGAAGGGTATAGATTTGTTCCCCAGGGGGAAAAATGCATATGAATTTGGCATGAAATACTGAGGACACCTTCATCTTGAGCTAGAGACTTAGGAGAAAAACTGTTGGGCTAAGATCTCTAAAGATCATTCCAGGTCTAGACAAGAGGGTGGGGGTTCTGTCTGTAGGAGACGTTCAAAGCTAGGCTCCAACAAAGTGGAGCCTCCTGCAGGTAGAAAGCCATGTGTTTTAGTCAGCTTTTTGGCCACTGTGCCAAAAAGGCTGACAAAAACAATGTAGAGGAGAAAAGGTTTACTTGGGCTCATGGTTTCAGAGGTCCCAGTCCCCAGACAGCTGGCTCCATTACTCGGGGCCCAAATGAGGCAGCACATCACAGCAAATGATTGTGGAGGAGGAAAGCAGCTCGGGACTTGGCCACTGGGAAGCACAGAGAGCTCCACTCTCCAGGGACAAAATATAAACCCCAAAGACACACCCCCAGTGGCCTACCTCCTCCAGCCACACCCTATCTGACTTCACTTACCACCCAGTTAATCCCTAGAAGGGGGTTAATCCACGGAGTGGGCTATAACTCTTATCATCTAATCATTTCATCTCTGAACCTTCTTGCATTGTCCCACACCTGAGTTTTTGAGGGACACCTCATATCTAAACCATAACACCTTGGAAGGTAACACAACCTGTCCAATGTCTGTCTTCTTTACAGAGAACCCAGGACCAAGTAAGCCTAGTTTGCACCCCACCACAGACACATGGTTGCCCGTTTACTAGGGAAGCCAGAAGGTTTTTTGTTGTTGTTGTTTTGTTTTTGCTGCTCTGATACAGAGGCTAGATTCCAGGAAGAAGGAGCCCACCTCACTCACAGTGGCAGCAAAGTAATTCCTTCAGCTCTCTGGGCTCAGCAGCAAGTGCAGTCCTGTGCCTTTAGACACAAGGCATTTCTCATTTTGGGGGCAGCTTGTGGACTCATATGCTTGCCTGTGTGTTCTGCCCAGGAAACATCTGTCACCAACTCCAGTCCAAACGGCCGGTTGGCTATTAGAGTTGAAACAAAACGTCAGAGTCCCCCACATGGTGAATTAGGTTGTCGGTCTCCTGCTTAACACATCAAGTTAAAGCGGAGCGTTGGTCTTAGTGGAAACTCCTCCCTCCTCAGTGCTGAGAGTGAGTGGGGCCTGTGAGTTGCCAGAAATTTCATGAGCGAGTGAGAGAAACCTTCATGCGCACATTAGACTCACCTGGGGAGCTCTTCCAATACACAAATGCTGCTTTCCACTTGACCAGGTGAGTCTGATGTGCAGCCACAGTTGAGAACCACTCTCCCGGACAACCCAAACATTTAATAAACCAGCTTCATGGCTCAAAAACCAAAAAAAAAAACAAAAACAAAAAACCCTGATGCAAAGCAGTCAGTGGTGAATGATCAAGCTGTATGCCATGCCCAAGGAAAAAACACAGCTCCCACTAGGGAAAGATTCCAGAAAGGCTTCTGGATGCTGGATGGCAAAGACAGCAAATCATGAGCAAGTAAACCCAGAGACAGGCCCTCCAGACTGGAAACAGCTTGGGGAAGGATCCAGAGGCAGCAGACTCTGCTGGGAAATCAAGACCTGGTGCTCTTTGCAGGGAGGAGAGCACGTGTCACCAAATGGACTCTAACATGCCTTTTAGATTGCTTCTGACCCTACAGCTCCTGATTGAAAGTAGTTTGACTTCAGTGCTTATTTGTTCTTGTAAAAAAGTGTTCTGCAATTTCAACTGGAGGTGAAATAAAATGGAGTGATAAGTCTATAAGTAATTTTTAAAGACTTTTCATAACAACATTTTAATCTGCTTCCCAGGAAATCATCCTTGAGGGAAGGGCAAAAGAAATGTAGCTGATTTTTACAGAGGAGGAAAGAAACAGAGGTACATTTCCCTGCCTATGTCATATGGGTTGTTGTTTTTTTGTACAAAAAAAACAACCTTAATTCTGCTGGTCCTGAGCAAGACCAGCCCTTCAAGACACAGAGCTTGGCCCCCTGACTTACAGAGAGGACCACATTCAGGAAAGAGAAGGCTGTTCCAGAAGGGCCCTTTGCCTTCTCTTGGATCCACAGAACTCCCCAAGGACATCCTAAGGCCACCTCAGGACATCCTTGCAACCTCCTTCCTAACATAGGCCTAGGCAGACCAGAGTCTAAGTATAGCCCAGTGCCTCCTCAGTCATGTGGTCTTGGGCAAGGCCTTCTACCACTCCAGGACCCAGTATCCTCATCTGTAAACTGGGATTTTCAGATTCTGGTAGTCTTTGAGAAAATGCAAAGAAAGAGCATCCAAAGAGGCACCTTAGAGGGGCCGGGGAATGGTAACCATTGCTCTTATTATTCTTTCTCCCCCTTGCTAGTCTCAGAGCAGCATGATATCCAACAAAGGCTTTCCTCCACCTGAATCTCAAAGTCTTTCTTCCTCTGGCCTTTCTTTCTGTGCCCTTGGACTACACCACTGTAAGGACAACAGTCACAAGGATTTATTTCCTGGAGAAGAGTGGACATTTTCTGGATCCAGGGCTGCCCGAGCTGCTCTCTGCTGCCCCCTGTTGGCTCAGAGCCTGAAGCGTCAGTGGACCATTTTGTCCATAAGTTACATCTGTGGAAATGAAGGTGACACAAGGCGTTAAAAACAGCTCTAAGCATGCTAAAAGCATCCTTCCTAAAGCCAGTCCTCCCCTGTCATGTGTAACTTCTTTGAGATACTAATGCCTCAGGTGCCCCTCTGATTTGAGTTTTTTGAGAAAAAAAAAATGAAGAGCAGGCTTAGTTTTTACCCACTTGTGGAAGTTCAGGGGACTTTCTGGATTTCCAGAGAATGAATTTGATCAAGTTCTACAAGAACCTAGCAGGAGTCTTTTTCTTTCCTCCATTCTCAGTGCTCTTCCAGGTATTATCAACCAATCATTTCTTTCCCATTGAGTCACACTCATCCTTGAAATCCTTCTTAATACAACAACACTCCAAGCAGCCAGTCCTAGTCATTGGTCAGGATGGTGCACAAGATGAAAACTGTTTTACTTCTTGGGGTTTCAAGTTCAACTGCTAGATGAGAGGATGTGGATCAAATTCCCTGTTCTGTGTCTGCTCCAGTGCTCACTATCTCCGAAGGGTCAGGATGCTTCCTGGTTATGATGGCACAGCACTGGACAAGGTAATTTGAGGTTCTCGGCTTCTGAACTGAAACATATGAGCTATACTATTTAGGAAATGTACTAAAGATAAGTATCACTCAACTGAGACTAAAAATCATCACTGAGCCACAGGGTGGACAGGTATTTTTGTTAGGGAGCAAACAATATTGTTGTTGGGCAGGCCTGGTGCCCAGGCTGAGTGTTCTGGAAATGGTAAATAAGAGGGTATCTGAATATCACCTGGTGTGTGTTCCTCCAATATTTCTTGTTTCCACTTTGGTGTGGCTGAACTGGATCATGCAGCATCCACTGCCTCCTGACTGAGTGATTGCAGCAGAAGAGAGAAGAAATGTGGGGCCAAATCCTGGGTGCTTAACCTTTTGAACTTTCAATGCTTTTTAAATAAGACCTGGGATTTTTAGTGTCAGAGTACTGAGATGGTAAATAACAGATCTGGAAGAAATTGTGACCACTCTGAGTCATTCCTTATCACTCCCCAGACTGATTCCACATGCTGTTTTGAGTAGAGGATGGGCAGGCAAAGCAGAGATCTCAGATGCGAGGAGACCCCGAGCAGGGGCCCTCCATCCTATCCACCTCCCACTGAGGCCCCAGGCCCCAGAGCAGGAGAAGTTGGGTGTCTAAGAGCAGACATGGCTGAGGATCTGTCCTGGGTAAAGCCTGGGCAGCTGAATGTCTGGCTGAATTTTCCCATCCTAGAACCCAGCAGGCAAAGGAAAAATAAGCAGAAATGGTTACAAGAAGTGTAACCTATATTTTTTTTGACATCAGAGTAGCAGATATCCAATCTCAGTCAAGTCAGTGAGATTTTATTCAGTCTGGGGTTTCACTAGCTCTTGTCCATCATGGGGTGGTTCTGTTTTATTCTGCTTGGGGGCACCAAGGCATGAAGGAAGGAGAAGCTGTTCTCTGTCACCATCTCTCCTGCCGTCATCTACAGAGCTTTCCTGGTCATGGCATCTCTGGGTTCAGTGGCCCAAGGGCCCCCAGATCTCAGTGTCCTAGTGTGTGTGAAAACTTTCTGTTGCTTTCTGTGCTTTGTGGATGTGTGGGAGTCCTGGGAGATTTCCACTTAATATGAATTCACATGCAGTATAGGCAAATGATCTACATTAGCCCCTCTGTGACTCAGTTTCTTCATCTACAAAATAGGCATAATAATACAACCTACCTCTCAGGATTGCTGTGGGGATCAAATGAGTTAATGCAACAGTGTCTGGAACACTACAAATGTGTCTGCTCATATTTTTATTTGCTATTTACTTCTTTCAAAGGGGTGAGAGTCAGAAAGGCTGTACATAGAAATACCAAGCATTTTCTATTTAGCACAGGCATTTTGAAGTGGCTTTCTGGGTGGGAGAGGAAAGGGTAAGGTAACAGTCAGGGCTTAAGGGAAACACATAGTTAGTTCTTAGATGCACTGATGTTCAACATCAGACCCAAGAGAGCAATCCTGGAGATGCATCTGCGCCGGGCATACCCCTCCTTCAGTTGCTGGATGGTGAAGAGGAAGTCTTGGGATACAAGGGAAGGTGGCCAAGGCAGTAGGCAGAGTAGGAAGGACACAACCCTCCAGGAGCTCAAGACACTGGCTCTTTAACCAGTCAATGGTATGGCATTCTTGACTTTTTTTAACAGTGTTTCTTCACCTACCTGGCCCTGGGTATCCCGCAGGAGGGCCTTATGCATGTGAAGGATTGTTGTCATGTCATTATGTCCCTGTCCCCCAGTGAGGGCAGGAAGAGCATCTGGCTGGGGTGTTTTGTTGGGCTACCCTTTGGCTGGGTGTCCATCCAAGTCACCAGGTAAAGAGGCATGACCTTGAATCCAGGGGGGATCAGATGTCCAGTCTGATTAAGCCCATTGAAGCCAGCTTACCTTCTCCTTCATGTAGGCCAACCTGAATGAGCTCCTAAAAATAGAATTTCGCGCTAGGCCTACCCTGAATCAGTTGGCCTTAGCTCACCTCTAGAGCTCCTGGACTCTGCAATTCTCAGGCCTTCTTCTTGGACTGAAGCCTGAGGTGCATCACTGGCTGAGCATTACCTTCTGTACTGTAGCTTCTATTTGCAATTGTCCAGGGGTCACATCAGCTTCTCGAGCAATGTCCCAGCCCAAAGATGACAACCAAGTCTTACCTCCTATGCCAACTTGTATCAGTGCCTGCCTGGAATGTAGTGTTTGGAAGGCGGATACTCGGAGGCGGGGAACAATCATGCAGCATTATCTGCCAAAGGGTCAGGGAGCAGAAAAGGCAACAAATATATGTCAACCCTGCCCCAGGCCCATGAGCTTGAGTGGATTCGTTATCTGAGGGGTACAAGAAGTTTCCAGGGGTGGATTTACCAAAATCTGGAAGCAATCACCAGAGCCTTTTGGTGACTATTAACAATTTACAGGTGGCGGCCAAGGACTGTAAATTGTTAAAAACAGGTAACTAACAGTCCCAGGTTTCCTTTTAAGCACTGCAAGTTCCATATCCCAGGAACCCACAGCACCAGGCGAATCAGAACTGCTGCTTATCTCACTGACAAGGCCTTGCCTGCCCCTGCTGAGGGCTGACGCTGCAGCTCAGTCACCAGGAACACACACACTCCCCTTCAGAGGTCAGGGGATGCCCAGTGCCCCTCAGCTGACTCTCACCATGCCTTCAGTGGCTTTTATATGAAATATATGACCAAGATCCCGAGGACTTTTGGTTCCCCTGATTCTTCCACATGCATGAAGATTAAGTATTGTTGACAGAGCCATCTGGAGCCAGGGTACTTCATGGCCCTTACCTGCTCAGGAAATGAGACCTATGAGACTGTGTCCACACAGCACATCTGCTAGCAACTGGCTGACCACAGGGACACGCGTGGACTTGCTTGGAGTCAGGCTAGTTTATTCATCCAACACTCACCTTTCTTCAGATCAGCAGATCCGTTGAGTGCCACCCTTAAATTCCTGGTCAACAGCTTATACCCAATAAAGCCAAGCCACCTGCACCTAAGAACCCTTTTAAGGTACCCAACTGACACCTGTTTGGCACCCCAGGAAAGAAGACACTCCTCCTTGGTTTTCTCTAGAAATTTACTTTCCACAGCTAGAAAAAAAAGGTGTGTGTGGTGGGGGCGGGGTTGGGGGCGGTGGACAAAAGCAAGACACAGAGCGAAATCATTTGCATCAGTCAAACGTTCAAAGCTAACCATCCAAAGGAAATCAGGAAATTGAAATTAAATGCAGCTCCTTGGTTTGTGTCCTTTCCATTTCCAACTTGCGAAGAAAATCCTCCACTTGCCCTCACTCAGCTATGTCTGCGCCTGGTGACATCTGTCAGCCAAGGAGTTTAATTGTTGGTAATAGTATTTCCCTGTTATTCGACCACCACACAAATAGCATAAATACAACTTAACCACCCTTGCCAGAAATCGCAAATTTATGCCGTGCCTGCTGAACACCAAGGCTGATTAGCACAAAATTTAATTTTCGTTAATATCAGCCCAAGACAAGTAGAGCATGAAATTAACCTGATGTGTTAATATTGTGCTTCACAGTTCCAACTGTATCCTGTAGACGCTGTCGCTGGAGATAGGTGCCCCTCTGCATGGGGAAGAACTCCCATGCACACTGAGAGGCAGGATGAGGCCCAGGAGGTTGGTGTTCCTGAAGCCGTGAGTGTTCCAAGGAGGCATTGGGTGACAGCTCCTGGAGATGAGTGGCAATCAGAGGTGGTGGTGGGAATTGAGGACCAGTAGCCGTTGAGGTCTTTTCTGTTCCTGGGGCTGAGGGATTTTAAATCTTAAAACAACTTCCGCAGGCCAGATGCTGTTATCTAAGAGTGGTTGGCCAAATACCACCCGAAAACTGAATCCAGGCCACCGTTTAGCCCTTGAGCTAAGAATTTTTTTCACATCTTTAAATGGTAAGGAAAAAAATCATATGAAGATTATTTTGTAATGTGAAAATTATATGAAATTCAAAGTTTAATGTCCACAAATTTTCCTGGGACTCAGTCATGCCCATTCATTCTGTTCTTATCCACCTTCTCTCTACAACAGCAGCCCTGTGTGGTTGCAACAGAAACCTTACAAACTGGAAAGCCCTAAATATTAACTATCTGGCTCATTGCTAGAAATGATTGCCAACCTCTGATCTAAGACAATAATAGTTTTCAAATGAGTTCTTTGGAGAAGCGAGGAGGACAGGACTTCATGCTTTTGCCAAAGCAGCTGTCTTTGTGTCAGTTATACACAGTGTGTTTTTATTCGGAAAAGAAGGAATTATACCTAAACAAGATCCAGGAGATGTACAAGAAGTTAAAAATACTTTCCCTTTTGAGGTGATTTTTGTGATTTGTGAATGGTGGGCTGCAAGGTGGCTCCAGGAAATCTCCAGAGACCTAAGACTCGACCAAAATGCAGTTCAAACAAAAGTTTTGTGTGTGTGTGTGTGTGTGTGTGTCCACAGGTGCGCCTCCAACCAAGGGTCTTAGCTCCAGGGCAAGTGTATAGGGAAATACAATCCTCATGGAGCACATTACAGGGATTTTCCTGTGTGTTCAAACTTCCCTTCCCTCTCTGGCAACACATACTTAGTCATGTTCAAATAAATTTGCTTAATTATTAATTAAGCCATTCATAATAGCTTACGACAAATATTTATGACAAATCCTTATGACATAATATTTATGACAAATCCTGGGAAACTGTAAGTGTGACTGTGTTGGGGGAAGGTCCTTGCAGAAGTGATTAAATTAAGGCTCTTAAAATCAGGAGATGATCCTGGATTATCTGGGTAGGCTCTAAATGCCATCACAAGCTTCCTAATAAGATACACACAAAGAGCAGAAGCCATATAGAGGAGAAGGTAATGTGACAATGAGGCAGAGACTGAAATGATGTGACTTCCAACCCAAGAATACCAGGATAACCACCAGGAGCTGGAAGAGGCAGGAAGTGGATTTTCCTCTAGAAACTGTCATACATTGGACTTCTGGTCTCCACAACTGTGAGAGAATGAATTTCTGATGCAGTAAGCCACTAGATTTCTAATAAACTTGTTCCAGCTGCCTCTAGAAACTAAGACACAATCACAAAAGGGTTTTCTCATGAATAGTATCCACAATGCTGATGTAATTTTCATTACTTTGTGTTGAATACCTATGTATCACTCAAAAGCCTATTCATGGGTTTCATCTCATAAATTATGCTATAGGGAAAGCACAAAGTAATTTTAAGTCCCTGGCACATACTATATTCCCAATAAACCGGAGCTCTGTGCATACTTTTCTCAAGGCAGAATCAGTCACCCCATCCTTTGAGGTCACAGGGCTCTTCAGACATGTTTTAATTAGCACTTCCCTCTAAACTAGGCATCTGTGTTTTTGATGTCCGTCACCCCTCGTGGGTAAGCTATGAAATTCTTGGGAGCAATGAATATCTCTCATTTTTTAAATACTTTTTATTGAAATTTAACATATACAATAAGGAGCCTGTATCTTAAGAGTATCAAAGAACATTTTCAAATGTTACGTCTAGGCAGCCACTACCCAAATCAAGATATAAAGCATTTCTAACACCCTGAAGCCTCTTCCATGCCCCACTCCCAGCCAATACCTTCTCCAAAGAGTAGCTACCATTCTGACTTAATGCAGTTAGTTTTGCCTGTTTTCGAATATCATAAAAATGAAATCAGATAGTATATACTCTTTTGAATATGGCCTCTCTCAGACAGCATAATGTTTTTGAGATTTATCCATGCTATTGTGTGTAGCAATAATGAGTTCTCTATTGTATGAAATTACCACAACTCCTCAGATGGACTCTGAGGAGTTTCCCATTTGGCATTATTACAATGTGTGCTGCTAGGAAGATTCTTGAACATAGTTAGCCAGGTAGGAAAGCCCTCTTCCCTGTTAGAGACTGACAGGGGTAGAACTAGATCACAAAGGAGGTATGTAAGCAACTTCAGTAGATACTACTGAATACCTCTTTCTACACCTTATGCTGTACAAATATGTATTTACTCCATCAGTGGATGAAATTTGCAGCAATGTACCAAATCCTTACCAAACTGAGTCATTTTATTTATTTATTTATTTATTTATTTATTTATTTATTTAGCTATTTTAGTTGTTGATGGACTTTTATTTTATTTATTTATTTATATGCAGTGCTGAGGTTCAAACCCAGTGCCTCACACACGCCATGCTAGGCAAGCACTCTACCACTGAGCTTCAACCCCAGCTCCTCTAGTTACCTTTTAAGTTTAGTCATTTTGGTAGTAACTGATTCATCTTTGTATTCCTCTGTACTAGACCAAAATTTGTACTAACATGATTCCACATTTTTCTTACTGGCTCTAGTGGGCAGGTAAGCCAGCTTCCAACTGATCCTGCCTGGAAAAAAAAAAGAGAGATGGGTCAATTTGATTCCCTTCTCTCAGAGATTAAAGCAACAAAATAAAGAGAGTAATACAACCTTCAACAGGAGCAAATAATGAAAACAGTAATGGCTATGATTAATCAATACAAGACAAAGACATGAGAAATTGTAAGGAGGCAGACATTATAACAGAAACAATGCAGAGCAGAGGGGAAGGAAAGCAGCTGGGACCAGGACAGACAGAAGCAGATACCATAAGAATAGCAATGAACCACAGCAGAGAGCCCAAGGCCCTGTTCTAAGGTCACTATAGTGGCCTTGGATTCAGAACAACCTCCAGCCCCTCCCCTCTGCTCCATATAGCCCTGGATAGGCCTGTTCTTGAGTCTCCCTGGTAGCCTCCACACCTTTCTCTCAGTAAGTACCCTTACCAGGAGCCCTTCCTCACTTCAGTTGTAATACTTTGGAGCCTTTTTTTCTTGCAAATAAAAAAGTTCAACTTCCATGCCTGATATGCAGTATCAGTAATATGCCAGCAAATAGTTAATAATCAACCACCTAGGAATTAAAAGCCCTGATTAGAAATGTTTGCCAAAATCTTGATGTAAATACTCCCACCATGGCCAATTTCAAGCTATCATGTGACATCATTAAACACAAGCAACTGGAAATAGCACCCCATCATATAATATTTTCACCACATTGGTGCAATAAATGGAAATATAATCTCAAGAGCATAGATAGTTGTAAGATAATTAGTTGAGTATTCCTACTCAATCTGGATGTAACTGAATATTTAATACCTTTGTTTTTTATTGGTGCATCTCAATTATACAGAATGGTGGGTTTCATTGTGACATATTCTATTACCTTTATTTTTTAATATAATTTATTTAAGTTTATATAATCTAATTTTTTATAATGGTGATGCTTAATAACTAGCTCACAAAAAATCCTGAAAATTTAACAATCAGCTGGCAGGGCCAGCTCTGACATGCCACTGAAGTAGATGCCCACCAAATGTTTGAATCCTTTCTGGCCTTCTCTATGTTATGACAAGCTCCTCATTGTGCAGAACCCACCTGCCTGGCTCCTAAGCCAACGGCACATCCATGTATGAGTAAAACCAATCATATGATGACAATGTTATACACAATTTTCCACAGTAGATTACTATTGGTGACATTCAAAACCATGGAAATGGGCACGACATATCTCTATTTACCAAGTCATAGGGCCTGGACCTTTCTGGTTTGGAAGTTTGTTTTGCTTTGTTTTTATTTCATCCAACAGCTCAGAAAACACAAGCAGGTATGCAGGATGTTAAGTGTTCACAGAAAACCTTGACTTGCTCAAGTGGCTCCTGGATCAAAAACTCCAACACATCTGATCTCCTTCCATGTGCCCACCACCCTGCTAGCACACACACATACACACAAAAGTCAATCATGGGTGTAGTAAAAGTTGCAGTTTTTGCCCTTAAAAAGTTTTTAAATACTGATAACTGACATTTAATGCTTTTCTGTGTAACAAGATGCTTCTTTTATGTTGGTAAACCGAGTTAATCCTCACAAGGATTCTTTGTGGTAGGCACTACATTGTCTTCCTAATTTTACTGATATGGAAAATAGGGCACAGATAGGTTAAATAGGAGCCCAAGTTTAACTACACGAATACAAGTTTTTGAACCCAAGAATCCAGGCTGATAGCCACTGGACTACCTCACCGCAGAAGGCTAGAAGATGAAGATAATGAGAGAGTGTGTGTAAATACATTAAGATCAGAGAAGAAAGTAGAAAATATGGGGTGAATTATTCTCAAATGATAACTTGCAAGTAGCCTTTAGCCTAAACTTAGACATATATAAAGACATGAATGGTATGACCCTATTTTGTGTACAACCAGAGACATGAAAAATTGTGTACTATGAATTGAAATGCATTATGCTGTCAAATATAGCAAATTAGGATAAATAAATAATTTTTTTAAAAAGATGAGCAGGATTTGGATAGACTTCAAGGATGAGCTGGGTAGCTTTAGGGGAAGAGAGCTGGGTACATGAAGGCCTAAGAGCAGGAATAAGCACTAGGCATATCAGGATGAGTGTAGGGAAATGTGTTCACGGAAGAGGTAGAGGACACCTTAAGGGTGACGGGTTCATGCACTATATTGATTGTGGTGATATCACAAACGTGTCCATGCACGATGGCTTATCAGATTGCATACTTTATATAGATACAGTATATCATATTTGACTTAGACCTTGGGGATGCTGTTTTTTAAAACTGAAAATATAAAGTTGACATATAGCATGATTCAATTTATATGCCATCCTCTAGACCAAAACAAAAACAAAACAACAACAACAAAAACACCCTAGATCAATAGTTAACAGGAATGGGGTATGAGGGAAAAGAGAATTTGGGGATAAAGGAGTAATGGACATATTCTATATCTTAATTGTGGTGTTGATTACATATTTACATTCTTTTTGTCAAAAACACTTAGAACTGTATGCTTAGCAAGGATGAATTTTACTACATATATCTATATATCAATAAACCTGACTTTAAAAAAAGATTACATGCAAACAGATACACATCTGCAAGTATTTGTAAATGGGGGTCAATAAATAAATCTTTCTCCTCCTGCTGGGGCTGAAATGCTGAAAAACCCAGTGCAGACTTCAAAGACGGACTTCCCCCATGTGTGTATTGCTTTTTATATTTTTAAAGTCTTCTCATATCCATGTGTCATTTGATCCAGTCACCAGCTATAGGAGGAAGCGAGGGGACAGGTTTGTGTACTCATAGG
Source organism: Marmota marmota marmota (assembly GCF_001458135.2). Taxonomy (NCBI): domain Eukaryota; kingdom Metazoa; phylum Chordata; class Mammalia; order Rodentia; family Sciuridae; genus Marmota; species Marmota marmota. The sequence goes on along the minus strand of NW_026000174.1, from coordinate 31,838,301 downwards.
GGAATGAGGATACTGTGGCCAGGGCGGTTAAATAATCCTCACACAGTTCAGAAGGGATGGAGTTAGGCCTGGTACTGGCAGACCTTCTCGTTTTTAGCCTGCTGCTCTTCCCATACACTCACCAACCATTCCCAACCCACTCCCAGCTTTGAGGTCCTTCCTCATTGCAATCCATGGCCTTTTTTTGGTACTGGGGATTTAACCCAGGGGTGCTTTACCACTGAGCTACATCTCTAGCCCTTTTTGTTTTTTATTTTGAGACAAGGTCTCACTAAGTTGCTGAGGCTGACCTTGAACTTGTGATTTTCCTCCCTCAGCCTCCCAAGCCACTGGGAATAGAGGATGTGGCCACTACACCCAGCACAGTCTATGATCTTGTGTGTCCAGAAAGAAGAAATCCAAACCAAGACCCCCATCCTAGGGTCCCTCCACATTCAACTCACAGTGGCATGACTGATAATTGATACCGATAGCATCTGGGCTCATCACTCAACATGTCCACTCCTTAGAGGGACCAAAGCAGTCTTCCTTCCCCATTCATAACCCCAATCTAGCCATGAGAAAAACAGCAGACAAAACCAAAGCCAGGGTGACTCGGGAAGCTGAGACAGGAGGATCGCAAGTTCAAATCCAGCCTCAGCAAAGGTGAAGGGCACTAAGCAATTCAGTGAGACCCTGTCTCTAAATAAAATACAAAATAGGGCTGGGGATGTGGCTCAGCATCAAGTACCCCGAGTTCAATCCCTGGTACCAAAAAAAAAAAAAAAAACCCAGAGCCAGAGAAAGCCTATAAATTCCTGATTGATACTTCTCAAAACTTTCAAGGTTATCAAAAACAAGTAAAGGTTAAGAAACTGTCACAGCAGAGGAGACTAAGTAGATGTACCAACTAAGTGTAATACGGTGGGTGCCCTGAGGGGATCCTGGGACAGAAAAGGGGCATTAGTAGAAAAGCTAGTGAAATCGGAATCAAGACTGGAGTTTAGTTCATAATAGTCATGTGCCAGTGTTTGTTCCTTAGTTTTGATGAAGGAGCCAGGGTAACATAAGCTGTTAACAACAAGGAAGATGAGGAGATGGGCATATGAGAACACTGTGCTGCCTTTATCTTTCCTGTAAAACTCAAATCATTCCAAAATAAAGAGTTTATTTAAAAGAATCTTGGTGGAGGCCCTAGATGCTTTTGTCCTTCACTGTTGAATCTTTTCTCAACAAACAAAGGGCATATTTTATTTTTAGCCTGGATAATTAATTTTCAAGCCAAGGACAGGAGCTTCTGTCCCAAGGACCCTCCAGGCTCCCAAAGCAGCCTGAAGATGGAGTCATCCAGCACCCCCACCCCCTAGCCCTTAACTTTCTGCCCAGGGGTAGCAACACCTGGCTCTTTGAACACAATAAAATCATCATGGAAACCTATGGATCTGGACTGCTGAGGTCAGAGGGCAAGGGCGGCCTCAAGGCTGCTCTCTTGAAGTCTTGCTTGCTGGTTGGATCTGCTCTGGGCAGGATCACTGCTGGAGGTCGCTAGGGACAGGTGTCCCATCTGAGGCCAGGAGACTGCAGTGCTCCCTGTGAATAAAGAAGTGTGTGAGAAAGAGAGACCGACAGGCAGACAGGCAGACAGAGACGGAGAGGGGAACTGAATGCTGAATGCGGAGGTCATGGTGAGTGACCTGAGACAGGCTCCTGGAAATAATCCCTCAGCAGGGAAGTGGCTAGTCCTTTTGGAAACCAATGAAGCAAGAAAGTGGTGTTGACGAACCTATTGTGCAGGCCATTTTTATTATCAGCAAATAAATGAGAGGCTGAAACTGTCCTTCAGTACCAAGACTAATAGTCTTCGTGATTCCTTCCCTCTCCTGACTCCATCCAGCTTCTCACCCTGCATTCTGCCCATCTTGCCTGCACATAATTGTTTTTTTTTTTTTTTTTTTGGTTGCAATAATCACTGTAGCTCTCCATCTTTCTGCAATGGGCTTTCCCCCTTTCCTCTTCTCCTCTCATCCTCTCTTAAAGAATTATTCTGTTTCTCAAATGTGGCCACTCACTTGAGACCTTAACCCTGCTTGCGCCCTTGGTGGCAGCCCGCAGCCCACAAAGCAGCCACACCAAGCCATGCCCCTGGCACAGCTTCAAGGGCCGGTAGTTTGCTCCAACAGGTACTGCTGAATGAGCCTGCCCAGGCAGCATGATAAAGACAAAGCTCCTGACAGCCTTTCTTCAGATCAAGTTCAACACATTTGCTCATAAAATGAATGTTTCCTTCTCAACTGTCTTATTTAGGGAAAGTGAAGTTTTAGATGTGGTATCAGAGAAGATCCAGTCAGGAAACAGAAACCACATCAGTAATGTTAACAGAGATAACTTAGTATAAATAAATGGCTGTTCACCAGAAATTAGAGACTGAGAAGACAAAAAGGGAATAATGAAGTTTCTCCAAGAAAACTGCAGGAAGCACTATTGTGCCCTGGCTGGAGGACTAAAGGCAGAAGCAAGAAGGAAGCCCCTACAGAAATGGAACCAGACCTCTGAAGAAGGTGTGCTAACTTGCCGGGGCTGGGTCCGTAAGTGTGAGAGAAAGAATGAAGGCCAGAGCCAGTTGCTCTCTGGAAATCAACTGCCACTGCCAAAGTGAGAAAGTGGTGCTGGGGTGATGCTGGCAGGAACTGGAAGTAAATGGGAAAGCACTTGCCCTCTTCCTGCTTCCAGTCACCATGTAGCGCCCCCTAGTGACAGAGCCTAACATGGGTCCCGCTGACAAAGGAAAGGGGTTAGCAGAATCCCAGCTGCAGCACCACAAAAGCTGAGCATGAAAAAAGTAGGTGGGAATTTGAGACATGGTAGCTCATTAACCAGGAAGGAGTCCATGGAAATGGAAGGAACTAAAGACATAAATTTACAATTTCTCAAATGATAGATAAGCTATGTAAGTGTATGTGCATGCACTGTATATTTTAATGGTAACTCCCAGTTTCTAATAATAACATCTAATGTATACTGAGACTTGGCAAAGAACCAGGCAAATGTCCTAATTCAGCCTTCACAAGACCCTGAGGGGTTAGATACCAAAAGAATCTTAATTTTTCAGATACAAACATTAAGACTTAGGTTAAGTGATTTGCTTATGATGCTCAGAAAGTAGTAGATCCAAATCAAGACTTCATAAAGTTCATGTGTAGTCATAGCATCATCTCTTATCTGCTGAGCACCACAGCTAAGTCTGCTCCTTTTTCCTATGAATATTTTCAGGACTTCTTACAGTAAGAAAGTATTAACAGATTCCTCCACATTCTCTGCTCAGATGTAACATACAGTTCCAACTCCATGGTATATCAAAAAATAATAGCAGAGCATGCATTAAATGAATACACACATACACCATAACACCAAAGGAAAGCAGAAAAGGATGCTTTCAATAAGTGTGACAGTATAATATGCAGCCAATAAAATTATGATATAGATACATATGCATTAACATGTAGAAATTATAATAGCTAAAATTTAATAAGCAGTTCACATAGGCTTAACTTATTTTATCCTCACAACAACCTAATTTAGTAGATCCCATTATTATCATCTCCATTTTACAGATGAGGAAACTGAGGTAACATAAAGGTTAAAAATAACTTAATTAAAATCATAGAGCTAGTAATTGATAGGGTCAGGATTTGAAACAGGTGATCAGTTTCAGAGCACATGATGTTAACCGTCACACTATTCTGATTACAGAAGAACATAAAAATTATCATGACATCCTATTCAGTTAAAAAGAAAGCATTTCAGAAAGTGTGTATAGTGTTGTGCCCTGTCTAAAATATTAATATATTTGTGTTCGCATATACATGTGTATGCATATGTATGTTTAATTTTAGTCCATAGGGCAATGTCTGGAAAGAGTCTATAACAAAATATTAACAACAGCTATTACATAGAGACTTTTTCCTTTTTTATTTTTAAATAACTGTGGCTTTCTATAAAAAAAATCTTTATAAGAAAATTTTAAGGATTTCATTAAAGAAATGATTGTCATCTTGGGGGAAATGATCTGGCAATTTGAACAGCTTTGTAATATTTGGTATGGGGAAAAAAAAGGAGGAAACTTGTGTCTGCAATAGATATGAACAACAGAAAAGAGATTCAACAGCATCTCCTTCAGCCAGACAAGGTAACAAAACAGTTGTTGACAACCTCTCCCCTACCTGGAGAAGGCAGGAGCCAAGTCCTGTGTGTAGTTTTAAGTGTGTTCCCTTCTCCATTGTGCCACAAGGAGGGCTTGCAAATTTACTGAACATATGTGTAATCATTTCCCTTTGAAACTCATGCCTCCCAGATCCTGATCACGAGGACGGGTCCCTCTGAACAGGGACGTCAGTGTGCTGGAGAACATTGTTGTGGTAGCGGTGATGTTATCCCTGTGCACCGGGAGTATTCGCTCAATCTCCCCAAGCCATGTGTTGCCTTGGAAACATCATGATTCTCACAGAGATCTAAGCAAAGGGAAATAATAAAAATAATACAATCTTACACTTTAAGACTATCTTTTATGCCACCAAAGCACCCTGTTAAATCCTTCCTCTGAATAAAAAGACAGACAGGCAGAGTGGCTTATGCCATGTGTTGTCCCGATAATTAATAATTAGAGATAATTAATAATTAGAGAAAACACATTGATCTCTGTTCTTGGGATAATTTGGGTCAAAGTAGTTTTGCCATCTGAATTAAGTAGATCACCAAAGTCAACATTTTCATCATCGTAAGATTCTGTCCCATATCTAAACGCACAGACATGAAAGAGGCCTCCATGGGAAGAAGCCATGAAACATCTTGTCATCATGGTTATCAACTCACATGAAAGCAACGTCTGACGTAATACAGGGGATCTTCTCTCTGGAGCAATGATCGGCAAACCTGTTCTGTTAAAGGCCAGATACTAAATCTTTTCAGCTCTGCTGGCCATGTGGGCTTGGTCATAATTACTCAACTTTGCCCTTGCAGGGTGAAAGCAGTCACAGATAATAATATACACAGATACATAAGAGGAATGAGTACGACCATGTTCTAATAAACTTTGCAGAAACAGGTCATGGGCTAAATTGGACCCATGAGCTGTAGTTGCTATCCTTGCTCTAGAGCATGGGCTGCGTATCCCCAGCCTGCAGTCTTCAAGGACTACCCTCAAGAAAATTGGAAAGTTGGCAAAGTTGTTCTTGCTGGTTCCCTCAAGCCAGACTCCGGAGGAAACCTTGGGAATCAAAAGTAGAAAAACAAATAAAGTCTAGAGTTTATGTTTGAGGGAGGAGGGCATAATAAGCATGTAAGCAAGGAAATAACCTAGAAAATTCTGGTAAAGACAAGGAATTCCAAGATGATAATGCTCTGGGGGAGGGGAGGTCACTTTAGATTGGGTGGTCAGGGTAGACTCCTGAGCAAGGGCCTTTGAACTCACTTGAGAGTGAAGAGGAGCTGTGAATAAAAAGAGCTGGACAAAGAGTAGCTTATCAGAATGCAAAGAGCCTGAGGCAGCAAAGGGCAGGGTGTAGTGAGTTTGAGGAACAGAGACCAGTCCAGCTGGAACTGACCACATAATAAACAAGGAGAGCAGGATTTGAGGGAGGGTAATAAGAGGTGGTCAAGGGTCACTGCAGGCAGCACCTTCTGAGCCACAGAGCTTCACCTTGACCTCTCCTTTCCCCTGTGCTGTAGTCCTGGCTCTTACATTACCTGCACACTCAGGCCCTAGAACTGCCCCAGCTCTTCCTGTATCCACCAAGTGTGGCCCCTCCTTGAGCAGGTCTAAAGGTACTTAAGTAGAATAGGCTCCCTTCTCAAGTACACATACTGGTTTTGCTTGCAGTGATAGACTTCAGTAAAATAAATTGTTGCAGGAGGAGTAAGATTTTAGACACTAAATCAAGTATCTTCTTAGCATGTACCTTTTTTTTTTAATCTATGTTTTAGTTGTAGGAGGACACGATATCTTTATTTTTATGTGGTGCTGAGGATCGAACCCAGTGGCTCACACGTGCTAGGCAAGCGCGCTACCACTGAGCCACAATCCCAGCCCGCTCCTTTCTTAAAATCAATGTTTAAACCAAGAAGAATAAGGAATAAACTAGCTGAGTGATTCAGGGCCATGTTCACTGAATGAAAAAAAAAAAAAAGAAAGAAAGTAAAACATACTTAACTCCTTTAGCTTCTGCATTCTCTGTCAAGGACAATTAATTTCAAACTAGAAGGCACAGAACATACATGGAAAAGCAGACATCTAAACTCAAGGTAAAGAGAGCTCATGAATGTTAGGGTCTGTAAACAAGTCAGGATGGCGCCTGGCATTTTGCCAGAGGGAGTGGTTTGTGAAGTAACGCCAGGGAGCCATTAAGTGTGGAGATTCCTTATTGGTTGACTGCTGTATCTAGTTTATGTTAATTAAGATAAGCTGTGTGGAATGCATATATACCCCTCCTGTCCTACAACAAACGGCTCCCACTCCTGCTGTATCAATGTACACAAGTTGTTCGTCACCCCCTGGTTATTTTGCTGCAGCCGGACTGCGGCACATGAACTGGGTTTAAACTATTTCAAATAAGATGTATGGGCCAGGCCCACACCAATGATAACCCAGTGTAGGGAGGACAGGGCGTCCCCAACATGTGTGTGTGAAATGTGAGACCAGGAGAGGAGCCAGAAAAGGCCATGTTCTCTTTTTTTTCCTTCATATTAGGGATTGAATCCAGGGGTATTTCATCACTAAGCCACTTCCCCAGCCCTTATTTATACTTTATTTAGAGACAGGGTCTCACTGAGTTGCTTAGGGCCTCACTAAGTTAGTAAGGCTGGTTTAGAACTTGCAATCCTACAGCCTCAGCCTCCTGGGCCTCTGGGATTACATAGTATGCCATCACGCCCAGCAGCAATGTTCATTTTAGAAAGAGTGCTGAGTAAAATAAAAATAAAAAAAAAAGAAAGGGTGATGAAACTATAACTCACAAGTTGAATACCAGTTCTCTGAAAAATCAAAAAGAGATAATTAAATAATAATAGCAGTTCAAGAACAAAGGGAAGTGGTCGGTACGCACTACAACCAGTGTGGTTCACTAGGAACAGATCTCACAAGATCACCTGCATTTCTCTTGGGAGAGTGTGGTCACATTCATGGAAGCGTATTATACAACTAAGCTCCAGTGCCATGCTAGAGCAGTGCCAGACAGACAGAACTCCAGCCTTCATTAGTGGAGGTCTCTAGTAACATGCCACTGGGCACTGTCCTTCCCCCTCTCCTGTTCAACACTCTTATCAATATGTTAATGAATATGTGGAAGGCATGCCTATCAAATTATACATCACACAATGAGGCCCTAATTGGGCTGGAGCTAATGAAAAGAAATCGAATATTAATAAGTCTTCAATCTTTCACAAGCCAACTCTAGAAGTACAGGATGTGGTCTTCTGCTTAAAAATAGTCCATTGACACAGATATTTATCTTCGTTCCCTCCCAGGTAAAGAGAATTGGTAAGGGACATCAGTGGATGTGAGATTTTAATAAATTTTTGCAACATGCCCTACTGATCCTTAGAGAAGCTTAAGACTTAACCAGAACGGCCGTGGGGGAAGAGCCCAGCAGTGCAGAGCTGAGGTCTGTCTGTGTGTGAAATTGGATCTGCTCATCAGTCTTTCCAGGAGACATGCAGAGCACTTCAGCTAGATAAGTACACTGCCCACCACTATCACCTCCCCAGAGAGGAGCTCAGGAAACAGAATCACCCCATATAAAAGACTCATATAGTGATGTTTGGGTTGTCCCTATATCAGTCTCCTTCCCAATCACCCAAGAGCAAAACCTGCTAATTTACATCCCCCCATACCTATATACAGAAGTGTCCATCAGATTATTAGATAAAAATGGACACCCATGATCTTTGAAAAGGACCATCAATGTAAAGAGAGGGGAAGTATACTAGGAAAACCAAAGGTAAAGGAAACAGATACAATGCAGGAAGCAAAGACTTGAAAGAAATGCATCCAATCAGCTTCCTTAAAAACGATACTGCATAGCCAGACGTGGTGGTACTCGCCTGTAATCCCACTGGCTCTGGAGGCTGAGGCAGGAGGATTGCGAGTTCAAAGCCAGCCTCAGCAATGGCGAGGTACTCACTAAGCACTTCAGTGAGACGCTGTCTCTAAATAAAATACAAAATAGGGCTGGGGATGTGGCTCAGTGATTGAGTGCCCCTGAGTTCAATCCCTGGTACCCACCCCCACCCCCACCCAAAAAAGATATTGCATACAAAGTAGGACAAAATATTAAAAAAAAATTAGAAGAAAGATTGTAAAATAAAAAATATATATATAGTCTATTTTAAAGAATAAAGAGTTGAGAGATAAAGTTGATAAAATCTTGAGAAGTGAAACAAAAAGAGAAAAAGGAATGGAAATAAGAAGACAATGCTAAAGATTCAACAGCTGAAACCTGAGGACCAATGCCCAACCAACCATTGGGTGATAATTCCTGAAAAAAGGGAACAGAGGGGGAAAAAAAAAGAGAGGAGAAATCACTATGAACAAATGAGCGAATGAATGAATCTCCAGGAGGAAGGACTCATGTGAGCCTTGCACAGTAATGACAAAAGACCACCAAATCCCAGGGATAAAAAGAAAACCTTAACACCTTCAGAGAGAAAAAATGAGCTATTTATAAAACACCACAGTCACACCGACAAAGGACTCCTTAAGGTCAAAGCCATATCTTAAGAACAGTGCTTCTCACACTATCTGTAACACCCAGTGACTTAGAGAACAAAATAAAACTTAGAATAGAGTAGGAAACAATTACTAGAAAAAAGTAAATTCAAAAAAAAACCATACAAATTCAATGCCCCCAAGTTTTATTCTCAATTTCACCACACACAAAATGACTCGAATCAGGATCAAAATTTCAAAATGCTTACTCTCAACTTCTGTACTTCTTTTCACAAACGGATGATGAATAGTTTGCAGACTGACCCTGGGCCACAACCACACTTTGGATAGCAATGTGTCTGTAGAAGTGTTTGAAAGAAATGCCTTCAAGATTCTAGCTCTCAGCCGAGGATTCTGTATCCAAACTACTTTTTGAGTATGATGAAGAAAGAAACGTGGAATGTTGAGTCTTGAAAAAGTGAAGAAAATGTATCTTCTTGAATTCTTCCATAGGAAGCTACTAAGAGGTGCTCAAGCACAGAGAGGAAAAATTCATGAAAGTCTAAGATAAGTCCAGGTCCAGGGAGCTAAGAGCCGGAGCTCTTGGGCCTCCAAGTCTACAACCTGGACTATAGATGTGAGTGTGGCTTCCTGCCCTGAGACATCTATCTGTAGCCCATGCCTCCTGCAGCGCTCCTTCAAACCCACAGATGTGACCCTGCACTGGGCTTAGGTTACCTGCAGAGAAAGCTAAGGCAGCCAGGCAAGGAAGGTGCAGGGAAAGAGGAAGGGCTTGACTGCACCTTTGCTGGGCTCTTCTTATCTTCTTGAGTCCCAGGGATTCCAACGGGCTTCAGCCTTCCTCTCTGATCAGGCTCCAGTCTCATGGCTGGTTTCTCACAGTCTGTCAGAGGGCATGTGCAAAAGTGGCGTCAGGTTCCCAGCTGGGTCCTGCTCTCTCCTAAGGTCTACTGAATGCAGCTTATTTCACTCTTTTCTTCCCACACTGGCAGTCCTGGAGAACAATAAAAAATCTAAAATATTTGTATTCCACTCAAGTTAACACCACATTTTCTGTAATTATCCCTGCTGCTAAAATCATTTTGTTGTGTGCTTTTTGAGAAAGAGGAGGGGGTAGGGGACCAAATTAATTCCTTGGCAACAAAAATCTAATTAATCAAAAAATGGTTCTTAGTCATTCAGAGCTCAGTGCGTGGAAATAGCAGCCAAAAGGGAACAGAACATTTAGCTTAATAATCAAGAAAAAATACTTCAGGTGCTTCTTAAGGTGCCAGTTTCTGTGAATGTGCAGAGGGAGGCAGAGCAGTGTATGGAGACAGGGTCATTAGCATCAGCCTGAGCTGGGCTTCAAGCACACCTCTGCATTTCCTGTCTGCATGACCTTGAGCAAGTTACTTTGTCCATCAGATCCTCACTTTTCCCCTTCTATATATGAGAATAACAATACCCTCTCATATGGTCAATGGAGAGGTTGCAGTGATGTCTGTAAAATCTTCACAATTTTTTGTCACTTGGAAAGCATCATGTTATGATGATTTTTTTTAGCATACCCCAAAACTGCTATAAGTAAATAAACTTCAAGTTTTGGGGAGACTATATTTTGGTTTAGTTTAGTTTTTTTTCTTCCCAAAAGCTGTTAAAAAAAAATTAACTATGTTTTTAGGAATATATATTGAGGACACAGTAAGAGATATATGAAGAGATTGAGCTGTAGGAATGTTTATCATGCTATTGATTCTAATTGAAACAATAAAACGATTTAAATGTCCTCAACAGGGCTTAGTAAACTGCATCATGGTGCACTCATGCAACAAATAATCACTCTTTCAATCACTGCCAAAGGGAAATGTCTATTGACGAAATATGTTAAGTGGAGGAAAGCATAGGAAGCCATGTTCTGATTTCTGAAGTATAAACCATATTTATTTTGTAGAAAATATTTTGTATAGAGGGTTGGGGGTGGAAAGAACTTTCTGAAAATACAACCAAGAATTTTTTAGGGGTTTTGTCTTTAAGTATTTTCTTTTTTAGCCCACTTGTACTTTTAAATTCCCTTATAGTAAGCATACTGTTTGGGATTTAAACTTTTTGAAATTTTACTTTGATTTTTTTTTCTTGCAGTGCTAGAGATCAAGCCCAGGGATCTGAGCCTGACTGCCTTATTTTATTTTTTATAAACAGAACCATAGATACTCTAACTCTGCTCAACTTCATACCTTTTTAAATGTGAATGTGGTCCAGAGAGGAGGTGTGCAGGTCTTCAGCGTAGGTCTGATGGTGCTCAATGCCAGACTCTTGCCATCTGTCCAGGGTGCCATATCTGAATTCCTTCTGTAGCAACTCTCAGCAGCACACTCAACAGCAAGGTAAAGAAAGAATTGTGTATCTCCACAGAACTAGAGATCAGGTGGGAGAGTACTGAGCTACAAACAAAACCAAAAATGCATGTGGAAAAGTACAGGAGGAGGAAGGCAAGGAGGGAGACAAAAAAAATCACTACGCAGGTCCTACCTCTATTCTCTCTACATGATTGGAGCTTAAATTAATCCCACAATAAGCCTATGTTTTACAGTTTCAGAATCTCCGAACTCCCATGCACAGTCCAGGAAAGCCTGAGAGGAAAAAAATTAAAGGCTTTGAGATGCTGATGTAGGAGAGGGGTGATGCTGACCTAAGAGCTGTGGCTCTGATGGAAGTGTGAAGTCGTGCCTGTGAGGCTTTCAAGCACTTTCCTACAGAGACTATTTCAAGACGTAGAGAAGATGTTCATAATAAAATGGCATCCTGTTGCGTCTCTGATGGGAGAAACAAAGCCGGGAGCAGCACCACCTTTACAGGAGATGGAACGCTCCATCTACAGAGGTGCAAGAGAAAGTAGTAAAGGGGAAATTTGAAGAATGATTTTGAAACTCTCAACTTGACTTGGATATTCTGTATTTATTTGTTTTAATTCAAATTAGTAATACTAATTTTATTTCAATGTGCTGGATCTATAAGAGTTACAAAGAAGATTAGGACAAGGCTGATCCCCTTGAGCCCTTCATCCAAAAGATGTGTCCCTCCAGGTTCCTTCCTGTGTTCTATTGCATTTTCCACCTTGCTGCATGGTCTGTTTCCTCTTCCTGCAGGTCTGGATGGCTTTGGGACTGCCTTGACAAGGAGCATCCAGCAGAATGGGTGTGTTCCATTCTCCAAAGCTAAGCCTTAAAGGATGATAGACTTCTACCTGCTTCTCTTTTTTCTGGGGGAACCCATACTCCTAGGTTGGGGGAGGCAGTACCTCCATACCATGTGGAATCCCAGAGGAGTCCATGCAGACAGGCCTTTTGGACTGGCCTATGTAGAGAGGAACTTAGGCACCCAGCCTCAAGCCAGCCGCAAGCAGAAGATCTGGGTGTGAATAAGCCATCAGATGAGTAAGGCCTCCAGCCTTCTAAGACACTGCAGAGGATCTAGACATCATGGAAAAGACCCAAGTCAGGGCTGCTGTACCCTGTCTGAATTTATGACCCACAGAATCAGGGCTTAATCAATGGTTGGTCTTATGCCACTAAAACTCAAGTGTAATTTGTTACTCAGCCAAAGGAACTGAAACACCTTAGGTTTTGCTTAGAGTGTAGGGTTTTAGAGTCAGGAAGACCAGTCCCAGCCCTGTCAGTTTTAGGGTCCTGGCCAAGGTTCTTAATCTATGTGAGCCTTGCTCTTTGTCGAATAGGAACAGCATCTACTTCATATGCCTGCATTGTAGGGGAAAAATCTGTTGATGTATAAAGCAGCTAGCCAAGAACTGTGGAAACATGGAGAAACTCCTGGGGTAGTTGGGGAGACTCTAGTCATCAGTAACACCTGGAAATGTCAGACAAGCATCCTTGGATAGGTAAGATGAGCATGTTCTTGAAGTCTGATCAGGACATCTTGTCCTGGTACGAGACTGTCAGATGCTCTCAGAGGGTGATCTCTGGGCCAGGTCTGGATGGGCTACCTGGCTTCCTGCCCCATAGCCCTGCTATCCCTGTTCTAGGGGCCACTTAGAGTCATCTTTAGCATCTGCTTTGGTGTGAAAACAATTCTAGCCCAGCAAACCAGTGTCTGCATACTCTGTCCAACTTCCCCAGAGCTGCTGAGAATCCAGAAAAATCCTGGCACTGCCTGGGCACACTCTGACCCTCCCTCCACCTGCTCTAACCTGAGCTTCACCTCTCTTCCCTCCTTGCACCTGCTCTTTTTATTTGTGGAAGTCTCTTGGTTGCCTCTGCCTGAACTTAAATGTTCCCTGAGGCTTTTAGCTTCTTGCCATCTGCTAGAACTTTCTGCCCAACCCCAACTTCAATACCAGGTTAATCAAAACAATAATAAATAACTACCGTTTATTGACTCCCAAGAGCTTCTTTATATTATCTCATGTAAACTCTAGCAATCTCTAAGGTTGGTATGACTGTCCCATTTAAGATGAAGAAATAGATGCCACTCAGAGAAACTAAATCGCTTGCCCAAGAACATCGTCAAGCTGATGGTAAATGCACTAAAATCAGCACATCCTTAACCCTGATTTATAATCTAACTTGGCCTATTTAGCACAAGCATATCTACATCATGCAGTTGTCCCAGGTCATTCCCTACAGCCTCTCCACTTCCCTCTGGCCTTAAGTCTTTTCCTGACAGTCATCCAGCAGCTGGCTGAACACAACCCTCTCTGTTGCTGCCTGCTTGTCTTGGCTCCCTCCACAGCAGCCAGGACACCCCTCTCTCAAAGGCCAGTATGCCTGGGATACTGCAGGTGCTTGAAGTGAGTCAGCTACAGGTGACAGAAAGAAGATGGGCCAGAATGGGGGAATTCACAGTATCCAATGAATGTGGAGGCAAGTCCCAGTTCTGACCTGAGATGTCACTCTGGGGCTTCTGGTAGTCTGTTAGATCTGTAGTCCAGAAACTCCCTGAACTTTGACCTTCTGGGGTGGAGAATGAAAGTGGGGCCTGACTTTCCAGGCAGTCCTTCTCACTTACTGCTGCAAATTATCGAAGCAATTGTCAAGCTGTTTATTGCAAACTTCCCACTCAGTACAACTAAGTTGGAAAGGAAGTCAGCTTCAACATCAGTATTTTTGATTTAACCAGAAAAAGTAAACAAGGTTGGTGCTCAATAAATATTCAATAAACGTTTGTGAATGCATGCACACACAAGCCAGCACCATCCCTTGCAATAAAAACCTTTTGTGAGGTGGGGATTATTATAGGGCAGGGAAAAGCTGATGAGGACCTAGCCCTAGAGGTGACAGAAGGAAGGGGCAGATGAAAGAGTCCCTGGGTTTGGGGGAGCTTGGCAGACTAGGTGTCAGATTTAGTATGAATGGTGGAGGAAAGATAGATTCTGGGATGTCCCAGGATTTAGATCCTGAGATGTGAGAAGATGCTGGGGACTCTGGCCCACCAGTTAAAGGAAAATATGGGATGGTAACTGGAAAGGGCACACACCCAATGTCAATGGACACTTGTTAGACAGGAAGAAAGAGGAAGGAAGGGAGGGAGGAAGGAAGGAAGGAAGGAAGGAAGGAAGGAAGGCAGGCAAGCATGCTGAGCTCCAGGAACTGGCAGGATTGTGACAGGACAATGTCTAGCAGGTAACTGGCTAGAGAGGAGCCATCCTCCAGGGAGTCCTCTATGGAGGTGATAATTGAGTCAGGTGGAAGAGGAAGAAGGGTTGGAGGTCCCTGGAGAGGAGATGGAGTGCCAAGGAGGTGGGCATGCTTAACTTGCAGATAAAAATGCTCAGCTGGCATATGGTGGCTACTTTCAGCCAACACAGGGGCTTGCTATGCAAGTGAGGGCATGGTACACTGGGTATAGTCAACCAACCCAGGGTTGCCAATTTTTCTTTTACAGGTACAGGGACACCAGGATGTGCAGAACACATTGAAGCTGCATCTGGGGTGGAGGAGTAAGCAGAGACTTGAGAGGGACCCAATGGATCAAGAAATTTGAAAGGCAGCCAAGTCATAAAGGCCAAGATCAATATGAAAAGAGAGAATGACAGGCAAGGCACAGTGGCACATGCCTATTATCCCAGTGGCTTGGGAGGCTGCGACAAGAGGATCATGAGTTCAAAGCCAGCCTCAGCAAAAGCGAGGCACTAAGCAACTCAGTGAGATCCTGTCTCTAAAATAGGGCTGGGGATGTGGCTCAGTGATCAAGTGACCCTGAGTTCAATCTCTGGTACCCAAGAAAAGAAAAAAAAAAAAAAAGGAAGAGAGAGAGAGAGATAAAGCCAGGGGTCTGAGAAAGACAGCAGAGTTAGGCCAGGGAACTAGGGTCAACTGGGAATGTTAAACCTCTCTCTGGGGTAGAGGGCTCAACAGCCTAGACAGGCAATGTGGCCTCAAAGGGAAGAACCAGGACCAGGGAGATTAGACCACAGCAAACTTCAGCCCAGCAGCACATATTTTTTTTTACTCCCCCAGTGGGACAGAGGTACAGGGAAAATGAATTTCCCATCACTGAGCATATTCTACCCAGCCCTTGGAAGAGACATGCAAAACACATCAAAGCTGCACCTGGAAGACCACGGGAGCTGTAGGATCTGTCCTACCCTGGGACACCAACTCCCATCATCCAGCTTGCCACTCTTGTTTATCTGTCACCCTTCATTAATACTCAGCACGACCTTATGACCTGCTAATATTTTTTAATATAGTATAACCCTTCCATCATATTATTATCCATTTATTGCAAAACAAATTGTCTAGGGTTGCATGTTGATGTCTTCCAAAAATGCAAATTGAAGCCCCAATCCCCAAGGGGATGGTATTTGGAGGTGGGGTCGTTGGGAGGTGATTATCAGGTTCAGATGAGGTCAGGAGAGTAGAGCCCCCACAGTGGGATTAGCATCCTATAAGACGAGAAAGAGGCGAGGGCTCTCTGTCTTTTCCTCCTGTGTGGATACAGAAAGAAGGTGGCTGTCTATGGGGCATCCGAGTGGCTCAGTCTCCAGAACTAGGGGAAATTCATGTTTGTTGTTGGCACTAGAGCACTAGTCAGAGGTACTAAAAGCATTCTCAACTAAACCAGATATTGTCTCCAAGCTTACTAATTTAAAAACATTTACTGTCTGACAGCTTCTGTGGGTCAGGAATCCAGAAGCAGCTGGCTGGGGTTTAGAGTCCTGCAGGCTACCTGTAAGGTTCCAGCCAGGCTACAGCCCCCTCGAGCTAACAGAGGAACTGCTTCCCAGTGTACTGCTGTGCTGTGGGACAGAGGCCTGTTTCCCACCAGCTGTTGGTCAGATGCCACCCCAGGTTTCTTGCTGCAGAGGTCTCCCCACATGGCAGCTTGCTTCATCAGAGCAAATGAGAGGCAAGAGGCAGAGTGGGCTGGAGAGATGGAAGATGCAGGCTGTTTTAGTCATCGTTCTCACTGCTATGACCAAAGGATCTGACAAGAACAATTAAAGGAGGAAAAGTTCATTTGGGGGGGTTCATGGCCTCAGAGTTCTTAGTCCATTGATGGCTGACTCCATTCTTTGGGACCCAAGGTGAGGCAGGATGTCATGGCAGAAGAGAGTGGGAGAGGAAAGCAGCTGAGGGAATGGCACTAAGAGACAGAGAGACTAATTTCAGTTCACAAAATAAATGCGCCAAAGGCACACCCCCAATGACTCACCTCCTCTAACCACTCCCTACCTCCTGTAGGCACCACTTGGTTAATCTATGCGGGGACTAAGGTTCTCATAACCCAATCATTTTACCTCTAAACCTTCTTGCATTGTTTCACACATGAGCTTTGGGGGAATACCGTACATCTAAACCATAATACGCAGGCTTTTGTCACTCAATCAGAAGTGACATCCTATCACTTTTACTGTATTCTATTTCTAGTAGTGAGCTGCCAGGTCCAACTCACACTCAAGAGCAGAGAATTATACAAGGCTGTGACCATGAGACTGATGGTTCTCACTAAGCCATGTCAGAAGCCCCCTGCCACACTCCTTCACACTCTTCCCCAAAGGCAAGCTCTGAGGGTGTACCTACCTGGTTCACCTCCCCACCCCAGTGCCTCACACAGTGGGTGTCTAAGACACCATATTTAAAGGAATAAACACAGTAACTACAAGCTCCAGAGCTCCCAGTATTGAACCCTAAAATACATGCTTGGTGCTTTAATTTTATTTTTAACTGCCAAATAATTACATATATTTATGGGATACAATTTCAAGTCCAATATATGTGTATACATTACGAAATGATTAAATCAAGATAATTAAAATATCCATAACCTCACATACTTATCATTTTGGGGAAAGTTAGAACATTTAAAAATCTATTCTCTTGGCAATTTTGAAAAACACATTACCACATACTTGTTGAATTAAAGAATGAGTGAGTGACCCAAATGTCCTTTGGTGAACATTTGACACAGTCCCTAAATCAACAGATAAAATTTAGAAGCTGGGCAGAGAAGTGCACATTTGTAATCCCACCTACTCAGGAAGCTGAGACAGAAAGATAACAAGTTTGAGGTCAGCCTGAGCAACTTAGTAAGACCCTTCCCAAAATAAAAATGTTTTGTTTCATTTTTTATTTTAGTGGGGCAGGGTACCAGGGATTGAACTAGGGGCACCTAACCACTGAGTCACATGCCCAGGCCTTAAAATTTTTTTTTTTTTTACACAGCAGTGTGTGAGTTCCCCTTTCTCCATATCCTTGCCAACATTTGTCATTTTTTTTTTTGTCATTTTGCTTGAGTCCTTCTTTTTTCCCCCCATTTTTAAGTTGGTGCATTATAACTATACATAATGGTGGGATTTGTTTTTGCCTATTCATACATACACACAATATAACAATGTAATTTGGTCAATGGCATTCCCTATTACTTCTCCTTTCTCTCTCCCTGATCCCTTTCTCTACTCTACTGATCTCCCTCCAATTTTCATGAGATTTACCCCCCCCCACCTTGCTTTTCATTTTTCCATTCTAGCTTCCACATATTGGAGAAAACATACTACTCTTGACTGAGTTTGGCTTATTTTGATTAAAATAATGTTCTCAAGTTCCATTCATTTTCTTGCAAATGATATAATTTCATTCTTTTATTTTTGGTGGGGGGTACTGGGGATTCAACCCAGGGGCACTCAACCACTGAGCCACATCCCCAGCTCTTTTGTATTTTATTTAGAGAAAGGGTCTCACTGAGTTGTTTAGGGCCTCACTAAGTTGCTGAGGCTGGCTTTCAACTCATGATCCTCCTGCCTCAGCCTCCCTAGCTGCTGGGACGCACTCAACCATAATTTCATTCTTCATGGCTGAATAGAACTCCATTGCTTATAGCCATTCTTACAGGAATGAGATACACACACACACACACACACACACTCACTCTCACACACACACGAGGCAAATATTAAAGCTCTGAAGAGACTAGATTTATCAGTTAAATCTCAGAGAAGAAAGGCAATCACTCCTGTTCCAAGTATTGCATTCCAACTTTGAAAAAAAAAAAAAAAGTTGGGGAGGGAGAGGGGAAGATAATCCCCCCCATCAGCCTCTTTATTATATTTATTTAGATGGAAAAAATAATTTTAAACTCTCAGTATTAGTTTATGATTCCTATTAATCATATGTTAATAACTCTCCCAATTATTAAATTATAGAGACATGCATTCACCCAGCCTAACAGAATAATTATTTACTAAAATGAATTAACATATAGAAAAGCCTCCATTCTATGGAAGCTGAAACTTAGCATAATGAGTTTATCAGGCTTAAAAGAAGCCCAGACAGGCTTTTTGGGGGGTGAAATAAATACACTGATTACAGCAAAGCTTATCCATGTTGGCACCGTGCCATTTGCTGTTTCTTTAATAAACACAGCTCCAGTTGTTTATCTGTTTAATATACTTTATCGAGGTTCTGCTTTGCAATTAACAGCAGAGTGGGGTTGGGGGTGGGGAGGACATGTTCTTGCCCATCTCCCCCTTCAGGTCTCCAAAGTTGCTCATTTTTGGTCCTCTTTGTATTTTAATAGGCCTGCCAATCAGTGTGCTGCAGTGCACAGATCTGATCTGCGTTGACAATATACTTGTCACTCGGAAATGCATTTCTAGGACATCAGCCTTAGCAGGGTGGAGGGGGAGCCAGTCAAGGGGAAATAATTATGTAAATTTAAAATTTAAACTCTCCAGAGCCTTCGCCACAACCTGGTAAGAGGATAGAAGTCTGTCTCTGTCTCTCTCTGTCTCTCTCTTTCTCTCTCTCTGGGGACAACAAGCTCCTTTGCCACACATCTTCTACACAGAAGGTTTCCTAAGTTATTTAAGCATTTCAAAATGGCCCCATAGACACATGGTTGGGAAATAGGAATTACAGTAGTTATGCCTGGAAATTTTCATTCTTCATGGCACTCATAAAGTCACTCAGTCTCCTAAATTAATTAACTAATTAAATACTTAATCAATTACTTAATTAAGCCCAAGGCCTGTAGCATGTTAGGCAAGAGCTCTACCCCCAGTCCCTTTTAAAAAAATGTTTATGTTTGGGAACTTTGGCTCATGCCTATAATCCCAGCAGTTCATGTGTCTGAGGCAGAAGGATTACAAGTTCAAAGCCAGCTTCAGCAACTTAGTGAGGCCCTAAGCAACGTGGCAAAACCCTGTTTCAAAAAAAAAAAAAAAGAAAAGAAAAGAAAAGAAAAATAAGGACTACAAGCAAAATGACAAAAAAAATGAAAATGTTGGCAAGGATATGGAGAAAGGGGAACTCACACACTGTTGGTGGGAATGCAAATAAGTACTGCTATCACGGGAAACAATATGGGGTTCCTCGAAAGAATAAAACATACACCTGCCATGTGATCCAGTAATCCTACCACTGCATATGTATATCAAAGGAAATAAACTCAGTGTATCAAAGAGATCCTGCACTCCCATGTTTACTGCAGCACTATTCATAATAGTGAAGATAAAGAATCAACCAAGGTATCCATTGATGGATGAATGGAGTGAAAAAAGCATTATTGGCACACATGCACATACACACACACACGTGGAATAGCATTCAGCCATAAAAAAGACAAAATCCTATCATCTATGGCAGTAAAGGTAGACCTGAAGATCATAATTTTAGGTGAATAAACCAGGTTACAACACATAAATACCACATTATTCACTCATACATAGAATATTAAAAAGTTGAGCTCAAGAGAGCAGAATAATGGTCACCAGAAGCTGGACAGGGAAGGAACATCAGATGGGCAGGGAGAGATTTGTTAACTGACATAAAGTAACAGTCACATAGGAGAAACAAGTTTGGGTGTTCCAACACTGGGTAGTATAATTCGAAATAGCTAGGAAAAGGATTTTGAATGTTCTCATTAGAAAGAAATTATAAGTGTTTGAGACAATGAACCAAAATATTATTCTGTATGCCATAGGACGTAGAACTATTACATCAATAAAAAAATTAATAGATAAGAAACATAAGAACAATGTAGTGACTTTTCTAGAGCTCTAAAACACCCAGATTTTAAAAATTCAGGCATCATGTTTCATACAATTGGAATGTTAAAAAATCTTCTTGTGAAATAACAGTAATATCTTGCTTCATCTTCCAACTTGGAAAAGTTAAAAGCTGGCAATGTGTGACCTCTCTCCCCAATGTTTTTTGGAATTTTCAGTTTAGAAATTTACCAGTCTGCAAAAACCCCAGAGTCTCGGAAACTCAGCTTCACACCAGAGCCATCTGGCCTCAAAAGTGAGCACATGCTGAACCAGAATTCCAGAGCTGGTTTTCTTGGGCGATATTCTGATTTGTTAGGTGGGGAAATGATCGGCCTGCATATTAATCCAGCCACTCAAACTTCTTAGTGAGCATCTGCTCTGTGCCATGCAGTCCTCTTAGCACCAAAGGTAAAGTGACGGACGTATTCAAATAGATGATCATCCACTGAGTTGATGCGTGCGCCTCAGAGCCCACGTTGGTGGAGACTTGCTGGGGATGACTGAGGCATGACCTTAGTCCCTGGTCCTTGCAAGGGGAAAGGAATATTTGTTGGTTGAATGATGGATGCACTGCAGACGGTTGTTGTGAACTAGCAGAGATGAAGCTTCTCTATAAACTTTTGTGTTGCTGTTGTCATTGTTCCTGCCAGGAAATGGACCTTTCTGGCCCAAATGAGGACAGCTGGAAAGCCCTGAGGTATCCTTGGCCTACCAAGAGCCACATGAACTGGCTGCCCATTATCATATCAGACATGCTGGCTGCCCAGCTCAACCGTAAATGCCCCACCCATATCTACTCTCCAACCCCAGAACCCCTATCTCAGCCATTCTGTCTAGACCTGCCCACCCACCCTCCTCCCCTAGTCAGGATGAGCTTCTAGTCCGATGGTCTGCTATCTAGCCTCAGGCAGCTTCCCTCACTGTCCAACTAGAATCTGCTTCTCAGTCTGGTACAAGTTGGGTCTGGGCAGAGGCCAGGAACATACAGGGAGCATCCACCTTCATTCATGCCTTCTTCATCCATTTATTCCCTCAACAAATATTTTCAAAACTCCTACTGTGCTTGGCCTTCTCCCTAAGGCTGGGAAGATGAAGATAATTAAGACTTAGTCTCTGATCTCAAGCCTGAAGAGAATTGGATTACAGTGTAAGATGTTGAGTTATAGTCAAGGCTTACACAAGGAGCAGCACAAGGACAAAGAAAGCCCAAGCTGCAGGGCACACTAGGGAAAGGGTCCCAGAGGAAGTCTTCACAGGGAACCTCACAAGAGAAGAGGGTCACCAGCTAAGTGAGACTTACTGCATTCTCAGGCTCATTTTTTTTTAACCAGTAGATGTATTTGCTTCTGCCTGTGCATGTGATTGCACACACACAGAAACACACACAGAAACAAACACACCTACGCACATATAACAAAAATATACATGCACAAACATACATACACACACAAACATGCACACATAAACATAAACACATATATACACAAACACATACACACACACAGAGGCCATTAACTGTCTTGTTCACTGTTAAAAGAGACAACGAGAAAGAACAGAGCAAAAACAGACCATTGACACTGCACATAATCCTTTCTCCCCTGACAGGTCAAGGCCCTGGAATGGGCTAAAGTGACAGATATGGAACTGGGGAGGCCATTTTTATAGATTGCTGCTTTGGATAGTAGGGAAGTGAGAAAATAAAGTTCATTTCAAATTCTATAGGCTTAGGCTTGTGACAACCAAATATCCACACTTTTGAAGAAAAGCAAGAAGTCTAAACCTAAATACCACACTCATTACATGGCCAAAAAGTGATCAGGACATTTGGCCTGCAAGTATCAAATAGCAGAGTGATGTTTGACCTTGCTAAAGGGTAGGAATTATAGCCCAAGAATATGCTGTCTAGGTGGGCTTGATGCACTGACTTGGCTGGAAGGAAGAGGAGGGGGAGGAGGAACTTAATTCTCCTCACTGGAGCTAGGGGACAAGGGAGGACAGTCAGTTGCCCAGGTGGCTGAAGACAAAAAGATCAGATTTGCCTAACTGTTCAAAGCTCAGAACAGTTCCCAAGGAAGAGTGAGTCATTTACTACAGCTTCAGAGAAGCCAGAAAGAATGAGCAAAGAGGAAAATGCATGTGTTGATTCTGCTCACATCAATAGGCCAAAGGACGTCCAGGCAGAAAGAAGTCTGAAAGTCACTTTCTCCATGGGAACTGAAAGGTGACATTCAGAAGCGGCAAAGCATCCAGCAACAGCATCAAGATTTAACCAACCATGAAGATGTGCCCACTGAGTAACTTGGTTCCTTACCCCACCCCTCTTCCTGTCCAATCCTCATAGACTTCTGCCTGGCACGGGCTGGACAGCCCTCCAAATCAAACTCCTCATTTTATACCAGAGTCAATAGTGATATGGCAGGAGTACTTTCTTGGGACCAAAATTCTTCCTCTCAGCAGTAACAGGATCCTAGAGTGCCCTCAGCCTCTAAGCTACCCTATCCTCATGGGGAAAATGGGATCACTTGGAGTGATGTTGCGCAGATATTGTGAAGAGGCGTGAGACATTGAACCCAGGATGCTTAACCACCGAGCCACATCCCTAGACCTTTTTTTATTTTGAGACCAGGGTAGCTTAGAGCCTAAGTTGCTGAGGCTGGTTTCAAACCTGTGGTCCTCCTGCATTAGCCTCCAGAGCTGCTGGGATTACAGGTATGTGCCACCACGCTCAGTAGGGGCTCACTTCTCTTGTAGACACTAAGGTCTCAAGAGGTGAAGTGACTAAAGCCCGAGAACCCAGCAAAAGGAAAAAAAACTAGAATTCCTGACTCCCTGTTCTGTGTTTTTTCCTACCAAACCATGACTACCAATCTGGAAAGAGCTTTGTTTATGAGTATAAATCTTATTTTCTCAACAAGTTTCCAAGGACAAAGATTACGTACTCTCCTCTCTGGTTCATGGCACTTAGCAACATCTGATATACACAGGGTCCTTTCATCTGTAGGGCTCGGTTCTAAGAGGTTTTCATGTACAAACTCATTTTATTCACCTGTCAAATTGAAAAACTAAGATATTATTATTATCATCTCCATCATTACAGGGGAGGAAACCGAGCAACCTATTTTAAAAGCAACTCAAGTTCACATAGGAATTGGTGACATTTCTTTCCCAGCTGCGGCAGTCTGACCTGAAGGCTCCGCTGTCACTACTGCTAGTGGTGGTAATGGTGTCACATGGAGCTGGCTGTTGCCCCAGGGGAGTGGTAACCTGCTGGGATGCAGAGGAAGCCTGGCACAGTGCTTCTACATGCCAGGGACTCCATCAATTGCAGTTTCCCTCAGCTTGAAGAAAACCCTGTGATCAATTGTGGGATCCCTAATAGCACTTCGATCTTTTCTTACAAATGACTCAAGCAAGTTTGTCCTGAAAGGTGACAGACAGTCATGAAGGGGCACAGACATTAAGGAGAAACATCCAACCTCACTGGAAGTAAAAAAAAAAAAAAAAAAAACATATTTGAGAACTAGATTCTCTTTAAATCTTTCAAATTATAAAGTTTTTGTGTTGTTGTTAACAATAGTACCTTGTGCTTGTCAGTGTGGAGTGATCTGGTTTTGGTATGTGCTGCTAGTACAGTATAAACTGATTAGACTTCTCTGGAAAACAGTTAGGCTGTATGCAGTCGATTCTCATTATTCACCATAGTTATGTTCTATGAAGTCACCATTAACACTGAATTAGAGAATTTGGAAACTTTGCTTCCAGGGAAAATACATGGTCAGGTTCTTGTGAGACTCTGGTCACTACATTTTCTTCAGCTCATGGATACATAACCTTGTTTGATGTGCATTTCTGTTTAAAGACAACATATTTAATAGTGGGAAGCCACTCATGAATTACTTGCAGGTCTTCTCTCTTGGTATGGCAGGCAAGGAGATTTCAGGTTTAACCTTGGGAACTATCTGTGGCTCTCTCACAAAATAGATTTCCCAAGGCACATGACCTTTATCTCTGTTCTACTCTTAGTGGTTCTAGAGATAGGTGTAACCCATTGGGAACTGGACAGCCCACTTTCAAACTTCTGTGGTGAAGAACATTCTATGGAAGGCCTTTGATGTTCCCTGATATAAATAAAGCAAACATGGGTTCCATTCTGCCTTTTTAGTATAGAAGCTCAATTCATATGATTGGCTAGCCCGTCCTGTCCCTGTTTTTGAAAATATGTTCTGTGTCCTGTGGGTTTTTTTTGTGGTTGTATTTTTCTTAGCTTTTATTTCACAGCCAAACCATTCCACCAAGGGGAACCCCATTCCCAAGGCCTGCGCAGGATGCAGGCGAGAGTAGATTGCTGTTTTAGTTAGCTTTTTCCCTGCTGTGATTAGAAGACCCGACCAAAATAATTGTAGAGGAGGAAAAGTCTATTTGGGGGCTCATGGATTCAGAGGTCTCAGTCCACAGAGAGCTGGCTCCATTCCTTGGGGTTCAAGGCAAGGCAGGATATCCTGGTCGAACAGTGTGGTGAAGGAAAGCAGCTTTGGACATGGCCAGCATGAAACAAAGAGAGATTAAGTTCAATTCACCACCAAAATTATATATATATGCCCAAGGCAAGCCCTCAATGACCCACCTCCTCTAGCCACACCCCACCTGCCTCCAGTCACCACCCCCTCAATCCCTCTCAGGGGATTAATGCACTGATTAGGTTAAGGGTCTCATAACCCAATAATTTCACCTCTAAACCCTCTTTCATTGTTCCACACATGAGCTTTTGGGAGTCACCTCACATCTAACCCATAATAACTGAACATTGCTGATTCATAACTCTGAACTCCAGCCAACCCAGCACTAGAACTCAGGCCTGAACAAAGCCTTTCACACACATGGATTTTCTCCTTAAGGCGCATAGCAAACTTACACATAGAGACTCTAGCCAGCACTTCAGCGCAGCACCTGGGTAACATTTCAAATAGCAAAAAAAAAAAAAAAAACAATCCACAAAACTACAACTATCTTATATTTG
>NW_026000174.1:31795912-31812893 GCF_001458135.2 Marmota marmota marmota | reverse complement strand
GAGGATGGGAAAGGCAGCGGAGCACAACAGACACTAGTATGGCAATATGTAAATCAATGGATGTGTAACTGATGTGATTCTGCAATCTGTGTATGGGGTGAAGGTGGGAGTTCATAACCCACTTGAATCAAAGTGTGGAATATGATATGTCAAGAAATTTGTAATGTTTTGAACAACCAACAATAAAAAATTAAAATTAAAAAAAAAAAAGAAAGAAAGAAAGCACAAAATGCCAAAAATATGGTACTACATAGACCACGAGGACACTGGCTTTCGATGTAACTGAAACAAGAACACAGAACGCCACCTGGATTTGCCTTAGCTGGGAATATACAGACAGGTGATCTGAATTGTCCTACTCTTCTCATGTCCAAAAATGACTGTATTAATTTAGGGGTTACAAATAAACTTTAGTAAGTAGATGAATTCACAAATTCAGAAACCACGAAAAATTCAGATCCACTGTGGACACATAAAGAAAGAAGCAGCCCGTGTACACTGAGAGGCCCAGGTGTGGGCTTGGGTAGAGCTGAGCAGTGGAGAACTGCTCCATCCACAGCACTGTAAGAAAAGCACAGGTGGCAGAAATGGAGACTGTTTTACTGAACTGATCCTATTTTAGCTGAAGCCCATCCATCTGAAGCTCAGGTGGGCCCTATATAGAAGTACTACTGTGCACGCAGGTTAAGCACTACAGCAGGACAGTTAATGACCCTACATGTGGGTTTGGGGTGGGGAACAGCACAAAACCAGACCCAGGCCTCAGACTCAAGGCCCTGCTACCTCCAGAGAGGAAGCGCCATCAAGATCAAGCCTTTTTCAGGGGTCTGCTGAACCCATAGTTCTGGGCATGGCCAAAGGACAGAGCCCCTTCTCCTATTCTAACTCTACTCCTGCCTCCCTTCCCCCTCTAGATTTCTGACACACTGACCTTCTTCCTGTTCCCTTGAACACTGAAGGCTGGGGACAGTCCCACCTTAGGGCCTTTGCATGTGCTGTCTAAACCACCCAGAACACTCTCCAGACATCTGATTGACTCCCTCTCTCACTTCTTTCCTCTCTTCTTAGGGAGGCCCATCCCCACTCATTTAACCCTAACCCTCCCCCTCCTAAGTTTTGTCTCCATAGCAATTATCACCATCTGATAGATTAGTTATTTTGCTTGTTCATTTATTGCTCTCCCTGCCCCCATGAAAACTAGGGGGAGGTTGGGTCTTGTGGGTTTTTTATTGTATCTGCTATTCCAATAAGAAATCCTAGCACATAGTAGGCACTCAATAAATGTTTATTGATGGAATGAATGACACTAGTAATAATAATAGGGGGAATTAACATTTTTGTATCACTGTGTTAGGTGTTTTACATAGGTTACCTCACTGGAATCACAAAGACTTAACAGGTGGCTTTGATGGGCTTTTAGGTCCATTTCATAGGTACAGGTATCAAAGCACAGAGAGATTATGCAACTTAATTAGGGTTAACCAGCTAGAAAGAGACTTAACTGCAATGTAGTCAAGCTTGTTCTCAGTTTAAAGCCACTATGCCAAAACCTCTCAATCTATCTGTGGCAAAGGACAGTGGGTATTTTTGTGTGTGTGGTCCATTGAGATTGATAACAGACACACAAAGTCGGGAAAACATTACAGAATACAGAATGCACTGGGACGTTTGCACTGACCTCCCCAAGGACAGTGGGAACTACTGGGCCCACAGGCTGTGCTCTGAGCAGAACTGCACTGAACCCAAAGAATCAAATGGTCCCACGTTTCCAGGTCATCAGGAGACTGGAGTTGAAGCACCATGAGAAAAGTTTGTGCTCTGTTTTACTTGTGGAAACATGAAAATTTCACAAATCAATTTTCTTCCTTTTAACTTATGGGAGTGTGTTGTCTCACATTTAGTTTTCAGGGAAGAAAACCTGCTTTTCTTCTGCCCCAAACACTGTTCCCTGGGCTCCTTATGGGGAGGACTCCTTGCCCTTCTTGGGGTCACCTCCTTAGAGTGACCTTTCCCAGTCACCCCATCATCTAGCACAACTGAGCTTCTCTATTACCACGTGCTATTTATTTCCACCATTGCACTCGTCATTACTAGGAATGACTTATTTATTTGCTTACTTGTTCAGTTTCTCTCTGCCGTTTTTATAATAACAAACTCCAGGAGGGCTGAAACCCAGCTCACCAAGCCTCTTCCCAACACCTGGCACAAAAGTAGGCCCCTGCATGACTTGTTGAATGAATGCAGTAAGCAAACAGAAATAGAGTGACTAAATAGCTTACCTAAGGTCAGAAGCAGGTAAGTGCCCCATCAGGGAACCAGTTCCACTGCCATTCAACAGATATGTGCAAGTTTGTCTGGGAGTCATCCTCGGAGTTGGGCACTGGGGTTGTGGTAGTGGATACAAGACCTTGTATCCACTACCCTGCTAAGTCCTGTGTGTCCTGGTGGGGCTCACAGGACTTAGCTCCAAACCCAGGGTCCTTCCCCTGATTTTCTGGCTCTCTCCATTTTTTTTTTCATCTGCACATACTGTTTTACCTACAAACACTCTCTCACAAGCAATTGTGCTATCATGCAAGCAAGGGTGATATTTGCTTTTAAGTTGCCCATAAATGCCATTACATTTGAATTGCAAAAAACAGTGAGTAATTTTTCAGTATGAGTATGTCCTGTGTAAGACTCAGGATATACTTATACTAAGATATTAACTCCCTGTGTATCTGAAATTAAAATTTAACTAGGTATCTTGGGTTTTTATTTCTTCTTCTCTTTTTTCTCCTAATTATGGCAACTTTATATGTTTTACAGATAAGAAACTGGGACTTACTGAGAATAAGGAACTTCAATAACTTGCTCCAAAAGTACACAACCAGTTGGAGAGCTAGAAACTAGAACACTTGACCCCTCATCACTCTCATTACTCCTTTTCTCAAAGACTCTGTGATTCTGAGCCCAATTCCTGTGTGGCAATCTATTTGATGTCTCCTGAGAGGTTTGTCTTGCTGTTGAAATGTCTCCTTGACCACCAATATGGAACAGTTTCCATATATTTAATCACTTTTAGTAATTTTTTTACAATTAAAAAACACCTATTTGCAATATATTCACATAACGGAATACCATACATCAATTAAAAAGAACAGACTCTAATATACATAACCACATTACATCTTGGTTAGTTTTCGTGTATTTGTATTCATCAACTTATATAAATAATATTGAGCCAGAGCGCAGACACAAAGAAGAACATCCTGTATGATTCCGTATACTTTAAGTTTAAAAATAGTCAAAGCTAATCTATGGTAATATACGTCATAATATGGGGTGAGTGTCATTGGGAAGGCACATGAGGGAACTTTCTGGGGTTTTGGTAATATTCTGTATCTTGATCTGGGTGATGATTATACACACGCACGAATTTATAAAAATTCAACAAGCTATTTACATAATATTTGTGTACTTTTCCATTTGTAGGTAAAACTTCAATGAAACAAGCTAAGTAAAGCATGTCATCATAACAACAACTAAAGCCAAGACGAGTATAAAACAATTTTTTAAAATCATCTGTATTTCCACCACTGGAAAATATCACAACTAACATTACAGTGAGTATCCTTCCAGATCGTTTCCCAATAGGTTCCTAAGAAAGGAATCCAAAGCCTAACAAATCACCAGAGGTGCTAAGTTAGTTAGGGTCTAATTTCCTGGACGGGTCTTTCACTTATCCAGGAAGCTGTGACCCAACTAGATTTAATTTGACCATTTTTAGAAGAGCATGGAACAATTAATGGCAAATAAATGGAATTAAAATCAAATTGAATACAGCCTTTCAATATGTCTTAGAATTTGATTTTAAGCACAATAATGAATATGAAATGAAAGCTTGGCTTGGAAGGACTCTTGACTCCTGGGACCCCGAGTGCCACCTACTGGTCAGAATCTGCCATGACGCCCCCATCATATGAATCTGTGGCCTTCCCACTAAAAAAAGCTGCAACTCTGGTGCCTCCTTTACCCCTCTGATCTTATACAATTCCCCAAAAAGCTTTCGAGACATTTTTGCTTCTAGGTGCATTTCACAATTCCTAGAACACAGAATCATCTTAATAAATAGCTGATGAATGGATGAAAGATGGTTGGCTGGCTGGATGGACACACAATTTTGTGCCTCATTGTGAAATCCCTGCCCTACCTGCCTCACAGTTCTTTTTGAAAATATGGATAAGACCACTTGTAGAGAACTTATGGATGTAGCAGAAAATTATGACAACCCAATGCCAGGGTTGGAGTCACTGGTGACCAGGACAGACAGTGAGGCTACAGAGACAGGTCCTATGCTACAACTTTTAACTTAAATAAAAGTAAACTATCTTGAGCCAGGGACTTAATAGACACCTGGAAAATGTTAGCTCTTTCCCACTTAAGAGCCCCAGCTCACAAATCCTTTCCAAAGTGTCAAAAGACTTGAGATTGGAGGTCTGTCCTTTCCTGGGCTCAGAAGTGAAGTGGTGATCAATGTTCGTCTGTTGTCAGTTCTGAAACAAGCCAGGGTCACTGTGCTTGTGGATGCGAGCTTGCCCATCAAAGCTCCCCACGCACACCCTCAAGTTAAGAAAGGCGGTTTCTGAACCATAACTGTCAGACTGGCTGATGGTGAGGTGCCCATCTGAGCGTGTCCACTGTTGACAGTGTTTGACAAGCGTCACGCAGGCCTTGCTTTTAGATGCTGCCAGCAGGGGCTCTAGTCTGCATAAAGAGAGCATGATGTGGCAAAAAGTATGAACAAGGGGTCAGAGGCTGAGCTCCACCACTCACTGGCTGGGAGACCTTGAGCAAGTCAATCTTATTAGGACAATGTAACAGAGTAGTGCCAGGAAAATACTATGTAAACTCAAGTGCTGGATCCAGGGTAAAGTATAGCTATTAACAGAACTCAACTGAACATCATGCCCCAGACATGACCTGACCCTGCCCAAAACTACAGAGAGCATCACTGGCATTGATGTGACTCTGGCTTCTACTTATGGAGCCCGATCCCATTTTAGCAGCTACATGAAAAATTGTATTTCACGTTGAGCTTATGACCTACTAAGACCTACCCCTACTGGCTTTTTAAAGCAGACTGTATCCCTTCAAATTTCACTCACTTTTGGTTTGGGTAATTAAAATTAAAAAAAAAAGCAGGCTTTGTATTATATTTCCACTAGATAAATTTAATCCTACTGTTTTGGTCTGTCAAAATAGGCTATTAAAAATATTTTTAATACTATTTTGTCCATTCCATATGTTATCTCACACTGCAGACTTGGTGAGAGCTGAACAATATATTCAACAGGTTTTCATTCATTCCCTACCCATTTATTGAGTACATTTCCGAGATACTGTGTTAGGAGTCAGGAGATACAGAGGGTGTATCTGATGGAGGATGGCAAACACCATGGCAGAGGTCTGCCCTGGCTGCTATGGTCTAAGAGAGCAGGGCACAGCTATTACTGCCAGCGGCAGTGGGAAGGTTTCCAGCTCAGCAAATGTGGCAGAGGCTAACATCTACTTTCCACTTCTTTCCAAACACACCACTGGACCATATTTTCTGGCCATGGCAATTCTCAGTGCTTCCACATTAGTGATCACATCCTTCTTCGTGGGTAGATGAGAAGATGATGTCATTATGAGGGAACTTTCATGATTCCTTGCCCCTTCCAAGCAAAGAAACTGCAAGTAGGAATAGCTAGTCCGTCCTTATCTTTCTGACCTCATCACCCCATCCTCAGCCCTTTGCCAGTGCCCAAGTTCATCCAGTAACTATCAGTAGCATCCCTTCCAAGGGCCAGGCACTATGCTGGGCTCCTCTGCCTTCTCTTAAATCCTGAGTTCAAAATCTCCACACTGGGGAGTGGGGTCTCCTCCGTCTTGGCAAATCCCCCTTCTCTGGCTCACTAATCCCTGCCTACATCCATGTCTGAGTGTCTGTATCCCTAATACCTCTAGCCTAAGACTGGACACTCCAGGGCACTATGTGAGGTACCACGTCACACACAGGAGAGGAGGAACACCTTGGCCACTTGGTCTCTCCATTAGCAAAGCACTGTGGTGAGAAAAATATGGACTGTAAGTCAAGGGCACTGATTTCAGTCCCAGATCTGCAACTAAACAACTATGTGACTTCAGATACAGCCTTCTGATCTTCATTGTTAAAAAAAAGAAAAAGAAAAAAAAAAAAAACCTGAGTAAACTAGAAGATCTTGGAATTTTCTTTTAGTTCAAATACTGTTTTCCATGCTAAACCTTAATTCCTGAATGAAGCCTCTACTCTCTTCTAATCTAGCTTTATAAAGAAACAAAAAGTTTTACAAAAAGAGGCAGAAGGAAGAGAAAACTATATAAGAAGCATTCTTCCTTATAATGACACATCTGCTGGCAATAAGCAGCCTGAAGCTAAAAAGCAATTGCTAAGGGCTATGATTTCAGAATATCCTAAGAGTCTTCCTTGCCCGTCACCTGATTTCTTTTAGGCTCAGACTAATCTTGTCCAGACTCAAGCTCATTGTTATTTGTCAGAACCGGCTTGAATTATTCATGGAATTTCTAGGCTGAGATGGTCTGGGTGATATTCTTTGCAGATGTGTTCATTCTTTCACATCTTCAGGAACTGTTAATAATGGCTTCGTGAATAGGCAAGTCCCTTAATGTCCTTGGGCCTGCTTCTTCACACCTGTACACAAGGAAGATGATTTTTCACTTGTCTTTGTCTCTAGCCATATCTCTGGTTCTGTGACTGTAAATGTCTCAACCTGAGATTCCACAAGCAATTCACAACCAATAGCAAACCACATAGTCATTTAAAAAAAAAAATGAAGGATGCCATCTGATGATTAAACTCAAAAGGAATTATGCAATTAGCAAAGGACGTTGATCACACAACATGTGAGTCTAATTGCAGTGCATGCAAATGTTTGCTAAATTAGATAAATATGGGTTTGCAGTCACTCTGGTGCACAGATTGAGTTGTAAAGTTAAGGAAAATATAAAAATTAATTATAAGACAGGAGTGATAAACATAGGGTGCGTGCACTAGACCGATTAGGATTATTAACCAGGTAATCATTTCATGCCAAAGGTGGAGCATTACAGGAGTCCCAGGCCCATAGTCTGACTACTGGGTAATGAAGTTACATTTTATGGGACATGGAAAACATGCTTCATTTTTACACAGCACCTGTCATCTGGAAACATCAGCACTTGGAAGCTGGTTATACTGGCTCACCAATATGTCAGGTGCAAGTTGCTGAAGAGCATCTCTGGTTGACTGGCATGCCTATATATCCTCTTGGTTATAGTCTTATCCATTTGTCCCAATATCCCAAATTGCCTGATGCACATTACTAAATCTATAAGTCCATGAAGCCATGAAGTAGCTCTTTTAAGAGTATGCCTATGAGCCTGCCAGGACCTCCTAAGTGGGGAAAAAAAAATTATGGAGAGGTGGCTATCATGGAAACCTGGGTGCTGGAAGCAGACTGCTTAGATTTGAATACTGGGTCCATCACTAATTATTTGACAAGTTAGTTCAACTACATGTGCCTAGATTTCCTCACCTCTGTCATTAAGACATAATATCAACTACCATCCAGGGTTGTTGCAAGGCTTAAAAGAATTACTTTTAATAGCACCAAGAACACTGTCTGATTGGACATAACTTCCTATATTCATGTATGAATGCATGACCAGCAAAACTCTACATTTTGTACAATGGCAAGAATGGGATCCTAATTAGACTAACTTATACTCCATATATATAATATGTCAAAATATGCTGAACTGTCATGTGTATCTAAAAAGAACAATTAAAAAAACACTGGGACATAGTAAACTCTCAATAAGAGATTTATTTTTTACTATTTGTTTTTGTCTTGGCATACAAATAAATACAGTGAAGTAATATGTTAGTCTACTGTTTAAGTGTTACAAAATGCTTGAGGGGGATCATTTTTACAAGGCAACTGGAGATCCTTAATAGAAGAGAATTTTAATAGGGGAGGTTTGGGTGTGAAGGCGTGTAACATTTTAGGCAAAGGACATGTCATAAGTGAAGATGCTGAAGTCAGCAAAGCCAAGGCAATTAATTATTGCAAGAAGTGATAGACAAGCCTGGAAAGGAGCTTTAAGGACAGCTTGAGAAACAAATTTTGAACTTGAGTGGCAAAGAAGGAGTCATGTGGTCAATCAGAGACTCTGATTCCCAGTAATCTGAGACAAAATCCAAACAAGGTTCTCCATGGAGTGGAAGGCATCTCAAGGTAGGCATTCTGAACACAGGCTTGAGTCAGACTGTGGACAGTAGACAGCAAGGGGTCCCCTCCCAGCTGTTACTCTCAGCAAGCTCCACCCTCCCAGTGCTCTTATTTCCACCTTTGCAAAAAAAAAAAAAATAGGGTAAAAATATCAGACTTCTCAGGGATGTTGTAAAGACTCATGAGCCAGCACAATGCTAGTGTGAAGTACTTGTAGAGTGCCTCCCACACACAGGGATGTCTCAGGAAATCTTGGGAGAACAAAAGAAAATAAAACCAGTGCCCTAAACTGTAGAATACAAAAATAAAAAATAAAAAATACTTGCACTAAAATTCATGCTTTAATGACTCAGAAGCTCCTCTAGAATCTTGTAGCACCACCAACGGCCTCTGGCCATGATGAAGCCTTGCAGAAGAGCTTTTCTGGTCAGGATAAAAGAAACCAGCCTACTGTGTTGATGTGGAGCCAGAGGTGGGAGAGTGGTGAGCAACAATCCCAGATGGAATCACACTGTGAATTTGGGTGCATTTCTTCCATGTTTTCATTAAGGATTCATAATTCCCCCCGCCCCCCGCCTCCAGCAAAGCTAGCTTCCACATGCCTTTCTTGATTTCCTGTGACAAAGGTTGTGGTGACATCCTGGGGGCTGCTGACTAGTCAGCTGGTGAGTGAACTTCAAAGGGCTATTGACACAGCTGCACATCACTGGCTGGGGCCAGGCGCCAGGGGGCATGCCTGCCTGAAATGCTACAGCTACCCCTGGAGAGCAGTAGAACCCACTCCAAGGGGACAGACACACCACCCCAGCTCTTGGAGCACTACTATTTAATCAATAAAAATTCAACATACAAAAACAAGCTGATTCTACTCAATGAGCCTTGGAGTTTGAAAAGTATAGACCTGAATCTTGGCTTGATCTATTTTCTATCACTGCAGGGCTCTGCTCACAGCTGACATCTTACTGCAAGCAAAAGCCCTTTAGCCAAACTGCTGGCTGTTTTCAAAAGTACCCTGAACCCTCTGAGATAGTCCTTTAAGGGTCTAGAGACACAGAAAGACAGTAAACTGTGAAGTAAGAGATTGATACCAGTTCGCTAAACGTCAAACCCTACTCTTTTCCTAGTTTCCAAGGGAAGTTCAGCCTTAGTGTAGAATTATACAACACCCAGAGAATCAGTAATCAAGTCTATTCTCCCATGTTACAGGAGAAATGAATGCAGCGCACAGGAGTTGAGTGACTTGTCTGAGATCACACAGAAAGTCACAGCTCCTTCAGAAGAAACCCAGAAGCCGGCAAGAGACTTCATCATATCAATAAGACTGTTTCTTTATAATAGCAGTTAATACTTTCAAACTGTAAGTTTTACAAACGTTGCCTTGGTTGTCCACACCAGCCAAGTGAAGTCTATGTCACTATTGCCAGCTCCTTTCATGGAGGAGAAAACTATGGCTCCAAGACTAAGTGGCTCACCCAAGCGGCAGAGCTAGTAGGTGCCAGAGTAGGAGCTAGAGCCACCGTCTTCAGATTCTAAGCCAGTTGGCAAGTATTAACCAAATCTAATTCTACGGCCTGGCCTGTACTGAGCAAGGAAGAGATCTGTGTGTTCTGGGAGCAGAGATAAGAAAAGCAGTATTTACCAAGACAGCAAATAAGGAATCCTTAAAAATATATATGTAAAGCAGAACTCTAGTCGCAAGGCTTCTAAAGACAGTGGGCATCCCCGCCACAGCTGAGCACTGAACACAGCTGTGCTTGCAGTAGGGGCCTGTGGGAGGTGGGGAGAGATGGGGAGGACACAGGTGCAGATGGTTGGAAGAAACTATTTCCTGGACAAAGGTTCTTAAACATGATTTGGCTATTGGAAACTTCTCTGGAGTGATTAAAACAAGCAAAATAAAAACAAAATCAGATACATATATGTCTGGATTGGTTGGGATTATGTTGTATGTAATAATAATAGCTGCAATTGAGTATTGTGCAAAGCACTTTGCATCCATTAACTCATCTAATCCTCCTGAGGACCTTTCACGGTGTGTATTTTAATTCTCCTTTTAGTGAGCAGGGAAAGGGGATGAAAAGGGGTTAAATAATTTGCCTAAGGCTACACAGACCTAATGATGAGATGGGCTTTTCACAAGCAAGGTCTGTTTCACCCCCAAGTCCTAACTGTTGCCCACATCCTTTCCTAGTTCCAGGAAGGATGACTGACCAGAGGTGCCTCTTCATTTTCCAGACCATAAGTTTCTCCAAAAACAGCCATCAATAATATAAAGCAGATACGTCATTGCCATCACAGTGATGCTAACTAGCAGCCAAAAATTTTGGTTTAACAATTACCTTTATCTTTGCTGATTATATATATAAATACATACAAACACACACACACACACACACACACACACACACATACTTCAATTATACATTATTTAATGCATTCAGTTATACATTTTTATTTCAAAGACTGGAACAAAGCTTAGCACTACTTAAAAAGCACTATAGAACTAACCATTTTATGGGAAAATTGCAATTCATTAATAACTATAACCACAAGTGGGTAAATTTATTCCAGCCAATTTCCAAATTGATAAATGCTGTGGATTTTATTGCAAATCTTCAATTAAGGCTGAGAGGAGAGCTGTCAACTTTTCTTGCAAAGCTCTTTGTCAACACACTAGTTTACATAGGTCGTGTTCCATCTCTGTACTGTAAGACAAAGTAGGACAGTGAGTAGTAAAACTCTACCATAATTAATACATGGGTATTGTGGGGCATATTAAGTCAATTCAGATCCTGAAAACCATGATCTAAGCAGGTTATTCACAAGTGCCAAGGAGCCGGAAGCAACCCATTCAGGTTTAGAGAAAAGTGGGCTCTTGAAGTGTGTGGTAACTGCCTGTAACTTTATGGGGAAGGGATGCCCCAGCCTAAGGCAGCCGATCAGAAGCCTGTTCTGTCATCCCAGTGCTCAACTCGGGGACCTATGAAAGCCTGCTGAGGCTTCACTCCATTATGCTGACTGATCATTCAAGGAGAAACGGGGCTGCCCCCAGAGATCCAAAGAGGCACACTTGGAGGACTCAGAGAAGCAGATAATCTGTCCAATGAAGTCCATATCTCTGGAAAAGAAAAAGAGGATGGGGAGAGGAAAAGAAAAGAAGGTCATGAGTAAACCAAGAGTTGGCTTTGATGCCAGGAACCCAGAGGCAGCCATCGTGTCTCTAGCTTATGTGTAGCCATCTAGACTCAGAGCAAGTGATCCATACATACGGCTTGAAAGAAGGAAAGAGAACTTCCTAGGGGAGAAAATTACAGAAACTTTTTTAAAGTACTACAGACACAGGACATAGAAAAAATAATAACAGTAGCTGATGCTTTCTGCCAGGCACCGTTCTAGTGCTTGACTACAAACCCCCAAAAGGCAAGGACTCTGTCTTTCTTGCTCATTGTAAGTACCGAGCCTAATTCAGGGCTGGAGAGCACAGGAGACATGTAGTATACTATTTTTCAGTATGTGAATAAATAAAACGGTCATCTGGCTAAGGGGGAAAAGAAAAACCTGCCATTTTAAAGATTTTTTTAAATTTGTTTTAATTAGTTATACATAACAGTAGAATGTGTTTATGCACTTTGATATATATAGACGGAATATAATTTAATTTTTCTGAGTGTACATGTTGCAGAATCACATTGGTCATGCAGTCACATGTATACATACAGTAATAATGTCTGTTTCATTCTACTCTTTCCTATCCCCACATTCCCTCCCCTCCCCTCTAGTCACTTTCCTCTACCTAATCTAAGGAAATGCTATTCTTCCATAGTGCATCCAGCCTTATTGTGAATTAGCATCCGCATATTAGAGAAAATATTCGGCCTTTGGTTTTGTGGGATTGGCTTATTTCACTTAGCATGATATTCTCCAACTCCAACCACTTACTGGCAAATGCCATAATTTCACTCTTCTTTAAAGCTAAGTAATATTCCATTGAGTATATATACCACATTTTCTTTATCCATTCAGGTTGGTTCCATAGTCTAACTATTGTAAATTGAGCTGCTATAAACATTGATGTGGCTGCATCACTACAGTATGCTGATTTTAAGTCCTTTGGGTATAAACCAAGGAGTGGGACAGCTGGGTCAAATGGGTTCCATTCCCAGTTTTCTGAGGAATCTCCATGCGCTGGAGTGATTATGAGCTCACTTTCCTAATATCATGGAGCATCATGTATATGTCGGGCATTGAACTTGAAACTGCAGATAAAGAGATTAAAAAACAAAGTACCCTGTCAGCTTGTGGGACAACATTCTAGAGTAGAACTTTAAACAACCAACATTCTATCAAGCCCCTGCTCTGGGCCAGGCACCTGGCTGGCCTCTGGGAGACCAAGACATGAAGATATACCTCTCCCTGCTCTCTGGGAGCTCAGAGGTGTAGGTAGGAGGTGTCTCTAACAGAAGTGTGTTTACAGCATTATCATGAGGAGCAGGATGTGAGGAATCTGCCTGGAGGGGATCAGACAAGAACTTTTCACTGCCAAGCTTTAAGCAAAGAGCAACAATCACTGATCTGACAGATTTTAGTATTCCTACATTGAGCATTGAATAGGACTTTTTTTTTTTGGTAACAAATTCCCACACTTACTCCCAGGAATCTACTCTTCTTTAATGTCCCAGGACTTGAAAAGAGTGTTCTTCCAAACTGTTGATAAGCACTAGATTATATGACCCTCAGCTTTATGACCATTTTTAAATTACGCGCACAGTAATACAATGAGGACTGAACTTCTATAGAGGGCCCTCGATATTTTGTATTCTATTATCCTCAAGGGATTTCAAAAATTTAGGAGGGGTCATTGCTCAGTACCTGGCAGCAACTGTTGCGACTACAGCTGAGTCCCTGCCTACAAATATCTATCCAGGGCTACCAGGAGTTTCCCACAGGAAGTATAGTAGACTTTGGGGGATCTCACACACCCTGGGACAAGCTCTGACCAAACCTAGCTCCAGTCAGCATGACCAGCTCTGCCTCTCCCACTTCCTCAGTCTCTTGCGTGTATTCATCCCTTTAAAACCCTGCCCAGAATGGAGCCAGCACCTTTCATTTGTAGGCAGAATAACCAACTTATTAAAAGGACCAGGGAGAGTTCAGATCTCACTGTGAGCAGCTGCAATCCAACCCAGCACCTGGGGATTTGTGTGATTTAAAGCTCTAGACAGCTGTTTTGTCGTGGCTGTACCAACACGTGCTATAGAAGAAGCACAAACCCAAATTTCCCACTGGGTCAGGAAGTAGAGCCAGTGAAAGCAGCACCTGGGAGGCAGGGGCAGTGACAGAAAGACCTAGGAACCCACTAGTACAGCAAGTTCTTTCACGGCCCCTCATCCTGCCCTGATCATAGGGGAAGATCTTGCCTTCTTTTTTTTCCCCCATACCCATTGTGAAGATAAGGCAAAGGGACATAGTTCAGAAATCCCAAATGTTACCTTTGAATCTAGGCACCTAAAATAATGCCCATCTCTACCTTTGATATCTTTTTTCATAATATCTCATTTAGTGTTAAAGGTGTTACACAACATATCAGTCCTGAGTTGTGAAACCCATAAGGGTGGCAGCATAAAGTGGACAAAGTGGTCTAACTTCAGTGAGACATGGATTACACAACATGATGAACAGAACCAAACACAGATATTCCCTTGGATTATATAATTAACAACTGCAAAATATATTTAATGGGAAAATAAAAACAAATTCAAGCCTGTCCCATGGTCCTTCATTCTTGTTTGTGCAGTAAACGTAAGTTTTCAGTAGTCTTTCTTGCCCTACTGGATTGAGGATTGAACCCAGAGGTGCTTTATCACAGAGCTACATCCCCAGTCCTCTTTGACTTTGAGAGGTCTCACCTAGTTGTGCAGACTGGCCTTGAACTTGGCAATCCTTTTGCCTCAGCTTCCCAGGTAACTGGGATTATAGGACTGGGACATCACATCCAGTTTTGGTAGTGTTATATCTTTTCTTTTACACTCATGCTGAATTTCAAATTGATGGACTTGTACAGTTTTGAGTAGAATTGTTTCAGATTGCTTTCTTTACTAAATTACCTTTACATGAAAGGGTCATTAAGCCTTCAAAACATATCATTTCACTCTCAACAGGACTGCTTTTCATCATGTTCTGTGAGTTTGATTAATGTGACAAAATAGTCATGACAACTGTCATTGAGCAGAAATGACATATCCCTCCTTTCTATTTTTTAGATTGGAGGAAGGGCTAAAAGGTTAAAAGCTGGCCTAAGGTATTACTGACACTGCTTTCATGGTAACATTTTTTATTTATTATTATTATTAACAGTAGTAGTAATAGCATGGGGGATTGAACCCAAGGGGCTTTTTACGACTGAGCCACATCCCAAGCCCTTTTTATTTTTTAGCGTGAGACAGGGTCTTGCTGAGTTGCTTAGGACCTTGCTAAATTGCTGACACTAGCCTCAAACTTGCAATCCTTCCTCAGCCTCTTAAATCACTGGGATTACAAGCATGCACCACTGCTCCTGGCTCATGGGAACTTTCAATGGATGTATGAACTGGGAGCAGGCAGGACTGGACTCTAATTATGGTTCTATAGCTAACCTTTTGTGCCTAGTTTCTTTATAAAATTGGGCACAACTATTCTGCTGTGAGGACCAAAGCAAGTGAGGACCAGCCCCCAGTACAGTGGAAAGCTCTGAGGAGTTAAAAAGACTCGGCTTCAAGTTCTAGCTCTGTCACTCCCCATGAGACCTTAGATTTATTACCATACTCTGCTTTGCTGACTGAGTCATAACCCATGCTTTAACACCTGAGTATGCAATCTAAGAAATGTCACCAGAGGAGCTATTCCCTGCATTATATGCTTTACAGGTACTTGACACTCAGACATCTGTAGCATGAGTGGCCCTCTATTTCTAAACACCAGGCATCAAATTGGCTACTTCTAAAAAGTCCCTTTAAAGGGAGCTTATGGCCCACTAGAGTCCCGTGGCATAAAAACTTGGGGTAGGTTGAACAGGGATGAATGCAAGCACTGCTATAAGCACTAACTGGGGACAGGTAGAGGTAATCTAGCAGGCAGTGGCTAAAGCAGAAGCACCAACTGCTCACCTTTCATGGATGCATTTATAGTCTCACTTTGCTCCAGAAGAATTAGACCTAACCACAGCAAGAACCTGATATTTACTGCAATATTTACTGGGACCTGCCCAGTGACTCCAGCCATATTTTTAAATCCCAGAACTGCAGGCAGCCAGTCCCCTTTGAAGTCGTTTTTGAAGTGTGTTCAAAAATAAAACCTGCCTGAAAATGGGTGCCCCTGCCAGGGATGGTCCCTAGAAGACAGGCTCAGGATGGTGCTAACAGTTTTGGGTGGCCACTGAGCTCACCGTTGAGGCTGCCTTCCGCAGGAAGATAAGCCAACCCTCATAACCTAGGCCCCCAGGCCTGTGGCCAGTAGCTTCAGCTAAGTAATCCTGGCCTCAGCATCACAGCATCCAAGCTCTTATTTTGTCTAGGAAAATGTAAGAATGTCTCGGACTTAGAGTCAGAAATGGGTGACTCATTGATACACAAGTAAGCAATGGGACTTGGACAGCGTGGCCCCTATAGCCATAACCAATATGCAAGGTTACAGAACAGGAGGAAAAGCCCAGACCGAACACTCCCCGCTGGGCGTCCTGATCTTGGTGTGGTTGGGCAACACATGTGGTCCAGCAACCGCAGCCGGGTCCCCAGAAAAGAGGAAACGTTTAGAGGCAGAAAAGAGTGGAGCAAAAAATGAGAGCGCAAACAATCTAGGCACAGGCTCGGAACCCGGTTTCCCCCTTTTCAAAATGAGGACTTAGGACTATAGTGCCTCCTAACTCCACTGTTACTGTGGAACTTTACAATATACCAGGCTGATGCCGCCGAAGGCTCGGAAACCGAAAAAAAGAGGAAAAAGCGAGGGAGGACAACAGGAGAAGAAAGGAAGAAGCGGGTAGAAGGCTGAAAGGGAAGACACCGGACGGCACGGACAGGCTTGGCGGGTTTTCAGTGTTACTCTTCCTTCTCCCCACACCTGAGTTCTCCGGGACGCGCCAAGGCCCGCGCCCAACGAGTTTTGGTATCAGTAGCCAAACTTTTCCCTCCGCACACCAGTTTCTGGAAGTTGTGGAATAGATGCTGGGCAGCCCAATAATGCATGCTTGGTATTAAAAGGTGAATGATCCCGACGAGCTCCGGAGGGCAGGTAAGCAGACCCAGGCTAGGCGGTGGGTAAAATAGCCCCAATCTGGGGATCACAGTGCCCAATTCTCAGCCCGCGAATCCTGGGCAGGCCAAATTTCATTCACCAATTTTAGTAAGGGTAAGGGGTGTATGCAAAAAAAGAAAAGAAAAAAAAAAAGTTGCAGAACTTTTCCCCCAACTCTTCGTGGAGGCAGGACTAAAGGGCGGTACCTGCACCCTGATTCGCAGGCGGCTGGTGTGGTGAGGCTCGGATTGGCGCGCGGGGCCCGGGGCCGGGAAGAGCGGGCGTGGGGGAGGGGAGCGGCCTCCCAGCCCGCGGGATCGGCTCGCGCCGGGAGCGGGTTAATTTCAAATCCGGGGTTTGACTGCTCCAGGACGGTCACACTCTCTCTGCCCGCCCGCCGCCCCGCACAAGCTTCCTGTGCC
>NW_026000174.1:31743107-31795887 GCF_001458135.2 Marmota marmota marmota | reverse complement strand
GGGGCGAGCGAGGGGGAGGGGCGGGGATGCCG
Source organism: Marmota marmota marmota (assembly GCF_001458135.2). Taxonomy (NCBI): domain Eukaryota; kingdom Metazoa; phylum Chordata; class Mammalia; order Rodentia; family Sciuridae; genus Marmota; species Marmota marmota. The sequence continues at coordinate 31,795,855 of NW_026000174.1, read as the reverse complement.
TGGTTCCGGGCGCGGGTTTGCCCGCGCTCAAGCCCCGCGCAGCTAAGGGGCGGTGCCGGCCACGGTCGGGCTTTCCGCGCCAAATTTTTAAATCGAAGGCGGAAGGTCCGGCCCCGCCCCTGGGACCGTCAACCAATCGTAGGCCCGCAGCTGTCCCTCCGATTGGACGGGAATCGTTGCTCTGGAAACCAGGAGGATGCGGTCCGGGAACTGTCGGGCTGGCGGCGAGCAGGGCGGCCTCCAGGGGAGGTGCTGTTGGTCTGCAGGAGGGGGAAGTACTCTGCGCGCGGAGCGGGTGGCGGGCTGGATGACCGTACCTGGTAGTTTGACTGAGCAAACGCAGCCTTCCTCAATGGAGTTGAGCATCGTGGTGTGAACCAGCCACCCGAATAGCGAATACATACAACTCTGCATCTTTAAGGAAGTCTATTAAAAGGAAAAGAGTCTTAACCAGAAGGCGCTCTTTAAATGCCCAGCAGTACCCTTAGAGCTTAGGTACTGAATTTGGAAGTTCCATATCGCAGCGCCCCAAGACTACTGCTGAGCATGTGCACATATGTGCAAGGAGAGAAATTCGGGCATCTAGATGCAGATTCGTGTCCAGAAACTTGGGGTCCTGTGTGCTCAGCCGGAACCTGGGCTCGTATGCTCAGTCCGGAGCCCTGATCTGTGGACAGGTGGGTGCTTGCTAGTGAACTTGGGGCCCGGTAGAATGCCTTCTCTAAAGATGGCAAAGAGCTGTCACTGGGAATTTTGTGGGTTACTTGAAAGCTCATGACAGAAGATGGTTTTTACGAAGAAATCTATTGATGTTGGAGTTGTCTACACCGTGGTGGGGCTATCTCTTCTGGAGATCAAGAATAAAATATAAATCCAGTTTGTCATTTTTTGTAACTCTTTGTTTAGGCGGCCTCTTGTGTCCCTGAAGGTGAAGGAATTTTTAGCAAATCTACTGGTGCATATTTTCTCTAATTTTTTTTCTATTTCCTTTTTTTCTTTAAGGATATTAAAAATTTTAATAGAATTGATTGGACTACTGGAACCATCAGGATTTGGGGAGGAACTACAGATTTTTCATTTTAAAAGAAACACTAAATGTATGAAAAATTAGCCGAATGGAGAACGAAAAGGTACTTTGTAGCTTTGGCATTCATTGTTGCAGTTTTAAATTTGCATTATCATCATGACTGAACTGTTTAATTTTTCATTCTCCTCTGCCTTATTGACATCAACCCTTTTTGGTTAGTTAGCTTTTGCAAAAACCCAGAAGGAAGGAAATTTTTAAGTTTTGAAGAAGGGTAGGATTGCCCATGGTTAAAGTAATCTTTCTATTTTAATGGTTTTATGGAAGTTACAAAGAGAAAAGGTATTTTTAAGAATACAATAAAATTTGTTAGTACATTATGAAATTTCTGAGGATTCTTAAGCAATTGGAATTCAGAAAGGGTATTTAACATAATTTGATATTGGATTTGTTTATAATTTTTTTATTAATTGTCAGCTTCTTTAACTATTAGGGCTCCAAATTCTGTCCATGAGTAAATATTTTGGAAAATTACAGAGGAATTGTCAATAGGAGTATCCCACTGGTGTCTAGCTACTGATAGGTTAAAAAAAGTGAACTGAAACTTTACTAAAAGCTTTAAATGTTAAATAAGAGAATTAATATTGTTCTTGGCAGTGTGAAGCAAAGAGCAGTAGTCTTTAGCAAAACTCCATCTGTAGGTCAGTACCTCATGAGTGCACATGCTGGCAAGGAGTCCCCGCCTAGATCCATCATACTAATCGCCATGTGGGAACACCATACATGGAGTGAGAAGGTCCAGATTCCTGTGCTGTGTAACCACCTTCAGCCTTGTGTCCTCTTCTGCTAAATAGGAATGCAAAATTCAGTGAAAATACATATGGAAAGCACTTAATAAATCCTTAGGCGTCTCAGACATGTAACAACAGTACCTTCCGTGTTCCCAAAGTTTATTGAGGAGTTAGTAGTTCTCCCTGTTCTTTCATATATTGCCATTTCAAGTATTTTCTTTAAAATAGATACAGCTAGGAGCAATGTATAAAGTACCTGGTGTCTGAAAGAGGAAGGAACACAGTCTTTATTATTCTTTATTTGTGAACAAGCCACATTTTCTTCATCTGTAAAGTGGAAGGGTGGATCTGAATTTTTCTGGTCAGAAAACCTGCATTTAGGCACTCTGGATTTCACAGATTCTCTGGATTTCTGACTATATGCTACCTCTCACCTCTGTCTGCTTGGCTCTCTTCCATGTCAGTTTTGTTTAATCATCATGCAGCACCCAGTGTAGCCATTATGCTAGCTGGAAAATGGTTTCTGCCTTGGAGGCTTACTTATAATACTGTTTGGGATTATTTAAAATTAACAGGTCTGTTAGGGAAAGATGAGTAGAGATATATGGGAACTCTCTAAACTACCTTTGCACCTCTTCTCTAAATCTAAAATTATTTCAAAATAGAGTTAAAAAGTTATAAGTCCTAATCAAGTTTCTTTTTTTTTTTTTTTTTATTCTTGGAACATAAGATGAAAGCATTTGAATCCATGCTTTTTGCAAACTTGAAAGTGGAAAATTTATTAGAACAGACAGTAGGTGTGAAATGATCATTGTAATATACTCCTTAATCAACTTTGATTTCATTAGATTTTTTTCCTTAGCAATATTCTATTCATTGTATGATTTTTAGTCAAAAGCCATCTGATAAATCTTATTCTACAATGGATCTAACTATTTACTTCTTTTGAACCAGGAAAATCTCTTTTTTGAGCCACATAAAAGGGGACTGATGAAAACACCCCTCAAAGAATCCACAAAGGTGAATATAGCACTGGCCGAGATCCAGCCTGACTTTGGCCCTTTAACCACACCCACCAAGCCCAAGGAAGTGTCCCAGGGAGAGCCATGGACACCAACAGCCAATCTGAAAATGCTCATCAGTGCTGTGAGCCCTGAGATCCGGGACAGAGATCAGAGAAGGGGATTGTTTGACAACAGAAATGGATTACCTGAGGCCAAAGACTGTTTACATGTAGGTTTTCAGAGGGCCAGTAGAGACTGGGGATTAATGGGGGGTTTGGATCTTCTGCAGAAATATTGAAAATATGAAGATCACTATCCTCAGGCTGTTCATAATAAATCCCAGAGCATCAGAAAGGTTTGAACCCCATCAACCACTGGGAATTGTGAACCTTTGAGTGATTTTTATTTCAGGCTTCCCTTTCAGATTTGCCAAGTATTCTACTGGGTCCCCCTTCCCCACCCCACTTTTTCTTCCATCTCAAACTTCGCAGCTGTCCAAGCTAAGCATGTAGATAAATGGTGTTAGTCATCAAACACAGATGCCCTTAATAAATCTGTCAAACATTATCTCAGAATGAGATGTTATTTACCTTTTCCTTTCATAGGAACACTTATCTGGAGATGAATATGAGAAATCCCAACCAAGTCGAAAAGAGAAAAGTTTAGGATTATTGTGTCATAAGTTCTTAGCACGATATCCTGACTATCCCAACCCTGCTGTAAATAATGACATCTGTCTTGATGAAGTAGCAGAAGAACTTAGTAAGTATGCAAAGAGTTTACTGAAATGGTTAATAATTAAAATAATTTCATGGATTTAACTCCTGCAAATGCATGGTTACATAGCCAGTGTTTGTAATGGACACAAATAAGGTAACAGGGAAATTGTAAGTCTCAAAGTCCTCTTAATTAAGGAATAAAGGTGAATAGTTTCTAATTTCAGTGAATCTTAGAAGCAGGTAGGTTGTCTCTGAATCTGTTTCAAAAGCAGATACAACTCTGAACTTTCACCTTGGCCCTGTCCTTGAAGGTTAGATGTCTTCACAGTTAAAAGTAAAGGCCAGCTCCTGTGAGTGGGACCAGGGTTTGTGTAAGCGCTGCCACTCAGCCACCATTAGTCTGAGGACTGATGAGTTTTCAGAATATTTTGTGTTTCCAGGAGTTACTGTGTTATACACCCTTTTGCTCTACTCTTCATAGACCTAAAGCTAGTTAGAGATAAAAAAAAGGGTCTGTGGCAAATATGGGATCTCTTTGGAGTTGTGTAAATATCTTCATCTAAAACTTGAAGAGATATCCTATTCTATCACTCCATAAAGAAAATTTTGCTCTTCTAACACATGTTTATAAATATCACATTTCATGAATTAATGAATATGTCTAGCTGGGTAGTACGTGCTCTTTAATTCAGCAGACATCTGTTGATCAGCTAGTATGTGCCAGGCAACGTCGAAGGAGCTTGAGATACATCAGTGACCAAAAAAGGGCAAAATCCCTTCTATGAGAAACCTGCATTCTACGACAGGGTAAGAGGACCAGGAATTGTGGAGGTGTGCTTTGCAATTTTAAATTAAGTGGTCAGGTCAGGCTAATTGAGAAGGTGGCATCTGAGTCAGGACTTGAAAGATGCCAGACAGAGAGCTATGAGAACATCTGGGAGAAGGGATTCCAGGCAGAAGGAACAGCTCAGGACTGAGGCCCTCAGGCCCAGTGGACTTATCCTGCAGGTCCAAGGAACAAGAAGAGGCCACTAGGGGGCAGCCTTTTTGAAATAGATTTTTAAGCACTTTCCCTGAAAGACTAGATTTCATCCAATATTTGAACTTAAATCAATACTAAAAGTAAAATTCCAGAACAAAGAGAATCCTAACATTGTAGAATACTTATAACTCAAGTTAACTAGAATTATGAGAGTCAAAGAATTACTCATATGATAGCTGGAATGTAGGCAAAATTAGACCCAAAAAGGAATATACTTTTCAGTTTTTTTATGTGGATTTTTTTAAAAACCACATCATGGTTTCTGCACTTTTCTGAAATCTCAATGCTTTGTACCTATCACATTATTGTTATAAACAGGCTGGGTGTGTGTGTGTGTGTGTGTGTGTGTGTTAAGGGTGGTAGAATAAATGGGTTAGAAGGTGTGGGATCTAGAATATTAGAAACTTAGTTTTGCCATTTCCTGGCTGTTCTTTGGAGGGAATTACTTAACTGGTTTGATCCTCATCATTAAAGTACAGATAATAAAACCTACCTCATAGGTTAGGACAAAAATTTCCTGGAGCTGTATGGCACATTTTAGGCCCTCAATAGTTGTTGCTTTCCTAATTTGTATTAACTTATTTGTACCCTTCGAGAGCAGGGACATGTCTTTCTCACCTTTGCACTGTTTGTTAAGTGTATGTGCCTCCAATAAATAAAATCACATTATCCAGAACCTTCTGACAAAAATATATAGAATAAATGATTCTTAAATTCTAAACACATTATAAAAGTATAATCCTAATAACATACAATTGTGCATTCTTTGTAGATGTTGAGCGTCGACGAATTTACGATATCGTGAATGTACTAGAGAGTTTGCACATGGTGAGTCGCCTCGCCAAAAACAGGTACACGTGGCATGGGCGACATAATCTCAATAAAACTCTTGGGACTCTAAAGAGTGTCGGGGAAGAGAATAAGTACGCGGAGCAGATTATGATGATCAAAAAGAAAGAATATGAACAAGAGTTTGACTTTATCAAGAGTTACAGTATAGAGGATCATATCATCAAATCAAACACTGGCCAAAATGGACACCCGGACATGTGTTTTGTCGAGCTCCCTGGAGTGGAATTTCGGGCAGGTAAGAAATGGTACTGAAAAGCCCAGGCTGCATGGTACTTTTCGTGGGTCTCAAGAAGAGACCCCACAGAGAACATTGCTCTAAATTAGCTACTGCAGCTTTGAATGTTAAAATACTGCAGTTGTCAGCTGGAAGATCAGGTGGTGGTATTTTTAGCCTTGCTACTTTAGAAGTCACTTGTCCCTTCATGAATTTTAATTCTCTAATCCTCATCCTTCTCCAAAGCTTCTGTAAACAGCCGCAAAGACAAGTCCTTAAGAGTGATGAGCCAGAAATTTGTGATGCTGTTTCTGGTGTCAACGCCTCAGATAGTAAGCCTAGAAATTGCTGCCAAGATTTTAATTGGGGAGGACCATGTGGAAGATTTGGATAAAAGCAAGTTTAAAAGTAAGTGTCATGACTACCAGGGAATTTTGGACCTATCCATACAGTCTGAGTTACCAATTGATTTCCAAATGTATTGGGCATATACATGTCTAGTTATGCTTCAAAATTTTCACTTCTCCCCAGGATCTGTGATGGTACTGCTTTAGCTAAACTGCAGGATTCAAAGATATATATATTTAACTATTCTTATTTGTCTGACACTTTTGCTTCATCTGATACTATAACATTGTCCCTATTTTACGTAAGTAGAATTTGTACTGTCTGGGGTCTAAATGAGCAATAATTTGTAAAGTAGGATCAGACCCTAGATCTCTGCTCTTTCCACTGATGCTGAAATACAAGGGTATATTTAGTTTAGAAAATTGTCCCCTGAAGTGACCTGCAGTACGGATGGCATTTGAAAGAAGGATCTTAGATTACCTGCTGTCAGTTTGAAAGGGACCATAGATTCGGTTCCTGACACAAAGCTCTGCCTTCATTGCAGAAACCTCCTTGTGGAGAAAGAGTAGAGAGAAGATATGGAAAGAAGAAGTGGTCAACAGATGTGTATCTTTCTCAGGGGCTGGCCTGGATGTGGGCCACTCTGTATGGGCCCTGGCTGTCTGGTGGGGAAAAATCGCCCCCAAGTAACCTCAGGCAGTGGTGATTGCATGAGAGCTCCCATACAGAAACAGCTTCCCATCCTGTAAAGTAGTCATACTCCTATGGAAGTATATTCAGGATTGATACTGTATAAAGACCAAATTACATAGAGAATAAAGGTGATAATGCTGGCAAATTGGCTTGGGAGGCCTACAGCTTGAGAAAGCATACTGATACTACTGGTGGGTTGCCTGCTTTTTCTGAGTCACCTGATGGTATTCAGCTATTTGACTGGTTAGTCACAGTTTTGGAAGCTATTCCAGGAACTGCAGATGTGTAATTTGCTGAATCTCCAGGAAATTCAGAACCTTCTGGCATGGCTATGAAGGAGAATTGATTTATAATTTTTTATACTATCAAGATGGAAGGGAACAGAGAATTGTATTGTAGCAAAACTCTTTAATAAAATACATGAGATTTGTAGAATTAACAAATCTGTCTTTACATATAAGGATGACCTAAAAATTTACAAATTTTGTTGGGTACAGAATTTTCCATGTTTATGATATTAAATAAATCTTATTATAAACCATCACATGTAGAAAAGCAAAACAATACACTGATGCTATATTTCCATTTGTTCATAAAATTCTTCTCTTTAGAAGTTTCTGAGGATTGCTGATTTTTTTCATAAGTAGGGTGATCTCATCAAGTTATTTTTCCTTTTGCAACTTGTACTGTTGTCATTTCAAAATTCAGGGCCAGCAGTAACTGTCTTTTAAATATTCAAAACTACTCTTTTGTTTTAATTAAAGCAATATCACTAGAATAACTTAAAAGGAGTTAGATGTTTCTATCTGACATTGATGGTTGGGATAGCTCTTAAAATATACATGAATTTCTTAGGAAGCAAAATCCTTTAATCTTTCATTATTCTATTAAGTGGCATATATGCTTTTTTTTTTTCCTAGCAAAAATTAGGAGGTTGTATGATATAGCTAACGTTCTGAGTAGCCTGGATCTTATCAAGAAAGTTCATGTTACAGAGGAAAGAGGTCGAAAACCAGCTTTTAAATGGACAGGCCCAGAAATCAGTCCAAATACCAGTGGTATGTACTTTTCTTTCATTCTTTGCTTCTTTTTTGAATTAATGCACATCTGGATAGATTCTCCCTTCCCCTTCCTACCCACACCCCACATGAAAAAGGTCATAAATAAATAGTTAAACAAAACAAAGATGAGTGCTAGTGTAGAAAGTTGGCTACTGGTTTCATCAGCAACCTGAAGTCTATAACCACCCTCCCACCCTGTGTACAGGAAGTAGAATTTGTGTGTGAAAGGATTTGATAAATTTAAGGCACCACAGAACATACAGTACTACTGCTGTGTATGTATGTTTGTTCAGTGACCACAACAAGACTTGTACATCAAGAATACGAAAGTAGGGGCTGGGGTTATGGCTCAGCAGTAGAGCACTTGCCTAACATGTGCAAGGCACTGGGTTCCATCCTCAGCACCACATAAAAATAAATAAAGGTATTGTGTCCAACTACAACGAAAAAAAAAAGTTAAAAAAAAAGAATATGAAATTAATGTATTCTGATTTCAATGTAGAAATAGTTCTCCTTTCAACTCTGTGAGGCTGACCTTACATTTTGGATTCTACCAAAGATCCTCATCCAAAACTGCTGGACCTTGAGACCTTTGGAGTTCTAGCAGGGAAGTACAGCTACTCATATGCCCTTGACTAAAGAACCGTTCTCTATTAGGCAAGGTTGCCCTCTTTGACCAAGCTTCAGAAGGGATGTATATGGAGCAGTGAGGGAGGAAGGGTCACCTACCTAGCCACCAGATCAGCTTAATCAAACCTGGTGATGAATGGGGTGACAAATGTCACAGCCAAATCACCCTCACATCCCAGAACCACTGGAAAATAGCAGGAACATGGGCCATGAAAGGAGAGGGAGACCTAGGTTGTAGTCCCAGCTCTGCCACTCAATAGCTGTGCGACTTCAGGCAAGTTACTTCTCTAAGACTCACTTTCCTCCCTGTGAAATGACTTTGCCTTTGCAGGCTTCTTATAATTTTGGCTGTGATCTCAAGGAGAGGTCTTTTGGTGCAAGAATTTGGAATAAAGGCTCTGGGGCCACACTGACCAGGAGAGTCAATGCCAGCTGAGAGACCTGGAGTCGTGGGTTAAAATCTGTGTGTCTGTGCTCCGATCTCTGACAGGGATGCATTTCCCTAGAAATACCTGCCTCCTGGACCTCATGTGAGGATCACTGTATTTCATGAACTCTAACACACCACTCATTATAAGACACACAATTTTTTCATGCACTAAAAACATAAAAATCAATAATGATTATATTCTAGCACACCACTTGTTGTAAGGTACAGTCTCAGTATCTACAGGTTCCACATCCAGGGATTCAACCAATTATGGGTCAAAAATATTCAAAAATAATTTTTTGTCTGTACTGAACATGTGTAGATGGTTTCTTTATCATTATCTCCCAAACAATATAGGAAATTCATACCAAATTACTGCACCAAATATAGTATAGTTATATAGTATAACAAATATTTATATAGCATTTATATTGTATTGGATAAGTAATCTATAGATGATTAAAAATATCCAGAAGGATGTGCATAGATTATATGCAAATACTATGGCATTTTATGTAAAGGACTTGAGCATCCATAAATTTTGGTGTCTGAGAGGGATTCAGGAAACAATGCCCTGGGACATTGAGGGAGGGCTGTAAGGTATAAATTCATTGATACATTATGGAATAGTAGCACATTGTCTGTATTCTATAACTGTTGCCACCTTTATTTCATATCACAAGAAAGCCAAACCACCTGTACTTTAATACACTGAACTTTTCCATTTCAGGCTCCAGTCCAGTCATTCCTTTTGCCACCTCTGATTCGGAGGTAAGGCGGTCTGCAAAAGAGAACTGTGCCAAAAACCTCTTTTCCACACGCGGGAAACCAAACTTTACTCGACACCCATCTCTTATCAAACTGGTGAAGAGTATAGAGAATGATCGGAGAAAGATAAATTCTGCTCCCAGTAGCCCTGTCAAGACCAACAAAGGTATGTTTTCCATAATATCAGGACTACGATAGAAGAATTCCTTTTTATCTGATTGCTTTTAGCTTACTAGATCCTTGCAATAAGTGTTAAAAGAATTGTTTCAATATCCATATGTCCAACTCCTCTAACTCATAAGCCTAATTTATATATGAATTCATGAATAAAAAGTAATTTGTAGCCAGGTGCAGTGGTAAATGCCTGTAATCTCAGTGACTCAGGAGGCTGAAGCAGGAGGATTGCAAGTTTGAGGCCAGCCTCAGCAACTTAGGCCCTAAGCAATTTAGCAAGACCCTGTCTCAAAACTGACAAAATAAAAAAGGCTGGGGATGTGGCTCAGTGGTAAAGCACCGTTGGGTTAAATTCCTGGTACCCTGTGCTTATTGTTTAGCTGCCATGCAATATTGGGGCAGGGGCTGTTCCTTTGACTTCAGTGAGGTTTCATTTGCCTGAACATTTATTCTTTAGATTTACCCACCTTCTCCTCCTTTTTGTTTCACCAGCTGAGAGTTCTCAGAATTCTACATCCTTCCCGAGTAAAATGGCTCAGCTTGCGGCTATTTGCAAAATGCAGTTAGAAGAGCAATCAAGGTAGGTTGGCAATACTCTTTAGGAACAGGATGGATTATTTTTGCATTGCATTAATAGAATTGCTTACTTTATGTGAGAATAGTCACTCACCTTAGAAAATGAAGAGATAATCATTTCCCTATCTCCTACTCAGTCATTACAGGAAATATGACCAGGTTCATAGAATTGCGGCTTCAACCTCAGGCTCAAAATGGTAGGACATTTAAGATAAAAATGTATTTCCATTGTGTCATGTTTTAAATCTTATCTTTTAGTGAACCCAGAAAGACAGTGAAAGTACAGCTAGCAAGATCTGCGCACAGCAAAACAGGGACCCCTCTGGACACCCCAATGAATGCTGAGCTGGAGCTGACGACACCATCCCTCATCCAGCCCCTGGGAGTGGTCCCCCTAATTCCTAGCCCATTGTCACCAGCAGTGCCTGTAATCCTACCTCAGGCCCCTTCAGGCCCATCCTATGCCATCTACTTGCAGCCCACCCAAGCCCAAACCATGACGCCACCCCAAGGGCAGAGCCCAACAGTCTGTCCCATCCACTGCTCTAAAGCTACTGGATCAAAAGACTCCACAGATGCCACCAGTGAGCCCACCAAAGATGCCACAAAGTCCAGTGCCTCCTCCAGACCTGGAAGCTTGCTGCCAGCACCAGACAGACAAGGGGCAAAGAACCGAAACAGGGAGGCGATTGGAGAAAAGGGCTCAAAAAGGGCGAGCCTGCTTGAGGACAGTGGTTCCAAAAAAAAATTTAAAGAGGACCTAAAAGGACTTGAAAATGTCTCCACAGTAAGTAAAACCTCCAATTGTGCTTTAAAATGTGAGGGACTGAGAAGAATTTGGTGGCTTGTGAAATTTATCAGAGCAAAGAGCAGTCTTTCAGAAGATAGGGAACTATTCTTCAGCATCCGTAATTCAGATGAGGCCCCAGACAGTTAAGCCCCTGACTGGGATGACGGCAGGGCCATTTTTAACTTTTGGAGGAAGGAATTACTTACTCTCTTTTTAAAGCACCACAGGTGGTTGTCCTTAAGTCCATTTCTCCATCACACACTGGAATGCAAACACCTGTCATGAAGGTCATAAATAATTTACAAGCAGACATAACCCTGAACGGATGGGTGCCTAGGGTTCCTCTAACTCCTGCTTTCTGAGTCATTTCCAAATATTTGTTTGATATCATTTAACTGGAATCTGTTGCCTAGAAAATAATGTTACTCTACCTCAAATTTAAACCACCTTTTCTATTTTGTATAAATAGAAAAGTCAAGCTGATCTTGACAAATTGTAGGTATATTAGATGCATTGCTTTTTACAGGTATTGACATTCTAGATACTTTTTTCCTGGGTGGAGATTAGTACAGGAAAGAATATTTATTGAATGCCTACCCACATGCCAGGCATCATAGGTATTACTATTACCTACATTGTCTCATTATCCCCTCTTAGGACATTTATATATGAAAGACATTATCATCAAATAAATACCATTAGACATAGAAGTAGAAGTTAATCTTTCATTTTGCTCCTGCTGTTAATTCAAGTTATTTTACTTCTCTATGTCTTATTTTTCTTCACCTATAAAGAATTTATTCCACCAATTTTCCTGCTCACCTACTGCGTAGAAAATGCTCTGGATCAAATCTAACCCAGCACCTGCCTTTGGTGGTGGTAGCTCCTGAGTATTTGCCCTATGGCCATATTACAGTTTTTGTGGGATTAAATGAATTTATTACATGATGATATTCATAAAGGGGTTTGTGATTCTTTTAAGACATCGTATCAGCTGAAGGGCATTATCTGTAACTATTGTTATTAAGGAAGCTTTAGAGTTTGTCAAATCTTCCCTGAGGATAGCTTCGTGGAAACCATTCAAAACACCTATTATCTCACACATTATCGTTTTGCTTTTAATGTGCATACTAGGGGAAAATCACAAGGCCGCCTTGATTCAATTTTCTGGGAGGTCCATAATCTCTCTGGGCCAATGGGTATGATTTAATGTTGGGCTCCCGTTGCTCCCTGAGTTATTCAGGATTAATGTTTTCAGTGTGTAGGTCCCCTGCTTCTTTTTGTTTCATCTCTGGGACTTCATTTTGAACCATTTCTTTTTAGCATGGACTGAACAGAAGAAAAAGAAATTCATGTGTTCATTTGTTCAGCAAACATTCACTGAGAATCTGCAGTTGTGGGGGTAGATGAAGACAGTATGCAAATAAGGACAGATGTATTAGTGAATGATCAGAAGGAGAAAAGATGAAGCAGAGGTGATAGGAAGAGGGGTGAGAGGGAGGCTGTGGCTAGAAGAGATGCGGTTCAAATGGAAATATGACAAATTTGCTCGTTCTGCTAAGTTAATAAGATCTGATACTTTTTGAAAAGTAGAATTGCCATTATAGGTTAAACAATTTTATAATAAATGTAGTTTGTTAAAAATCGAATAGTTATTATGAGAGTCCTACAGGCTTTACTGAAGACTTGAGAGAGTTAAACCAGCAATCATAATAACTTGTGCCTGAGAGAATATGACTAAAGATAACAGCAGTTATGTATGTGTAAAAGACCTAGCTCTACCCCTTAAGAATTCTCTAGGGCTGAGGGTGTGGTGTCATGGTAGAGGACTTGTCTCGAATGTGTGAGTCTGGGCTCAATCTCCAGCCCTGAATTTTTTTAATTTTTTTTTCTGCAGCTCAAGGTACCAATCAATTAGTAATGATTTTGAGCACTACCAAGCATCTAAGAAACAAAATTTAAATCTTGTGGTATACTTTCAGCTTTGTAGATTTTTGAATTCACTGGTTCCCCAGGAAAAAACCTATTAAGAGCCAGATCAAAGTGTGGTCTGTTGTTTTGACAACATAGAGAAGAAAGGTCTGAAGGAAGACAAAAGACGGCCCCTCCTTGTAAGAGCTACTTTTTAGCTTTCGTCAGCATGGAGCACAGTGAGGCTAAAGCAGACTTTTCAGGCAGTTCAGCCACCCATGGAGACTCTGTGTTCGGTGAGGTAGAGCGATCTAACAGGCAGAGTGGGAAGTAGATGCACCCTGAAACAGGGGCCTTTTCTATTTGGAGTATTATTGACCTGGAGCTTTTGGTCAATGATATTTGGGCCTCTAATATGAAATTAATCTGTTTTCGTTTTCATCTGTCATTTTTCAACTGGTGTGCTTTAGTTTACATGTTATATAAGGCTACTTGGCATCATCAGAGTAAGCAATACTGCAAAGAAGTACCAGAAAAAACTCTATACTCATACAGTTCCTTTGTTCTAAATCAGGGGTCAGCAAACTTTCTGTAAAGGGCCTGACAATACATTTTGGTTTGGGGACATATGGTCTCTGTTGCACCTACTCAATTCTGCCACTATAGCAGGAGGGCAGCCATAAAGACAATAGACAAATGAATTGACATGGCTGTATTCCAATTAAACTTTCTTTACAAAAACAAGAGGGTTGGATATGGTCATAGACCATAATTTGGCCACTCCTTTCTCTGACTTAACATTGCTTAAAATGTTTTCTTTGACTATTAGTCCCTTAACAGCTTACCAAAAACTTTATTGCCAAATAGTCTGGGAAATGCTACATGCAGTATACCCCACTTGGAGATTAATAATGCATGCTATCATTAAAGTTTCTTGAAAACTCTCTTTGTTTAATTAATTATTTCCCAAACATATTTGACCATGAACCAAGTAATGCCTGTTTGGGTCCCCAGGAACTAGGGTTCCTCAGAATATTCTTTGGGAAATGGTTCTACATAATTCAAGAACAATCAGGTAATGGCCCAGCAGTGCCATATGTGGTGTTCACCTGCATTAAACTGGGTCCTGACAGCACCACATCATAGCAACAACCCTGATGGCAGGTGTTAGGATGTCAGTGTGGAGTGTTATGTGAGTCCTACCCCTAAGCAGGCTCAGATGGCATTCAAGAAACAGATGCTGGGTGCCGTGCTCTACACCTGTCATCTCAAGCTACTTGCTAAGCAAAGGCAAGAGGATCACAAGTTCAAGGCTAGCCTGGGCAACTTACCAAGACCCTTTCTCAAAACAAAAAAATTTTAAAAGGGTTAAAGATGTAGTTAAGTGGTAGAACTCATGCCTAGTTTAATCCTTGGGCTTAATCCCCAGCACTGCGAAAAGAAGGAAGGAAGAAGAAAAAGAAACAGAGGCTCTACATTATTCAGGACAAGCATTGGAAAGGTGGGAGGATACTGTCCTCTAGGAACAAACCACCTGAGGCTTGATTTGATGAGAAAAACAACTACCGATAGATATTAACCTGGAAGAGTCACATGGCCCTTTTCTTCCTATAGGATTTGTGTAAGACTAAACGCTTCCTCTTTGTTTTCTAGACCCTGTTTCCATCAGGATACCTAATCCCCCTCACCCAGTGCTCATCCCTGGGGGCAGAGTCCATTTTGTCTAGTAAAGAAAACTCAGGTGCACTTTCCCCGAACCACAGGATCTACAGGTCCCCGATCGCAGGTGAGTGTAGGCAAATGACTAGTCAAACTTGAACCAGTCTCAAGTTCACTTATGCCTTGTAAACTTCTCAAATGCCTGTGCTTCTAAGATATCTTCCCCTGTTTTTCCCCCAGGTGTTATTCCAGTGACAACCTCGGAACTCTCTGCTGTTAATTTTCCCTCTTTTCATGTCACACCTTTGAAGCTAATGGTCTCACCAACTTCTGTGGCAGCTGTTCCTGTTGGGAACAGCCCGGCTCTCGCTTCGACCCACCCCATTCCCATCCAGAACCCAAGCTCAGCCATTATGAACTTCACCTTGCAGCACCTGGGACTCATCTCCCCCAGTATGCAGGTGTCTGCCAGCCCTGGGCCTGGAACCAGTACCATTCCTGTGTCCCCAAGGATAGAATCAGTTAGTGTCATACCAGAAAATGCAGGTTGTCAGCAAGGAAGGACCATCAGCTATGACTCACCAGTTCCAGGCCAGAACCAACAGAATGGACAATCAGTTGCTGTGCCAGGGGTACAACAGGTGAGGGTGTTTCTCTTTAATTTTATTACTCCTTGAATTTGTCTCTTTGTTTTAGTACTGGAAAGTCAACCCAGGGGAGCTCTATCACTGAGCTACATACCCAGTTCTTTGTATATTTTATATTGAGATAGAATTTCACTAAATTGCCCAAGCTGGCCTTGAATTTCTGATCCCCTTGACTTGGCCTCCAGGGTACCTGGGATTACAGTTGTGCACCACAGTTACCTATTAAGTCCCATATATTTATATCATAGGAGATTTATTTTTGCTTTCCTTCTTTGGAGAGGGAGAGGATGAGAGTTGAAAGCCTACCTTCTTTCCAGACCCATATTATGGGGTTATCATGAGATAACCCAGTAAGATTTGTCTTCCCTTAGCAAAAATTATTGAGAATATATAAAACTCATCAGGCTTCCCTAGCCAATTTTAGAATATGCTGGTTTCCCAACATATGACATATCCATCCAGTCCCATCTTCCAAGTCTGCAGGTCATATGTATCTCTGTGTGTTTAACTCCTTTCTCCATCTCTCTTTCCAATCAGCCCATTCCTGTGACACCCAAAGGGTCACAATTAGTAGCCGAAAGTTTCTTCCGTACCCCAGGTGGACCAACCAAGCCAACCAGCTCATCCTGCATAGATTTTGATGGTGCTAATAAAATGACCTTTGGAGCCCTCTTTGTCCCACAGCGAAAACTGGAAGTCTCAACAGAGGATGTCCACTAATTGACAGACGTTGGCTTAATTTAATTTTCTAAAGAGTTATTTAATGGAGAAGATGTACAGAGACTGTTTTGAAGAACATAATCTCTGAAAATACTGTAAATACATTGGGCTTTCCTCAATGTCAAAGCAGATACTTGTTTTCATACTTACATATACATGCACACACAACCAAATATAATTGTATAATGCCAAGTTCAGCCATCAGTCCTATAAAATAAAAGTAAATGTTGAACTAAGGTATATTAACTTTGGGGTAGGGAAGATTCATTATTTCAGTTGTGCCTATACTATTATGCAAAGTAACTGTATTAAAGTTTACTTCCCTTTGAGTAAATGTTTAATATGCCTAACACAGCGTTCTCTTAAACTTTTTGCACAAAGACAAGGCTGTGTAATGTATAATGTTGTATTTTTACATAGGATGACTATAGCGATATTTTTTGTAATTCCTTTAATCCATTGTTGTTGTAGTATGTCTTTGTAGAGTTTGCAACAATCCTCAATCAAGTCTATGGAAAATTATTTATAAAATGTATTTTTAATCATAAGTTGTTCAAATTAAAACTTTTCTAAAATGTAGTTAACATTTTTATTTGGCCACCTAGGGCACTGTTGGGATAAAAAAAAAAATCTAAGAAGCAGATTCTTGATAAGGAGAATTCTGCGTTCCTTTTGATATTCAAAGTTTGATATTCAGAGTTTCTGCATTTCTCCCCACTTCCTTCCTGTGACCCTCAATATTGTTTAGAATTGTAAACTTGGCTTTGGAGAGGCTGTTGCTTGGCCAAGGACACCCTGCGAAGTCCCATGTCCTTCCCACCCTGCTGAGGGAGATGAGAGATGAAAGGCGGAAGCTGGGCTACTTCCTAGCCTGGCATGACTAGCCCCTATCCCAGCCTCCTGCTCCCCACTGAGGAAGGTCTGCCTCCAGTTCTCTACCACACTTCTGGATAGTCTCTCTCCAGGGAAAGGAGAACAGCAATAAGGACCCTGATTTCCTCCATATTATGCCTCCATGAACTTCCAAGAAAAGGAATGAGCTACAATGTGTTCTATATCTGCTTGTTATGGGACAAACTGCATCTTGAAAATTGACAAGAGCCTTTCCTGGGCAGGGTTGTGTGTGTGTGTGTGTGTGTATGTTAGTTACTGGGGTCTGAATCCAGAGGCACTCTACCACTGTGCTGCATCTCCAGCCCTTTTTATTTATTTAAGACAGGGTATCATTGTTGCCTTAAACTTGTAATCATTCTGCCTCAGCCTCTCAAGTACTAGCTAGGATTCCAGGTATGTGCCACCACACCCAGCTAAATGGCCCCTGCTTTTAAGGTACTTAGTTAAGAAAGACATGAAAAGATTAAGCCTTTCCATGCAATAAAGAGAAGTTGCCAGTGGTCTATATAGACAAAAGAGCTCAATAGAGCTACTAGGTTTAATTTCATACAGAACAATAAGAAACACCAACCCAACTACAGAAATAATGCAAGGCCATTCTGCTTCTGTAGCTATGGCTCTGAGGAGGTGGGGGCTCTCATTCCCCCTCCTTTGGCAACTAGAGAGGATAGAGGTCAAGGTTCTGTTCTGTTCCCTTCATCAATTCTCTATGTGAAGAAACCTCTTTGGGAGAAATCAGATGCACAGGAAGAAAGAAGGTATGTTAGATGCTGAGGCAGCAATGCTATCTGTCCCACCCAGTCTTCCTCTCTGACAGATTTGTGAGGCTTCCCCTCGATCACCACCTTCTAGGTCCTCACCCTCGTGTGATCCCCTTCTTGTGAGTATGGGTGGGACCTGGCTTGCTTCTTATCAATAGGCTATAGTACAAGTGGTAGGGGTGTATGATTGTGTGGTTGTGTGATTGCATTAGATGAGTTATAGAAACTGACCCACTGGAGTCTCTGTCCCTTGCTGGCTTCAAGGAATCAAATTATGTGAGAGAACCCATGGTCATGGACTGTGAGCAGCCTGTTGGAGCTGAAGACTGCGTACTGCCAGCAACCAGCAAGAGACTGAAATCTCAAGTCCCACCATTAGCTCCAAGAATGGAAATCTGCCAATAACCTGAGTAAGCTTAGAGCAGATCTTTCCTGAAATCAAGCCTTAGGTGAGATAACAGCAACAACTGCCACCATGATCGCAGCCTTGTGAGACACTAAGCCAAGGACCCAGGGTCTAAGGCCCTGCCCAGACTCCTGACTCACAGAAATGGTGAGATAATACAGGAATGCTGTTTTAAGATGCTGTTTGTGGTAATACTGTTAAGTAGCAATAGATAACAAGTACAGCCACATAATCCACCAGTGTCCACAAACATCTTCTTTCTGTTTGTTCTGTTATTGTTCATTGGTTTTATAGGCATTCATAGAAGGAAACATCACTGGGACATGGTAACTAACCCCAAAGACTTAAATGAAAGAACATTCCATTCATTTTTACAGTTGGAAGCAACTGTAAAGATGCGGGTAATAGTACAGTAGAGGGCAAAGTTATCTACCCAGCATGCGATTTATTTTCCCAAATCGCTTCTTCATTTCCTCTTCAGGAATTTCATTTTCCACACTGGATACAGCACAGTAGACTGTAACTGGGGGCCCAACCAGTGCCTCGCAAGAATGATCTTTGTGTTCCGCTCAAACCAATCTCCCTGGAATTGGATGCTCCATTTCATGGTGGTCTTGCATTCTATTTCTGTAGCTGGGGTTCCTACTTTGCAGCTTCCACAAAGGCATCTGCCCATATTCACACCTGAGTTTTTGCTATTTTCTAATTCTCTGAACCTTTGCTATCCTTCCAATAAATATCTTTTGCTTAAAGCAGCCAGTCATTTCTGTGACCGACAATTAAAAGACTTAACCAGATCACAGAGGAAAATCCAGGACCAACACTTCCCAGTTTTCAAATCAGTTAACTCCCTGCACCCTGGGCCCAATAAAAGAGTAAACAGAGGAGGACTTCAGAAATTCTTATCTCTCCAGAAAATGCAAGTAACTCACTTATGTTCCAGTGATGTAAAACACCATTTCAAATACCTGAAGGGGAAATAGTTGAAATAAGAGAAGGAAATGAGAGCAACAGAATTGATGCAAAAAAAAAAAAAATTCTAAACCTACTTTAAAGCAAATTCCTTCATCCTTGTCCTTTTCAAGTGATTAGTGTTCCTGCAGATAAAGGATAAAGAGATTTTCAGAACTTAAAGCAGATAAGCTGTCTGAGCAATCCTATTAATTATATAAGAGCATGTGGGTTGACTGCTGATTCTTTACAGTATTTATCAACGACAGGTAGTTTTCAAATCTTGAGGGTCTAAAATAAAAGACAAGCTCAAAGAAAACCATGTCATTACTTTGGGTTGAAAAAAAAAAAACATCAATCAATCTCATAATTGACTTTTAAAGGAGTGGTTTTACATCTCAATGTCCCACTTGAGTGAACTCAGTCAATGATTTTCTCAATTGCATCAGTAGCTAAATGAGGACTTGTCATGATTGTCAACATTTTGTAGAAAAATATAGGTAGGGAATATATTATCAGTTTCCTCCAGTAGATCAACAACATTTTTGAAAGACACTTTATACAGATAATCCTCAATTTACAATGCTATGGCTTAATGACTTTTTCACTTTCTTACGGTATGAAAGCATTACACATTCAGTAGAAACCGTACTTGAGTCTTGATTTTTTTTCCTGGGTTAGTGACAAGCTGTATGATACTTTCTTGAGATGGTGTGCAATGCAGCAAGCCACAGTTCCACTCAGTGATGAGATTCCAAGGGTAAACAACTGGCGCCCTGCACTGTACTGTGTTGCTAAGCTATAGTATTTGGCAGGGATTAGGAAAATTAAGTGCATTTTCAATTTACAGTATTTTCAATTTATGATAGATTTATAGGGATATAATCCCCTAATAAGCAGAAGAGAACCCTTATATTGAATTCTATTTATAAAGTATTTATTTTGTTTTTACACACAAGGAACACTGTGTTGTACAAAACAATGTCTATCATCTACTTTGTTTTAAAAAATCCTCCATAAGTGACTCTCCTAAAAGTTTACCCTGAATGAAAAGCATTCATTTCAATTACTATGGATTACAATCTTTCTAAAATTATAATATACATTTCCCCAATTCCTGAACAAAATACATTGAATATAACCTTTTTGTTCAAGTTTCAGAAATTCATGAACATAATTGTTTTGTTCAAATTCAACCAACACTTAAACCATCCAGCCTCCAGGGGCTACTAAATGTATAAGTCTATATTCTCCTACAATTAATGGCTCAGAATGTTATTCTTTTTAATCTCATTTGTTATGGCTCTTGGTTTCCAACTTTGATAACAGCTTCTAGTTGCCTTGTTTCTCTACCCTCGTGATAAATATCTATCTTCTGACATTTGAAAACTGAAGGGTTCCAGAGGAACTCAGGTCACCAAACTCACTTTTATAAACCATTCCAAACCAGTTGGTGTCTAACTAACCATTCAAGGAGAGCTCCCTTCCTCTCCCATGGGGGAAAGGGCCATAAATTCATGTCAGGTGTTTCCCTTGGCAATCAGTGGCTCTCTCTCTGTACACACAAAACAAAGCTTCTTAATGCAGGGTATCTGTGACCATGATGGAATATCAGGAATGCTGAATATAAATTATATACCTTATTTTTTAATCAAAATTCAACACTTGGACAATAAGAGCATTTCTGCACAAAGGTATTTGAAAAACAGGATGTGTTCTAGGGGAAGAGAAGGACTTGGGAGACATAAGGAATCATTTTTATTGAGAATCTACTATTATACCAACTGCAAAACAAAATTATGAGGTATTTATCATCAGCCCCACTTTGAGGACTCTAATTTCAGAAAGTGAGAGGATTACATCTCAATCACACAGGAAAGCACAGGGCCAGCATGGGAGTGCAAACATGCCTGGTGACAAAGTCTGTGCTGATTCCACCACTTCACACTCTAGAGCCCAGTCATCTGGGAGCTACTACTCATTTAGAGACTGAAGAAACAGGCTGATTCCAGGTTGTGCATGACAAATGGGAACGGCACTTCGTAGCACTAATCCCAAGGCGTGACAGCTATTGCTATTTCGGGCTCTCTACCTGTGTTGATTTATTCTAGATCAAGTTGCTTAAGTTTGAACAACATTTAAAAAAACTCTTTATGCTATGCTTGTGATTCTAAATTGGTCCAATGAGGAATTTGCAGTAGGTGTCGAAAGAAAAGTGAAGCAACTACTATTACTCTCTGGGGTTATTACAATTTGATGCAGTGACATACACATACCCAGAGGCTCCAGCTTGACATTGCTGTCTTCCTCTTCTTGTCCACCTCCTCTTCCTGAACACGGGCTCTGCTGCCCTATCACCAGAAAATTTGTTATTTCTCTACTACCAGCCCCTCTTGGATGGCTGGGCATACTTCTCAGATTGGCTGGTTCATGACTCCTCTGGTCCTTCAACTTGCCTTTCAAACCTTCCCTTCTCTAGCCCCTCCCACAATTGTGTAAAGTCTAATTCCTATTTTTTAAAAAAGCCTTCTCTTACTTCATAACTCATGGTGGTTCCGCTTTCCTAATTAAAACCTGACTATACAATACCATGTGGTACTTTTGAGAGGAAATGGAGGAGGGGGATTCCAGAGATACCCAGAAGCCACTCACTTTCCAGAGCCCAGAGAATAGGATGAGCCAGCAAGTTGGCACTTTGCAAGCTGTGGGTCATTTTAGTTGCCTGTACTTTCAAAGCTGCAAATCCAGGGGCTGAATCATCTTAGGTCAAACTGCCCTTTACAAATGCACATATGGAGCTCAGCCACTACATACTGCACCTCTCTGCCCCAGCTCATGTACAATGCCAGGAGATTCTGCATCCAAGATCTCACTTGACTTAGCTCAGTGCATGGTCTATGAGCTGAAATCTGGCTTCTAATCCCAGCTCTCCCTAAATAAGGCACTTAATCTCTCAGAACTGGATTCCTCCTCTGTTGTTACAAAGTGATCTCAAGGAGATGATTTTGGAGGTGTCTCAGAAATAATGTTTCATGAAAAGTAAGTTCAAATGCACTAGTGATTTAGAGCACATAAGCAGAAATTGCACTTAACAAAAAGAATTTTATCAAATACATGGGAAAAGGCTGATCCCAGGGGAAAAGGAGACTCTAATGATTAAACCACTAATCCTCAGACTTCAATGCACAATATTCCTCTCAGCTAATATAACATAAAACAGATTTAGATTTTATTGCTGCTATTATTGCAAGAAGTTGTTACTTCTATGAAATTTAATCTCACAGATCAGGAGTCTGTCCACCCTCCTGTTGGTTTTAATATCTTGACTTTGCTTACCAGTTCTATATTTCTTTGTCCTCTAGAACATTTTTTTTTGAGATGACCTATATGATCTTGAGCTTCAGCTGTAAATCTGAGGACAGTGAATAGACTGGCACCTTCTTGACAAGAAGCTTTGTGAATGAGATATTCTGAATGACATAGATTCTCGGAGATCACCTCATCTAGGGGCTCCTAAATTTCCAAATTCAACCCTAACTTTGGGCTCCTGAGCCAGTGCCATGTTGATAGTATCAGAAACACCAAGAAAGCATCTTCTACAGATTCGTGGGCTCCCATTCTCAGAAATGAGTCTAGGGCAGAGTTCTTGAATCTCTATTTTTAAAAGATTCCTAGGCAATTCTGATATGTTGCTAGGTTTGAAGAACAATGATCTAAGAGAATCTTCATCCAGCAATTAAATTATTAAAGAACTTCTGGTGCTAGTTAAGACAGAGTAAGTCCATTGTAAGCTATCTGTTCACTGATGACAATAATACCTCTTGACGGAACACAAAAGCGACAACCAAAAGAACAATTGGTACAACAGTGAACTTACAGGGGTTTTCTTTCCTTTTTTAACTCTTGGCTTTGATGTTGGAACCACCAGCCTTCAGATGGTAAGATACAACTCCCGGTATGAACCTAATCAGGCTGATTGCCTGTTAAAATAACAAATCCTCAGACTACAACTCACTAACCCAACATAAATTAACAGTATTCAGAGGATTTTAATAGGACCTAGAATTCTCACAGCATATTATTCAAAATTCTAGGAAGTTACTTGACTTGTAAGAAAAAAAAAAAAGAAGAAAAAGAATAAGAAAGAAAGAAAATATGCCCAATTCTCAAAGGAAAGGACAATTAACAGATACCAAACTAAAACAAATTGAAGATGATCCAGGTGTAAGGGTGAACACTATCGAAATGATTGGAAATAGAGAAGTTCCCATCAGAATAACAGAAACTATAAAAAAGAACCCCATGGGAAAGAAAAACTCATTGAACGGGCTCAATAGCACACACAAAAAATTTAGCATTCTCCAGAAGTTTTTAGTAGGACCAAGAGTCAACAGAATGGAACAGAGAGTCCAGAAATAGACTTATGCAAATATGGTCAATTGATTTTTGTACAACAGTACAAAGGCAACTCAATGGAGAAAAGCTAGTCTTTTTGTCAAGTAGTGCTAGAATAGTTGAGTATCCATGCACACAACAAACATGAACCTCAACCTACACCTCACATCACACATAAAAATGAAATCAATAGCAATAATATCCCTAAATATAAAATGTAAACCTGTCAAACATTTAGAAAAAGACAAGAGAAAATTTTGCTGCTTTGAGTTATGCAAAAAAGTCCTACATACTACGCCCAAGGCATGATCCATGAAATAAAATACTGTTAAACCAGAATTCATCCTAATGAAAAAATTGCCCTCATAAGAGGCACTCTAAAAAATGAAAACACCAGTCACAGACTGGGAAAAAAATACATGCAAATCACAATCTGATGTAGAACTTGTAATTCAACTACTTAGAAACTCTCAAAAACTCAACCACAGCCCAATTTTCTAAATGAACAAAATATCTGATCGCTTTACTCAAGAAGATATATATGATGTTAAATTAGTACATAAAGATGTTCAACATCATAATTCACTAGAGAAATACAAACGAAAATCACACTAAAAACACCATTACACATCTATTAGGATGGATAAAATTGAAGAAAAACAAAAACAAAAACAAAATTGACCATACCAAGTGCTAGTGAGGATGCAAAGCAACTGGAACTCACGCATAACTTGTGGGAATGCACAGACACTAGAATATAAATTGGTAGTTTCTTATAAAGCTGAAAATGAACTTATCACATTATACAGGCATTTAACTCAGGTATTTACCTTTGAAAAATGAAAGTCATGTTTAAAAAAATTCTATGCACAAATTTGTGCCATATTTATTCATAATTGCCCTCAAGTCAGAAACAAACCAAGTAACAATCCATTTATCTTGCTTGATGTTCTCTGAGTTCTTGTATCTGTGCTTTTGTGTCTAATTTTGAGAAATTTTGTCATTAGTACTTCAAGTATTTCTTATTTCCTTTCTCTCTCTTCCTCCTGGCATTCTTATTTTGTGTAATTGAACAATTTTGTCATTGTCACATAGTTCTAGCATATTCTGTTCCATTTATTTCCAGTCATTTTTTTCTCTGCTTTTCAGTTTGGGAAGTTTCTATTGACAGGTCCTCAAGTTCATTGACTGCTTCCCCAGCTGTATATAGTTTACTAAGGGACCTATCAAAGATATTCTTCATTTCTATTACAATGGGTTATTTTTTTCAATTTTTAACATTTGTTTTTGATTCTTTCCTAGAATTTCCATCTTTCTGCTTACATTATTGCCAGGTTGCTCAAGACTAAAACACTCAGGGGTCACTCCAAGGGAACTGGGCTAATTGGGTTGTGCGAAATAACCACACAAGAGACAGAAATACCTTTTTCTTTGGGGGGTGCTGTGATGGCTCCTCTGACCTTAAGGGTCCGCAGAAGAGAGAGAGAGAGAGAGAGAGAACACATACACACACGCTGACCCCTTTTATTGAGGAGAAGCTATTCAAATGAGGCAAAGGGTCAGGTTTAAGGGGGCTGAGTCTAGCTTCATGATGTCTGCTGTCAGCAGGTTGACTGACATCTAAGTAGGCCACACCCAAGGGCAGTGTAAGAGAAGGAGACACACAAAGGGTATTTCCATGGAACATTCTATCCCAAACAGGGCAAGGGGTAATATTACAAAGGAACAGGTGAGCCTAGTTCCACCCATGGGGATGTAGGAAGGCACACCTATGCACGAAGACACAGTCGCTTGCACTCTAAAAATTGGGGTTATCATCTGGATTGACCTACAATGCTGCACCAATCAGAAGGGAAGACAGACATAGTCACATGCTAGTCAGCCTCCCACACATTACCAATCTGTTCTTACATATTGACATATTGTCTACCTTTTCCATTAGTGCCCTTGGCATATGAATCATAGTTATTTTAAATCTCTAGTCTGATAAGTCCAACATCTCTGCTGTAACTGATCCTGGTTCTGATGTTTATTCAGTTTCCTCAAACTCTGTTTTTTATGCCTGTTAGTATGCCTTATAATTTGTTGTTGAAAGTCTAATAGGATGTACTCTAGTTAAATTAACTCATTACTGGTTCCCAGAGTTTTCTCTCATTAGTTTCTACTCCAGTAAAGCGTGTTCTTTTAATCTACCTTCCTGTCTTTACAATTGGAATGCAGCAGCTTTTCCTGTGATATCATTCTCAGATGGAACCAGGAGGAGTTATTGATTTTAGTTTGTTCAGCTTTTTACTTATTGTTGGATGAAGTGATAACTTCCAAATTCTTTAAATCCCTCGCTAGAAGCCACGAGTCCCCTAAATATTCTGCAACTGGTGAATGAATGGATACTGTGGTAGATGCATAAATCAAATACTGCTCAGCAACAAAAGTAAACACACATGAGTCAACAACATGGATAAATCTGGAATACTCTATGTCAAGTGAAAGAAAACTGATTCAAAAAGCTGAATATTATCTTTCTATTGATATTAAATTCTGGAAAAGGCAAAGCAGTTGGGATGGAGGACAGATTACTGGTTGCTCGAGGTTACAAATGGGAGTGGATGTGACTTCAACAGAAAGCACAACAGAATTTTGAGTGGTGGTGGAGCTTGCTCTGTACCTTGAATGTGCTGGTAGTTATGCAAGTCCATGAATTTGTTAAGTTGCATTAACTGTACAATAAGAGAGAGAGAGAGAGAGAGGGAGAGAATATGTGTGTGTGTGTATATATATATATATATATGCATATATATATATATAAAATTATATGTATATATTAAGGTGTTTTTTTTTCCATTACAATGCCTCACCAGGTTGTCTACAGATTATATTTAAAAGTTTCCTGTGGTGGGGGCTTTACTTTTTTTTGGAGATCACTGATCCCAATCACTGTACTGGGAATGGGATATAGGTTGCCAAGATATTAATCATCTCAGCCTTCAGGCAGGTGGGAGCCATTAGATTTCCTTTATTTATAGCAGACTGTAAAAATTATTTCATTTTCTATCATCACCATAAAATGAAAAATGATATACCTTATTAATACAGCTCAAAGATTTTCTTTTACATTGATACAATATCAGCCTGTCTGCCATTCTACCCTCACTAATCTTAGTTCTTCTTTATCTTGGAACAAATTTACTCCCTCTTTATGTAAGACAGTTCATCAGATATTTGGAGATTTTCTATAATTTTTCACTTTTCAACCATCATTAATTCTTCTCTGAGTTCCTATGTTTGGTTCCTTGAGCTGTGTCTCACATAGCATATATTTAAGATTATCTCTCTGTAGAATTTGATGTTCATTTTCAATATTTCTTCCCAATTACCACAATAGAGCATGACATTTAATTTTAGCTTAGAATCTACAAGGAAAGTTCTTTAAAAGAAACTCGAACTCACTCTTATTCCTGTCTTTACACATTCAGCAAAGTATATACATAATGTAGAATTTCTCTGCAAACTAAAAATATTACAAGGTCTCATGGCCATAAAATTTTGTGATCTACCTCTACTGGTTCCATAATGTCTGAGAGTTCTTTGACTATTGTTCAAATTCTAGTACTGGGGGGATTATTCACTAGAAGGAATTAATAGACTTGAAACTTCACCAAATAAGTCAACAATAACCATACCACAACTCTTAGCATCATATCTCAGCATCTATAAAAGGATCTACATCTATAAAAAGATCCACAGCTGTCACACACACTTGGCCCCTTTGCAGCACTGTTATCCTGTGACCAGAGCTCCTTATTACCCTGACCACTTTCCTCTCAAACAGTCATGAGGTAAAGCCTTCCCATCTTTTAGGAAACAGGAGATCTTTCTTATGTTCCAGTTAATCATCATAAGAAACTGTTCCTCATTGACACAGTGTCTCATCATCTATGTAGTCCACATTCCATTTGATAGACCCTGCCATAACAGTGGATATACTCAGTAAAAAATGAATTTTGTCTTCTGAGGGTTTATGGGACATTAGTTGAAATCTTTTAGTCTATGACAATACAAAAGTAGGTTTCAGAAGTAGGGCTGAAATTTGCTAACCCCAACATACCCCCTCAATGAATAATCGAAACATGTTCCAAATTATAACAAATTTGATTTCTTAAATTCTATTCCTACTAATTCCTAAGTGAATGAAATATCTATAAAACAAAGCCTATTACTGGATGGAAAGAAATTTCTGGGTAAGTGAGATTTCCACAAAAGCAACAGAAAAGTAGAATTTTATTTGAGCAGGTCTACTAAAAATTGGAAAAACTGCTATATAGTGTTCTGAAAAAGAAACTGTAAAATTTCTTCAAAAGAAACTGTCAAAAATAGATATCAGAGTCAATATATAGATGAATCTAACTAGAATAATCGTCAAATAAAGGAGAATCACATCTGAAGTAAGCATTGAAAATATGCCAAAATGACAGGAAACAAAAATCATATCTATAACAACATGAAATGTAAATGGTTCAAACTCTTTAATCAAAAAAAAAAAAGATTGGCAGAATGGACTAAAAAAACAGAGCCCAACCATATGCTGATTACGAGACTCTCCTTACAGGTATAGACATCCCCAGACTGAAGGTGAAAAAATAAAAAAAATAACATGCAAATGGAGGCTGAAAACAAGTAAGAGTAGCCATTCTAATATCTGACAAAGTAGAGTAAAACCAAAATTATTAAGAAGAGACAATACTGGTTAAAGGAATTATCCAACAAGATATAATAATTGTAGATAGTAAATATTTATGACCCTAATCATGGTGTGTCTAGGTACATAAAACAAACTCTACTAAATGTAAAGAATCAAATAGACACCAATACAGTAACACAGGGTGATTTTAACACATCTCTCTCACCAATAGATAGGTCATCCAGACATAAACTAAGTAAAAAACTAAAAAATACTCTTAATCATATGGACCTAACAAATACCTTTAGGATATCTCATTCATTAACAACAGAATTCACTCTCTACTCAGCTGCACATGGAACCTTCTCTAAAATAGACCATACTTTAGGACACAAAAAAAGTTTTAGCAAATTAAAAACATAGAGATAATTCCTTGTATTCTCTTAGATCATAATAGAATGAAATTAGAAATCAATAATAAGATAAAAAACAGAAATAATATTAAACCTGGAGATTAAAATACATTTTTGAATGAGGAATGGGTTAGAGATAAAATTGGGGAAAAATAAAATTCTTAGAAACAAATGAGAACAGAGATACAACATACCAAAATCTCTAGGACAGTATGAAGGCAGTTGTAGGAGGAAAGTTTATAGCATTGAGTACCTACATTTAAAAAAATAGAAAGATCCTAAATAAATAATATAATTACATTTCAAGGTCCTAGAAAAGGAAGAACAAACTAATTCCAAAATTAGTAGAAGACAGGAAATAATTATGATCAAAGCTAAAATTAATGAAATTTAGAATAAAAAAATACAAAGGATCGATATAACAAAGATTTGGTTCTTTGAAAAGATAAAAACAAGATTGATAACCACATAGTCAAACTAACCAAAAGAGAGAAAAGACCCAAATTAACAAAATTAGAGATGAAAAAGAATATATCACCACCAATACTTCTGAAATCCAAGGTGGAAACTGAAAGAACTAACAAGGCTTGTCGTCGTCGGAGAAAATGCCCATTTATTGAGGAACAGCTCTGCATATTTATAGAACCGGGGTGGTTTAACAGTTATGACAGTTTAATGGTTGAAGGGTTTGACAGTTGGCATGGGTAAGGATCTGATCTTTCTGATTGGTGGGTAAGGATCATGTGAGTCAGCAGGACTAGTCTGATTGGTGGGTAAGGATCATGTGAACCAGCAGGGCTAGTCTGATTGGTGGGTAAGGATCATGTGAGCCAGCAGGGCTCACCATTGGACAGCTCTTCTCGGGAGGATGGGGAAGTTAGTCTTTGGAGCTGGGGCGACTCCCACCATTCCCCCCTCTTTGGGAACCAAAGGATGTATGGGCCTAATGGAGGTGTTGATGAGTCGTAGGTCCTGAACTAAGTGATAGGACCCATTGGGCTTTTTTACAGCTAGTATGGGAGTAAGGGGAATGAGCAGAAAGTAGGCACCCCTTGCTAAGAAGGTCCTGAATAATAGGTTGTAGGCTCAGAAGAGCTTTTGTGGACAGGGGGTATTGAGCCTGATTGGGGAAGGTGTTAGGTTCTTTGAGATGAATGTTAACTGGTGGGCAGGAAATGGTGGAGGGGGTGGGGTATCCCATACAATCGGGTCAATCAGGTTTGTAGGTAAGGGGTCTTTTTTAGTATGGTGTTTCATGTCAGCTTCACAAATGGAGCAGAATAGCCAGTCTTCTGCCAAAAGGGCCAGAAAAGATGAACAGGCCGATTCTGGGGCCTGACTGATGCCAGGAGCCCAGATGTTGATTGTCGGTCATATTGAATTTAGAAAGAATATCTCGGGGGAGCAAAGGAACTGTTGGCTGAGTCAGAGGGAGCACCTGAGGGGCTAGATGGAGCTGAAGGGGGTGGTCAGTAGAGAGGGGGTTCATCTGCCGGATAGGTCAGGGTGAGAACAAAGAAGAGAAAAAGCCTCAACATAGGGGATCTCCTTCCACTTTTTTGAGCACTCGCATAAGTTAAACAGATCTCTGAGAATTGCAGGATCTAAGAGACCCAAATAGCTAAAGCATTCCTTAGCAAGAAGAGTGAAGCAGGTGACATCACTGTACCTGAAAGAACTAACAAGGCTCATCATCATCGGAGAAAATGCCCCTTTATTGAGGAACAGCTCTGCATATTTATAGAGCTGGGGGTGGTTTGACAGTTATGACAGTTTAATGGTTGAAGGGTTTGACAGTTGGCATGGGGTGCTTTCTGATTGGTGGGTAAGGATCATTTGAGTCAGCAGGGCTAGTCTGATTGGTGGGTAAGGATCATGTGAGCCAGTAGAGCTCACCATTGGATGGCTCTTCTGGAGGGGATGGGGAACTTAGTCTTTGGAGCCGGGGCGACTCCCAACAGAAACTGTTTTTAAATTTATACTTCAAAAAGCAGAAACATCTAGAATATACTGATAGATAGTATATTCTTATAGAATATAAGACAAACTTATAGACACACAGGACCTACCCTAATTGAACCATGAGTATATAGAAAATCTAAAAAGACCAGTTTCAAGCAATGAAAGATTGAAACAGCAATTAAAAGCCTTCCAACAAAGAAAAGTCCAGGATCAGAAGGATTCTCAGCTGAGTTCTACCAAACTTTTAAAAAATTATTAATGCCAATCTTTCTTAAATTATTTAATAAATTAGAGAAGGAACATTCCCAAATTTATTTTATGAAACCAGTATCACTCTGATACATGAACCAGACAAAGACACATCAAGGAAAAAGACCAATATCCCTGATGAATGTAGGTGCAAAAATCCTTAATAAAATATTATCAAACTACACTCAAAACACATTAAAAAGATGGTATACCATGATCAAGTGGTTTTCATCCCATGGATGAAAGGTTGATTCAACATATGCAAATCAATAAATGTAATTTACCACATAAATAGAACTAAGGATAAGAATCATTTGATGGCCCCTTAGTAGACTGGATACAGCTGAGAAAACAATCAGTGAACTTGAGGACCTATCAGCAGACACTTTCCAAATTATCAGAAAAATCCTTTGAAAAAATTCAGCACCTATGCATGATAAAAATGCTGGGGATATAGCTCAGTTGATAAAGTGCTTCCCTTGCATGCACAAGGCCCTGGGTTCAATTACCAGCTATATATATATATATATATTTATGATGGAGAAACTAGGTATAGCAGAAACTTAAGTCAACATTACAAAGCTGTATACAAAAAAAAACCCTAGAGCCAACTTCATACTGAATTAGGGAGAAAACCTGAAAGCATTTCCTTTTTCAAAATCAGGAACTAGACAAAGATGTCTACTCTTACCACTCTTGAAACTAGCCAGAGTTAATCAGACAAGAGAAGAAAATTAAAAGAACATAAATAGGAAAAGAGTTAAACTAGTCTGTTTGTTAATGACATGATCCTATATCTAGATCCAAAACCACCACAAGAAGACTTTAAGCACTGATAAAAGATTTCAATAAAGTAACAGAATATAGGATCAACATACAATGATCAATAGCTTTTCTATATACCAATAATGAACCTGCTGACAAAGAAATCAGGAAAACTATTCTATTCATTGTAATCTCAAAGGAAAAAAAACAAAATATTTGGGAGTCTTTAACTAAAGGAGTAATTGAAAACTATAGAACACTTCAAGGAAAAAAATGAAGAGGACTTTAAAAGATAAAAAGACCTCCCATGTTCTTGAATAGGCAGAATCAATACTGTCAAAATGATCATTTTATCAAAAGTATTGCACATATTCAATTAAAATACCAATGACATTCTTTACAAAACTAAAACAGTCCTAAAATTTATTTAGAACAACAAAAAAAAAAAGATCAGAATAGCCAAAGCAATATTGAGCAAGAAGATCAATGCTGAAAGCATCACAATATAGGACCCCAAATTGTACTACAGAGCTATAGTAGAGAAACCAGCATGATCCTGGCATATAAACAAACAAACAAACAAATAAATAAATAAATAAATAAATAAATAAATAAATAAATAACATATAAACCAATGGAATAGAAGATAGAGAGAAAAACACACATAGTTAACAGTAATCTGATACTCAACAAAGATATCAAAAATATGTTGAAGAAAAGATAGCCTTTTAAACAAATGAAGCAGGAAAACTGGATGTCCATATGCAGAAGAATGAAAAGAGAGCCTTATCTTTCATCTTGTACAAAAGTCAACTTCAAATCCATCAAAGACCTAGGAATTAGACCAGAAACTTTGTAACTTCTAGAAAAAAACACAGAGCTGATACTCCAACATATTGGCTTTCTTAACAAGGCTCCTTAATAGGCACATTAATGTTTATAGAAGTGCAATTCACAAGAGTCAAGTTATGAAACAAGTCCAGGGTCCCATCAACAAATGAATGGAAAAAGAAAAGACGGTATATATACACAATGGAATTTTTTTCTCAGCCATAAAGAAGAATGAAATTATGGTTGCTGGTAAATGGAAGGAACTGGAGAACTTCATGCTAAGTAAAATAATCCAGACTCAGAAAGTCAAGGGTTGAAGGTTTTCTCTCATATGCAGAAGCTAGAACAAAATAAGAGAACAAAAGGTGGTGTGGGGGTAACCCCATGAAGACAGAAGGGAGATCAGTGGAGTAGAGGAAGGGAATTGAGGGAAAAGGAGGAGGGATGAAAAAAGTGAGGAACTGAGGAATGAAACTGACCAAATTATGCTATGTACACATATGAATATACCATGGTGAATTCTGCCTCTATGTATCTTTATAAAGCACCACTTTAAAAAGAATAAATATCCCACAATTTGGGAGGCTGATGCAGAAAGGTCACAAGTTTGAGGCCACCCTCAGCAACTTAATGAGGCCCTAAACAACTTAGCAAGATCCTGTTGAGGATGTAGCTCAATGGTAAAGTGCTTCTGGGTTCAATCTTCAGTACAAAATTTAAAAAAAGGTAAGGAATACATAGAAAGAAGACTAGCAGATTAGAGGTAGGGGTTCAGGGGCTGGGAGAAGGGGAGGGAAAGAGGAAGTTCTGGGGACTCAAATGGAGCAAATTATATTCCATGCATGTATGATTATGTCAAAATGAATTCCACAATTATATATAACTATAATTTACTAATAAAAACATAATAAAGAGAAAAACAACTGTCAAGAGAATGATAAGTCAACCCACAAATTGGATAAAATGTTTGTAAAACACCTATCTGGTAAACGTCTGTGATTCAAAATACACAACCCTTCAAACTTAACAATCATAAAACAAAAAAACCCAGTTAAAAAAGTGGACAAAAGACATCTGACCAGGGGCTGGGGTTGTTGCCCAGTGGTAGAGTGCTTGCCTAGTGCAGGTGAGGCACTGGGTTTGATTCTCAGCACCACATAAAAATAAAATAAATAAAAATAAAGGCATTGTGTCCCTGTACAACTAAAAAATATTTTAAAAAAGACATCTGACCAATAGTTCACCAAAGATATATAGATAAACAATTAGAATGTGAAAAGATGCTCAATATTATATGTCATTAGGAAACTGCAAACTCAAATAGCAAGGAGATACCACTACAAATGCATTAAAATGGACAAAATCTAAAACACTGACAACACCAATAGCTGATGAGGATATAGTGCAACAAGAAGTTTCACTTACTGATGACAGAAATACAAAATGATATTGCCAACAGGAAGACAGTTTCTTGCAAAATTAGTCTACTCTTACCATATGATCCCGTATTTGAGCTATTTTGTATTTACACAAGTGAGTTATGTCCAAATAAAATGTGTACATAAATATTTATAGCAGTTTTATTTCTAATTTCCCAAGCCTGAAAGCAACTAAGATGTCCTTCAATAGTGGAATGGATAAATGATTTATGGCGCATCCAGACAATGGAAAAATTTTCAGCACTGAAAAGAAATGAGCTATCAAGCCAGGAGAAGACCTACTAAGTGGGAGAAGGCAATCTGGAATGGCTACATACTATATGACTCCAACTACAAGACATTCTGGAAAAGGAACAATATTTTTGAAGAAGGTAAAAAGATGAATGGTTGCCAGGGGTTAGTGGGGAGGAAGAAATGAATAGATAGAGCACAAAGGATTTTTTAAGTCAAAGAAAGTAGTCTGTATGATATTGCAGTGGTGGATACATGTTCTTATATGCTTGTCAAAACCCACAGAATAAACAACAGAAAGAGTGAACTCTAAACCAGGTGCAGAGGCACATGTCTGCAATCTCAGTTACTTGGGAAGCTGAGACAGGAGAACCACAAGTCAAGCCCAATCTTAGCAACTTAGCAAGACTCTTGTTTTAAAAATAAAACAAAAAGGGCTGAGGATACACCTCAGTGGTAGATGCTTGCTTAGCATGTGTGAGGCCCTGGGTTCCATCCTCCATACAAGGGTGGGAAGAGAAAATGAGTGAAGTCTAATATAAACTATGAACTTTGGGTGGTGATGATGTATCACTGTGGGTTCACTGACTATAACAAATGGACCCCTCTGGCACTGAATGCTGATACTGAGGGAGGATATGTGTGTGCGGAGGGAGAGGGTAAGGGATACATGAGAATTCTATATCTTCCACTCAATTTTGCTGTGAATCTAAAATTTTCCTGAAAAAAAAAAAAAGACTATCTTTAAGAAAAGAGAACATCATTTTGAAATGTTGGAGGGCTTTCTGTTTTCTTCTTATATGAAGGGGATTGTCATGGTATCTGGTAGGAGTCAGTGACACAGTGGCACACACCACTTTGAAGATTCTAATACTCTTTGGACCCATGTCAGTTTGGATTCTGCTTTCCCTAAAGACCTGGCATTTATTCATTCATTCAGTGCTGGGAACTCAATTACTACTGAGTCACATATCCAGGCCCTTTGGTTTTATTTTTGAGACAGAATCTGACAAAGTTGCTTAGGGCCTCACTAAGTTGCTGAAGCTGGCCTCAAATTTGTGATCCTCCTGCCTCAGTCTCCCCATTTGTGAGATTACAGGCATACACCACTGCACCAGACAAGACCTAAGTTTTAAATTCAACATCCAAGCATCATCTTCTTACTATTGAAACTATCTTCAGGTCTGACCTGACCACTTTACTCTCTTTTCCATCTTCATGAACCCAGTAGATCAACTCATCTTTCTGAAACCTTTTCTCCTGGTCTGTGGCTTTCCAACTTCAAAGGAGCAGAGCCCTGAGGTTTTATCATTAAGGAGAGGTTTGTTGGTTGGCTGTTTTGTTTGTTTTTGTTTTCCATGTGTCAAGAGCTCTTATTTCCTAATGTATCTTGTACCCTTCATATGCCCAAATTTTATGTAATAGGGCCATCATGGGCCACAAGTATTTTTGTAATAGACTATTTGCTCTTGTTGAAAAAAGGCCATTCACACTCAAAGGGTAATAAAAATTTAGTATGCCTAATTGGAAAATAAGAATCATGAAATTAGAAGACACCTTAGAAGTCATTTCACATAGCATGAGTATTCCATAAGTAAAGAAACTAGAAAAGGCACACAGGTAGTTAACAGCAAAGCTAAGACCAGTTACCTCCCACTGTCCATTCTAATCCAGTATTATTTCTACTATCAGCACAGAATGGACTTCTTGGTAAAGTTAATAAAAGACTTCCAACCATAATAAAAAAGGCATCTATCTTTATTTCAATA
Organism: Marmota marmota marmota; assembly: GCF_001458135.2. Classification (NCBI taxonomy): domain Eukaryota; kingdom Metazoa; phylum Chordata; class Mammalia; order Rodentia; family Sciuridae; genus Marmota; species Marmota marmota. Next base: position 31,760,058 of record NW_026000174.1, on the reverse strand, counting down.
TTTTAAAAATGAAATGACTATATTTTTAAATCAAAAATGTTATTTTTTTTTACTGAGGTTGTGCTTTATCTCCTGATACTCTATCTTATATATAATAGGAATTTTGCTCTCCCCAAATTACTCAGATATGAAAATAAGTTCAAACAAAAGATTTCAAATGCCATCAGGTGTCAAACCAGAGGACTCACACATAAATAAGATTCTCATTGTCTCTAGGTAATTTATCATTTAATGAGCCCAAGAAACCTGTGAACAACCAGCTGAAGTTCCCTATAATAAGTGTAAAGAGAATGATTTGGGAACCCAGGCAGAGAGTGGCGCATCCTACCTGGAAAGAGCAGGGGTGGAGGCCCTCACTGAAGAGGCAGCATGTGAGCTGCTTATTGAAGGATGAGGAAGATTTCAGGAGAGGGAGGAGGTCAAGGAGGTGGAGAACATTCCAGGCAGAGGACGGAACATGAGCAAAGCAGAGAGGCATGAAAGCGCTGGCTATTTTTGGAGAAGAGAGATTAGACTGAAGAGCTTGGAAGATAGGATAAAGGAAAGGAGAGGGGGAGAAGAAGTTGGAAAGTTAATTTGGAGTAAGATGAAGAAACTTGAATGCCGTGTCAAAATTTGAGCACGATATCAATCTAATGGGTACCAACAAAGGTCATCAGCTGTTTCAAAAGATTCTGGTAGTGGTGCCAGATTAGAGAGAGGTAGGGAAACTGGGTAGGGGGCTTCTGGAAAAGTCTAGCAAGACATTTGAACCAAGGCAAGAGGAGGAGCAGGAACAAAAAGGGCTGAACTCAAAAGATGTTTAACATCTGTTGTTGACACAGGTGACCAGTATAAAGTCTCTACTCGATCCATGGAAGTATCTCCTAAGTTGGTCCTGCTTGTTCACCTTCAAGCCTCTGTGAGTTGATTTGCATTTATTACTTTGCTGGTCTGTGATAGCCACCTCAGGAGCTTGTACTGCTCTGGGCTTCTAAATGTTTGTACTGATTTGAGTAGTAAAAGAACAGCCTCTCCTGAACCCAAGGGACTATTTCTGTAAAGCCCTGCTAATCTCTCAGAGCAAGATGAAGTTGAGTTGGTGCTTTGGCTGTGCAGATGCTCAGACCAAAGCATACTCTTTGCCATTTATATAATAACACTAGATGAGCTAAAATTTCCATCAAAGCATGGGCTCTGGAGTACAGAACCTGGGTTCACGTCCTGGCTTTATCATTTACTAGTTGTGTGACCAACCCTCTTGAGCCAGGTTCTTTATCTTTCTCCTCTCTCTGGTCAGGAGAGAGAGAAAAACTGAGATAAAGGGACTAAAAGAGAAGCGAGATCTCAAACCCAAGAGAGAATTAAACTTGGGACAGTTAAGCTGAGAAGCATTATGTAAGGAATGCTGTTATCCTAGAAAGTGACAAATGGCCACAGAAATAAGAACACTAATTTTAAAAATCTGGCTGATGTGAATAGGTAAGATATTTGGTTCATTAAGCCTCAGTTTATTTCAGTAAAGATGATGATATTTGTTTTTATTTCTTGTGAATAAATAAATAAATAAAAGAACTATCTTGATGGGCTTAGGAGTAGCTTTGCCCATTTCTGTGCCTTTCCTAGATGAGACACATAGCCAGGAGCAACCTTTGAATGGTAGGATAGAGTTAGTTCTCTTTTTGAAATAAGAACCAATGACAAATGTCAGATCACTGGTGCGTAGAAACAGTGAAAGGCCCTAGTAACTCTGAAAATGTGGCCGGCATTGAATATATTATAGTCCAATTATGTTTCTTTTAAGAGTGGTTTGGATGAGCAGATGGAAGCTGAGCTTCCTCAGCCTGCAAGTTCTTCTATAAAATATTCCTTCTTTTATTCAGCATAACTTAGAGCAGTGGTTTCCAAAGTTGGGGAGAGGGTGGGCAGCATTTTAGGGAATATGCAAGATAATAAAGCATAAGGGAAAAAAATCAGGACTTTTATTATATTTATTTTTAACCTTTTTAGTGCACAGTTTAGAATGTTTCATAATGTACATAAAACTACAGAAATATCCTTATAATTTATAAGTAAGTACATATATAAATATATACATGCAAACATGTGTGTGTATTGCCCAAAAATGTTTACCGTGAGGACTGTGATCAAATTTACAACCAATGTTGTAGAAGGGCTTTGGAGTTAAATCTGGGTTTACATTTCTTTGTCACCTTTGTGATGTGTACTTCCCAAAGACTTTCTAATTTTTAGTTATTCTAGGGGAATGAAGAAGAGGAGGAGTGGATTCTAATCTAACATTGCCACTGACTTGCTGTGGACTCAACTCTGTGGCCTTGTGGCATTTACTTGGTTTTCATGAGTTCCACTTATTTCATTACTCACTGATGCAATGAGTGCAATGGGGGGAAAGATAATAATGTGTTCTTGACAAAGTTATTGTGAGGAGTAAATAAACACGGTTTATAGTTTAGATCCCACTTCTTTCTGATTTTGGATATGAAGGCAATGTTTCAAGTCCTGTATGTTTCGATTTCCCTCACTGTGCCCCCTTACTCTCTTGCCTGGTCTCCTTCGTGACCTGTTCCTCAATGCTTTACTCATTTCTGGCTTTCCTAGGGGAGTGAGGCAGGAACAGTCAGTTGAATTTTAGCATCCATTCACTTACTGTGGGATGAATGATCAGCTAGTATCAAGTGAGACCCCTGCTATGTGTTCAAAGCATGCTTAGTATACGCTATTCTTTTATCATTCCAAAATGAATTTGGGGACTTCTTCGTTTTTTCAGAGGAAGAAACTCAAGAGCAGTGCTGTCCAATAGAACTTTCTGTACGACACACTTTTCTCTGTCTATGCTGTCCACTGTGCAGGCACTAGCCACATATGGTCATGAAGCACTTGGAATGGGGTGACTGAGACAAGTTTTATCTAATTTTATTCAATTTCAATTTGAATAGCCTCATGTGGCTATTGGCTACTGTGTTGAATAACATAACCTAGAAATTGCCAGCAGACCACAGGAATCCAGAAATAACTTTAATAGAAAATAAATTGGAAATAACACTGAAGAACAAAAGAAGAGTGGCCATCAACAAGTGAGAAGCTTTGAAGGATTCCAGAGAGAAAGCAGAAAGACACAGATTACCAGAAAGAGCTGTGATCACATGCAGCAGAGCACTGTGGTGAGCTTAGAGCGGTTTCTGTGACATTCCAAACTTGAAATTGGTGGACATACGTGGGAGAGGGCCCTGGGCAATCACCAAATGATGCATAAAAAAAATGGATCCTGGGCTATTAGCCTCCCTCTCTTCCCAGTGTGGTCCAGGCTAAGGCACTGAAAAGCCTGTGAAGCTTTCGGGAGAACCAGTGACCTCCAGAGGGACTGAAAGATTCCACTGGAGATGACAATCCACCACAGAAGAACACTTGACAGCCTTCTCTATCCACCCCCCAATCACTGTGGGAAAGCTCCTTTAACCCACCAAGAGATGAACAGGAATTCTCAAATAAAATGATAATCATATAACTAAGAATCTGAAATATATTTGACAAGCAAGCACCCCAAAAGAGAAACACCAAATTCAATGAAAGAACCAACTCTAAGAAAACAGAATTATTATAGCAAACAAGACTTTTCCTGAATTCATATAATTAATATCCTCAAAGAGACTCAAGATAACATATCATTCATAAAACAAGGAAAACTTTAAAATTAAAAGTGGAATTATTTAAAAATTAAAAGGTGAATTTGAATAGAAGAATACATTTGGATGAAATACAAATTAGTTCTATGTAAGATTGATTTAAGGAATTATGTTTTGATACTGGAGATTGAACCCAAAGTTTCTTCACCACTGAGCTACATCCCAGTTCTTTTTTTTTTTTAATTTTTTTTTTTTTGAGGCAGTGTCTTGCAAAACTGTTGAGGCTGGCCTTGGACTTGCGATCCTCCTGCCTCAGCCTCCCAAGTTGCTGGGATTACAGGCATGTTACCACTGCACCCAGTTGAAATTCTTGAATATACATAAAAGGAAAAAGAAATTCTAACTTTTAATAGGAGTTAAATACAGGAATGACTGAAAGAATTAACCAAAAAGTTTTTCCAAACTCAAAAAATATAAGTTTTCAAGTTGAAATGACCCACTAAATTTTAAGCAAAATAAATCTCAAAGACCCTGAGAAAATTTTTGTGAAATTTAAGAAAAAAATCCTAAAATAGAAGTTTGTAAAATGGAATAGGAACATGAACAAGACTGGAACTAGAACCATTATCTACATTACTAGAAGAAATAAAAACAGTTCTTTCAAGTTCTTAACCAAAATTATTTTGAATCTGTATTCCTAAATTTGTGTGTGTGTGTGTGTGTGTGTGTGATTCTTAATTTTTCTTTTTTCTATCACTGGTGCATTATAGTTGCACATAATAGTTGGGTTCATTTTGACCAAATCATTCATGCATGTAATTTAATTTACTCCATTTCAGTCCCAGGTGCCCTCCCTCTCCCTTTCTCTCCCCTTCTTCCTCCCCTATCTTCCTTTTCCTACTCCACTGTTCTACCTTTCACTCATTTGTTTATTTTAAATTGTGCTTTATACTTATACATAAAAGTGGAACTCACTGTGGTATTTTTATACATGCACACAGTGTAATTTTGTCAATTTATTCTGTATTTCCTCCCTTTTCCCTCCCCCTCAATCTCCTTTACTCTGCTGGTCTTCCTCTGTCTTTATGATATCTGACCCCCACCCTTACCCCCTTATTTGTTCTAGCTTGCTCATGTGAAACAGAACATTTGATTCTTGATTTTCTGATTCTGGCTTATTTCACGTAACATAATGTTCTCTGGTTCTATCCATTTTCCAGCAAATACCATGATTTCATTCCTTATGAATGAGTAAAACTCCATTGTGTCTATATACCACATTTTCTTAATCCATTCATCTACTGATGGGCACCTAGGCTGGTTCCATATCTTAGCTATTGTGAATTGCACTGCTATAAATATTAACGTGGCTGTATCAATATAGTATGCTGATTTGAGTTCTTTGGATAAATATCAAGGACAACTTCTAAATTTAACCATACTAGCATTCAAATGGAAGGCAAAATTAAAACTGAATTGGGTCTCCTTCAAATTCACATGTTAGGTCCAAACTCCAAGTACCTCAGAATATGATACTGTATTTGGAGAAACAGCTTTCAAAGAAGTAATTAAGATAAAATGAAATCATATGGGTGGGCCCTGAACCTGTATGAATGGTGTCTTTAATAAGAAGAGATTAGGAGCTAGGTGCAGTGACCCACATCAGCAATCCTAGCCGTTCAAGAGGCTGAGGCAAGGGGATTGAAAATTTGAGGCCAGCCTCAGCAGTTTAGCAAGAACATAAATTTTATTCTATTTCAAAATAAAAAGGGTGACTCATTGGTGGAGTTCCTGGGTCATTCCCCAGTGATAGAGAGAGACAGATTGATTAGGACATAGACACATAGAGTGAAGACCACATAAAGACACAAGGAGAATATCTATAAGCCAAGCAGAAGAAAATAACACCAATAGCCCCTAGACTTTTAGCCTTCAGAATTGTGAGAAAATAAATCTTTATTTTAAAAATGCTTTAAATTTTTGGTACCAGGGAAAAAATTCCGGGCCTCACACATGCTAGGCAAGTGCTCTACTACTGAGCTGCATGACTAGCCCTTTTTATTTTGAGACTTGGTCTCGGTTTGTCTCAAACTTGCAAACCTCTTGCTTGGTTTCCCAAAGAGCTGGGATTACAGACATGTACCACCCTGTCTAGAATAAATTTCTGTATTTAAGCCACCCAGTATGTGATATTGTTCCAGCAACTTTAGAAAACCAATACTAAGACCTTTTCAATTATGAGAGACGTTAGTAAGTTTCTAACACAGACTCAACGAGTTCATCAATAATGTATTCTATCATACACAGAGAATTTAAAACGTAAGATACAAAAAACATACAAGAAGCACTTGAATGAAGAAAATAGTAAAATTTATTATATTTAAATAGCTACTAATGTATGATGACCACAGCTAATTACAATCTGAAACTGAAATCCAGATGATCTACATGTCTTGCTGTGGGCAGGGGTATAAAGGCAAGTCAGGGTGTGGTAAGGGGACATGGCAATGATGGTGCCAACTACGGGCTCCTCTGTCTTTTAACTTTTTATACATTGATGTTTATTTATCTATGGATAAAATGTTGATAACATAAACATACACATGCACAATTTTGAAAGCCACTATTCGAGAAGACTTTTGAAGTCCTTTCTAGCCTTAACTTTACAAGGCAATTATCATTGCCTCATTTCTAAGACAGACACATGCTGTTCTATGAGAACACTGACCAAGGACGGCTCATGTGAAGAGTGCCATGGATGCTATCTTTGTGAAATCACAACCCTCCTGACAGTGAAATCTCCCATCCCTCAACCAATTGCTTTGTGGAGAGGTAACTGAAGAGCTAAGATGATTGAAGGGCTACATTTCAGAAACCTCCTGTTTGAGTCCAGCTATACCCAATCTTGACATCCAAGTCAACATGAGTAAAAAGTGATAAGGAACAAATGACCTGAGTTCCAATCTAGACCCTGCCATGCTCTGGGTTAGGTGCCTCAGTTTCCCCATCCATAACATAAAAAAAATTGGTCTTTAAGTCTCTGATCTTCTTGCCAGCTGTTAAATTCTATGATTCATGTGGATCCATGATGCTTGGCCAAAACCAAACTGTGCATTCCAGACAAAGAGAAATTCAACCTCCAAGGAAAATGTGGGTCTATCTCTAACTTGTCATAAATACAATGTTTTGATGATAAAAATGATGAACTGCTGGATCAAATTCTTAAACAGAAAAAGATGATGAACAAAGTAGCTCAAAACTTGAGAGAGAACTTTTCTTTGTAAGACAGACAGGCCTCTGATGATCAGCTGGCTTTCCCCACCATGCTTCCTTGAAGTGATTAGCTCAGTGTCGCTTCAGACCCCCATCACTCTTATTTTTAGCTCTGAGTTCTCCTCACGAGCACAGTGACCTGTATCTCAGAATTCCAGAGGATTCCCAGACATGGCTCATGAGTCATTGCAGGTACTTTGTGTCCATTTCCAGGACATTCAGTAGTGTGGGGCCTGGCAAAACAACTTTAGATATAAATTCTTAGCTCTTTCCATTCTAACCAATTGATCAGAAGATAAACATTCCACAAATTGATCTCTTGGTACCATAGGCAATTGACAATTGAAACAGACCCCAAGTGATATTGTTCTCCAAGAGCCTCCCAGCTGGCGTGAGGGGAACAAAACTCAGGGCTGTGGTCACAGGCTATTTTCAGCCTCTGATAGCAGTTGTGTTACTCATGTCTCATTCATCCTCTCCCCTCGGCCTCCCTCCTACTCTTCCCTCCACAGGCCAAGCTGGTGACAGCCTCTATATATTTAAAGAGGACGAGAGCCCCCCTCACTCAGTTGAACTGACAGAGACCACACGGGCAGGTAAGTGGAGTGAAGCCGGCATTTGATCTGGGGGTGGGCTGGCTGGGTGGCGGTTGGGACTCTGATTGTGTACAGGGACATTCAGATTGTATAGTTGTTAAAAATTCAAGAAGCAAGATTAATATTCGGTTCAAGCACTGAAGAGGTACCTCAGTGATAGAGCATTTGCCTAACATGCAGAAGGCCCTGGGTTCAATCCTCAGCACTACCACACATGCACTAAAACACAAAGGGTGTTTAAGACAAAGAAATGTTTAACACAAAGATATGAGTAAGGAATTATTTTTTCTAAAACCACTTTCATGGAGGAATTTTTCCTATTGTCTTAGTTGGGGTGGCAGGAAGCAGAAGAAAATAGATCTGCATTCTAGTCCCAAACCCACTACATAACTAGTGGATGAACTCTAAGGAAGTTCCCACTCATGGTCTTGGTCTCCTCTTCTTCAAAGATCCATAGAAATGTGGTGATATTTTTCTAAACTATGAAGTACTCTAGAGTTCCAAGGCAGTTTTAATAGATGCAGCATCATTGAAGACAGATTTTCATGCTCAAAGTACATTGAATTATGCTACTCAAAAGGTGGGAGTGAATGACTGAGATTTCAGGTTTGTTAGTTTAAAAATAGCTTTTATATCTCAAGGATGTTCAGCTTACTTTTAATCATTTAAAATTAATCAAAACTGATCCCAAAAAAGAAACTGCCAAGTTGAAAATCCATTAAAAGCTCTTATTTAATCAGATGATAATTTCCAGCTAGGGGCAAGGGGTGATTCCCAGTGTTTCCTCTAGGTTTTGTCAAGAATTTCTTTTTAATATGTGAGTGACAGGCATAGCTGTGATTGAGAAGTGGTTTTAACTAATGGCCTGAGTGGAAATGCTGCCAAAAGATCAAAGCTGCTGCTTCCAATTTCTGCTCCTTCCCTGAGCCAGGGCGGTGACTCCTCCAAGAAGGAGGAGTTGGTGACCAGCAAGATAGCTTTGTCTAAATGCAACTGAAAGCTATTGAATGAGCAGGTTTTGACCACCTCCTGTTTCAAGGTTGGGACAGGTAGAGGCAGCACCAGTAACGGAAGGAAGGCAAGAACAGCAAGGAGGAAGGGAAATGGAGACAGCTGGTACCCTCAGCTTACTTTTGGGATTGGGTATATCCAATGTATGTGAAACTTCTTTATGACCCAGAAAATGTGGGAGATTTTTCTGATGTGGCTTTGGTTCCTTTCTGAACAACCTAGTCATCTGTGGTCAGTGGAAATAAGCCCTGGCTGTTAGGCAGGAGGTACAGCAACCCAGGGTTTGGTGAGTGTTCCCCAGGGCCTGGAAAGACAAATATTCTATAATCCCACGTACAAGCCATCCATCAGAGATGGGGAGGCAGGACACGGAGTGAGAGAAAGAGTGGGAAAGAAGGAGGGCTAGTGATTAGCAGCATTCAACAGGCAATTAACGAAAATCCTCTCAAAAGAGGTAGAAAACAAATTCAGAAATCCCAGAAACTTTGAGAAGGGAAGAGAACAAAGGCACCATCAAAGAGTCAGTTTGAATTCTAACTCTGAATATCATTTAGCTTCTCAGTTTCCATTGTCTGAACAGTAAAATTAAGGTAAGGCCACCTATCTTTCCAGAATTTGTCAGAATTGAACGAGATAAAGTATAGACAGTACTTTGGAACATTTAATTAAATTATACAAATACCCAAGGCCTTTTAGAAATGGCCCAGGGCCACGCCTGATGGAGTGTGGAGGGTTTCCTGCTTTGTACAAGGGAGAAGATAAAAGTCCAGGGGTCAGAGTGGGTAAGACACTGATCAGGCATCGGAAGATGATTAATTTGTTTACAAGAGGAAGGACACAGGCCTAGGGATATAACACAGGAAACACAACTAGGCATGCAGCCTTCTAATTACAAGCATGCTGCTCAGATATCTGAGAATAGGATTTGGACTGTTAGGCTTCACAATCAGAGGGAGATGTGATGCCTGCAAATGTGAAAAAATGTGCATATGTTTTTCAGGGAAGGAAAGCAGAAAGGGAAACAGCAATATTCTGAAGGGTCAGGAAGGATGGAAGCTATTTCTGAGCCTCCATGAGCAATGTCTTCCTGGGCAAGGGCTAATTGTACTTTGGCGCTTGGTTAATTGCACTAGGAAGTCTCAGAACAAGTATTAACTTATTTAACTATCATGCAAAGTCCTGAAAATGTCATCCTCTCAAGGAAGAAACTAAAGTTCAAAGCATAGTAATGGAACAGGGTCACATGTCCACAAAGCAACAGAGCCAGGATATAAAATAGGATACAATGTTATCTTTAAAAATAAAGCATCAAGGTCAACTTAGAACAAAGAGGGAGTTTCTGACAGTAACAGTGGGTCATGACTTGGAGATAATTTCAGAAAAGGTGTAACATGACCATGTGTTGCCACCTTAGTCTGAGGGTGTGACTACCTTGCCTGCATTTTAATTGAGCGAGAGCCTATGTTTCCGGTTATTTCCATGCTGGGAAATAATGCAATTTATGCTTCTTAGGCTTTGTGAAAGGGCCAATGCTGGGAGAATTTGTATATGTATCTGGGTTCAGCAGCTTAGGAGGAAGCCGCTGACCTTGAGTGTCCTACTCCAGGGCAGATGAGTGTATTTTCCCTGGGCCACAGGGCCACTGTGTGGGACAGGCACACTGCTTCCCTTCAAACTGCAGATCACCAGCAAGGTGAGCTCAACCAGAGCTGCCAAAGAGGCAGGGGATGTCTGGGGCAGAGACTCAGGACCTTGTCTGATTTGTAGCCAATGATGTCAGGCAACCTGCTCTACCGTGAGGGGACTGCCTCACTTCTGGTCTGGCCACATGTGTGTGACACATTCCAGAGGCTGAGAAATAGTTGGTTCATGATCTGCACCAGAAGGGCCATGGAGAAAAAGCAGAGAGAGATTTGCTTGCTTTTTGAAAATAGGTTTGAAAGCTGGAGATCAAGTAATAATACCACCATCAACAGTAGAAATAATGAAAGTGACTAAAATGATCAAATAACTGTTGGGTATTAAGAATTTATATATAGCATCTTAGATATTATCTTATTCAACCTGAAAACAGTCTTCCCATACATGCTCTCTCATCCTGCCTTTACATGCTTGAGGACAGGGCTCAAGAATTTGAGTAAGTTGCTAAGGTCCACCATGATACTATGTCATCTTTGTTACCTGAACTAAGAAGGAGTGTTTGAGAGGGGACACCACTGGGCAGGATTTCTACAGGGAAAGGCTTCATTCACTGTTCAGATCCTTAAATCTGTCTCAGAGCTGTCAAGAACCTTTGAAAGGGCCTCACGGCATCATGGCCACTTGGATATCTATTACCTAAAGAGCTGAAAATCAATAGCTAGAAAGACCTCTCCAGTCCCAAAGGAGCCCTTTCCATGTTTGAATAGCACTGACTCTTAGAAAGGCCTTTATTGAGTCAAACTCTCTGCTACTTCTCCCATGAGTGCTGTGTCCCATAGGGAGAGGATAGATCTGTCAGGACTCAATTCAAATCAACTAGAAGTTTGGTTAATGGAGATGCCAACTCTTTTCCCTCTCCAGTTTGTTGGATACAGAACCAGCCTAACTGGGGTTTGAATTGCAGCTCAGTGTTCAGTTGCAAAATGGGGATAACAAAATTGGCTGTGTGGAGCTGTTTTAAGTACTAAAGATAATATATGTGAAGCAACTTATGAGTAGTAAACAAATAGTAGCTAATGTTAATGTGGGAATACAGCTTTGGAGTCAAGAGATCTGAGCTCCAATCTAGTCTTGAAATACATCCCAGTCATGTGATCTAATTTCCCTAAGACTCCATTTACTTTCTCTGAGAAGCCTATGTTTCAGCAGTACGTGGCAGCTTATGAGATGTGCTTAGTGTCTGGCCCAAGGGCTGTGATCCAGACCTGTCAGCTTCAGTAATGTGAGCATGTTAGTAATGATATGAGTATCTCCTAAATTCCAGATATGCATTCCTATGATCCAAGATCTTTATCTCAGCCAGTGTAAACAAACAAAACACACTGTGTAGAGTCAATAGGGTGACCAAGAGAGCCAATGCTGAGCTGAAAACATTGTGGCACTGTCATTTGAGATCTCTGCTCAAAATCTTGATCTAAGGTTCCCTCCAAAATTCTTCAATTGATCCTTAGAAGAAGAAACTGAATCACTAAGTGGCCATTTTATGTACCATTTCCACTTTTGACCTAAGATATTGCCTTTCAGTTCATAGTTGGAGAAGGGAAGGAAGAAGTTGGATTAGGAAGAATGTGCTCAAGATTGGTTATTCTTTCAAAAATTCAGATGGAGCTGAGTAAGTGGTGCATACCTATGATCCCAGAGACTGAGGCAAGAGGATCTGAAGCTCAAAACCAGCCTCAGCAGCTTAATGAGGCCCTAAGCAATTTAGCAAGACCCTGTCTCAAAATAAAAACTAAAAAGGGGTTGGGGAGTGGCTCAGGGGTTAAATACCCCTGAGTTTAAACCCTAGCATAAATTTTTTTTTTCAGATCAATACATGACAATATCACATTGTAGCAGAGCTCATTAGCTCTTAAATTTAATAATACAGTTTACAAAGTGGTTTAACAGAACTGAAGCAATTCTCCAAATAATAGTGATGGCAAGGACTATTGTCCTGTCTTTGAACTACTGTTACAGTTCAGAGAGGTTGAACGGTTTTCCCAGATTATACAGCTTTGAAGCAGCAAGAAGGCACAGAACTCTGGCCTACGCCTGTCCCTCACCCCCACTACTGCACATTTCCAGGCACTCTCTTCCACCTCATTACCAGCTAAGAAGTCTACACAAGGCTGTCTCTCACTGAGCCCTGGGTATCCAAGACTGTACTCCAACCTGTCCCAAGCTGACACAGGGACCCTGCTTTGTCATCCTCATAAAAATCCAACTGCCTCATTTCAGTTCTGATCCATGGCTTGTCTGTGACCAAACAGCCATCTCAGGGTGGGCCCCAAGGGTAGTGCCAGGTGGTGTGATGGAGATTGTGACACAGGTGACAAATGGGGCTGAGTGACGGGCAAACCTATATTTGGTGTCCACCTTCAATGACCCTCACCAGTTCCAGGCAACACTGGTAAACAAATGGCCCATCTCTTGGCACCTTGCCAGGATACATTTACATTCCAAGCCTGGCTAGGAGAGTGTTGAGACACAGGAATTCCGAAGCAATGTGGAAGATGAAAAGGTTATGTTTGTGAGCCAGGACCTAAATGTACTTTCAAATCATTGGGACTTAATTAGCACATTGGTGCTGTTTGAATAACCTGAAATAAAGTGGGTAATGGTGCCTTGCTGTTTTGGCTTCTCAATACTGATTTTGATTTCATCCTTTTTCATGATCTTCACAACAATCCTGTGTGAGAGATAATATTATCCACATTTTCCACTCAAGTTCAAGGTCATAAGGTCATGGTTAGAATCCACATCTTTGGATATAGGATTCTTTAAAACAGCCTCTGACTTTTGCCCTGTGAACACTGGGAGAAGAAATGTGACATTTTCTGTGTTTAGCCTGCATTGCTATGCTCCCATCTTTAGAAATGGAACCACTAATAGCATCTGTTAATAGAATACTCACAGATTTCTATTTTGAGTTTCCAGTTCTGATATGTGTATGTCAGATATTTATGATCACTTAAAAACAAGCTTGCAAAGACACATTAGCTTGTGAAGAAGGTATTATCTGTAATCTTACCCTCATTTTGAAAAGTATGCCTAGGCAATTACTGAAAAAATATATATCCCAAAAGGCAAATATGTCTCCCATTAACTTATAGGACATACCAATGATATCTCTGAAGATATGGAATGAGAAATTTGACCTAGAATTGTTTTCACTGAAAATTTCTACATCCTTAATTTTATAAGTGTCACTGTCATGTTCCTGGATGACATATATTGACTTTATCCTCTATTTGATTCTGTTCTTTTTAGAACATGTATTATCTTTCTTGAGAGGAGGCATCTGGGAAAAATAAATTAGTTAAGAAAATACCTCCAAATGTTTACTTTTTTGTCACACCTTGGTTATAGGGGGCATGGGATTAGAAGACGGTGGAATGTGACGGACATTATTATCCAAAGTACATGTATAAAGACACGAATTGGTGTGAATGCACTTTGCATACAACCAGAAAAATGAAAAGTTGTGCTGTATATGTGTAATAAGAATCGTAATGCATTCTGCTGTCATATATAAATAAAAATTTAATTAAAAAATGAGGAGATGAGACAATCTTAAAAATCTATTCCAACTCTGAAAGTCTATGGTTAAAATGGAATCTAAAGTAAACTATTTAGGCTCTTTTAAGTATATCAAGATTTTTTTCTTTCCCTGAAATTTCCTTCCCCCTTTCTCTATCTGCTGAATTCCTATTCAACCTTCAAACCCCTAATTGAATGTAATCTCCTCTGTGATCTCACAAGACTCTTCTCTGGTCCAGAGTAAAATGGCTCCTGCCTCTGTTTGTCACTAGAACATGAGCTTCTCAATGCCAAAGGACACAAATTACTCTCTTGTTCCTCTTTCCCTCCCTCCTCCCTCCTTTCCTCCCTTCCTTCCTCTCTATACTGGGAATTAAAGCCAAGTTATTGCACATACAAGACAAGTGCTCTACCACTGAGATATACTCAGCCCTTTTTAAAGTCTTATTTTGAGACAGGGTCTCACTAAGTTGCCTAGGAAAGTCTTGAAAGTGTGATCCTCTGGCCTCAGTTTCCTGAGTAGCTGGGTTTACAGGCATGTGCTACTATGCCTGGTAAAATACTCATTTTTACAAGTTCTTCACCTCCTTGATCTGCTACTCAAGACCTAGTACAATGCTTGACACATGATAGGCAGGTAGCAAATGTATGGAGGAGGGAGGGAGGGAGGGAAGGACTATAGGCTTGATTCCAAGCTTTTCCATTCAAAATCCATTACTCTTTCTCTTATACTAAACAAACTGCTCTAAAGAAATAGGAATACCATATTTCCTGTTTTTATTTTTTTAAGAATTTAACCTTTATTTTATTTATTTGTTTGTTGTCATTTACTTGTTTTTATGTGGTGCTAAGGATTGAACCTAGGGCCTCACCTGTTCTAGGCAAGAACTCTACCACTGAGCTACAACCCCAGCCCCCATTTCCTGTTTTTAACACTATTTTCTAAAATTTTACTAACTAAACAGAAGACCCTGCTTCTATCAGAGGAAGGATAGGATGTTCCCAGCTAACCTCAGTTATTCTGAGCAGGAAAAGCTCTTCAGAAAGGTATTTAGACAGGAACATTCCCTTCAGTCCTAGTGTCAGGCTCAGTAGTCTGTTTGCTATTTACTTTCTGTTTCTTAGCAAAAACTGTCTTTGTTGGGAGACTGTGAGATACAATCCTGAGCAGTTGACCCAGGAGGGCTTAGCATTAATCGCCAACTATTATAAGAAGGTGACTGGATTCCCAGAAGGGAAAGTGAAGGTCAGAGAAGCCACTTGGAATGACCTGATAGTGCTTAATGACAATGACAAGATGACACCCCTCCCTGCCTTCTTAGAAACCAAAGGATCCCTGTAAAAATTCAGCCCTCTGGGTGACTGGCAGGATTTCAGAAATTTCATTAAATATTGACAGCTTATTTCAGTTCTGCTTTTGGAGAACTGAAAACTTGGAGTCATACTTGAAGATATGATATATGAAAATTATTTTTTAAAATCCTCTTCTTTGGTTAATGTCTCATAAACATAATCCTCTGGCGAGAAGACAAGGACAGCCTTGGCTGTGCCTATAAGCAGCTTCTTGCAACATAATGAGCTTCAAGGGTGCAGGGGGCAAGTCAGTATTGTTGTCAGGCTCCTGTCAAGTGCTATGAACTCTGTCACATCCCTTCTCGTGTATGGTGTCATTTGTTCCTTAAAACAATACTGGGAAGCAGCAGGGAAAAGCATGGCTATCTTTACTATGCAGGTAGGAGGAGGTAAAGAGAAGCTTTATAATTCTTCCATATACACAGAGCTAGTTAAGGGGACCTGAAAACATAAGGTAGATTCCAGACCACTGACATCATTTCCTTGTCTGGGAAATGATATTCTTAAAAAGGGGTGTGTGTATGTGTGTGTGTGTGTATGGAATAAATATAGTGTATATGTATATATGGAATAAATCTGAATAAAACATGTATTTTTATCAGCAAAATAAGCTAAGTAAGGCCTGGTTATCCAAAGGGTAGTTCACTATTAGCAGCATCAACTTTGCCTGTTACTAGACTCACCAAATTAGAATCTGCATTTTAGCAAGATTTGGGGTAATTAAAGGAACCCTGAGCTAAACTCAGTGTGATTGTGCACGCCTATAATCCTAGTCCCTTGGGAAACTGAAGCAGGAGGATTGGCAGTTAAGGCCAGCCTGGACAAGTTAGTGAGAGACTGTCTCAAAATTTTTTAAAAATAATTTTAAAAAGGACTGGGGATATAGCTCAGTGGTAGAGTGTTCCTGGGTTTAATCCCCAGTACGGGGAGCATGACAGGGGAAGAACTGAGCTAGACAAGAAAATAATACTATTTTCATAGGTAACTCTCTTTCCTGATGGAATAACTTTAAAAAAAAACATTTTATATGGAAAATAGTATTTATATTGGTACATATTTTATATAATCAAAATTAGCATCCATCCCTTCTAGGAACACTGTGAGACAAATAGGGAAAGATGCTATTGAAATTTAAAAGAAGAGGAAACTGAGTCCCAAAGTGATAAAATGACCACTCAAAGCCTCCTGGGTATCTGAGCTTATTCAAAAACTCGCACATTACTAGCTATTTGCTTAATGAATGAATGAACCACCAAACAAATGGACTGGATCCTGGTTCTCAGATTGCTGCATTACTTGAGATTGATTCACTTTTGGGGCCTCCTAAATTAATAGTATTTGCTTTATAACCTCTTTAGACTTGACCTTGATCAGAGAGTCTTCAAGATGCCAAACTGGGGTGGAGGAGCAAAATGCGGAGCCTGTGAAAAGACTGTCTACCATGCGGAAGAAATCCAGTGCAATGGAAGGAGTTTCCATAAGACCTGTTTCCACTGCAGTGAGTTGGGTGGATACCTCGGGAGGGCCTTCCACATCCAGAGGGCATTTCAAAGTTCTCCCTAAACCACTGGTACTGTAGGTTGATGTCAGTATGTAGGAGCCTGGCCCAGGAATATAACCCATGGGTCCCACCTAGAAGGAACAGTGCTCTCCTGAGTACCCAGCACCCTCTTCCAACCACGCTCCCAACTCAGAGGTCGTTTTCCTGCAGCTCACAGTCAGGACAAGCTGGCCTGCCTCTGCTCTCTGTGGCAAAACCCTTGATCCAGTGGTGACATTTACAAAATGTGACTTGGCAGAGATAGGAAGCCAGCACTTATCTAAAGCCAGGGTGGATTTGGCTTTCTGTTTTGTTACCCCTGCTCCCCCCCC
>NW_026000174.1:31682848-31743085 GCF_001458135.2 Marmota marmota marmota | reverse complement strand
CCTCTCCTCCCACACCCCCACCACCTCCAGCCAGCTGTTACTGAAGCCAACTGTGACTAGTTTTTCCTAAGAGAGAACCTATGTAAGGTAGGAGGCAACACATGCTATTTCTGTAAATTCAGGGCCTGGGAACCAGTGACTTCATGAAGGGAATCCAGCATAGATGCACAAATGTCAAAACCAGAGGTAGCTTCAAGCCCCCGAGGTCCACGGCCAGACTCTTGTGACTTTGGACAAGTCATTTCCCATCTGTAACACACATTTGGTCACACACATTTGCAATAGAGCCAGTGCTCTCTGACACCATTGCATTCTACAGTTTCCTAGTAGCTAGTCCTGTTCTGGGAGAAAACAACCAAGGCTTTGAAATGGCCACTTATCTTCTCTGCTTTCCTTCTATAGGTCTGGCTTAAGAGGTGGCTTTGCTGCATATTTGGCAGACTCCCTCCCTACATCATCCCCCATCCCCATCTCACCCCCATACCTCAGCCCAGTGGCTGCAAAGTGTCCATACAGTTTGAAACAGAACTTCAAGGGCTGGGCAGCATGTATTAGGGCAGGGAGATACTCTAATCTCAAATTGCTAGAAATAGTAACATTTTATCAGATATAGGAGTTTCATGATCACTTAGCTCCCACAGCAAATATAATTACCATGGAAGCAAAAGGGGAAGCACTTCTCTGAGTGTTTGGGTTGGAGGAATTACTGATTGATACTTTGGGTTTTAATGATGGTTAATTATTTTTAATTCATCTTACACATTCCTCAGATTCATCATTATTATTCATTATTATTATTACAATTATCCAGGATCCATTCATTATCAAGAGAGTTCATTCCATAACCCTCTGCTTAAAAATGGCTATTGTTATTAAAAAGAGTGGAAATGAGAAATTTTAGAAAGAACACTGAATTGGAATAAGAAAGGAATGTGTATGTGTGTTTATGTATATACATATAGATAGATAGATAGATATAGATATAGATATTTAAGAAATACATATGTTTGAGCCTGGGTTTCATTATGTATTACTTGGGCAAGTCATTTCACCATTGTGAGCCTGCATTTCCCCCGTCTATAGGAGGTTGTTCATCTCTACTGCATAGTTTATTATGAACAGGAAACTGGGTTCTTGAGCTGGAAATACAAGTTTTCCAACCTTTCATTATGTCTGGGTGAGAACAGGAAATAATTGGGAAGCTATCTGTGGTAGGGGTATCTTATCTTAACCAGGTAGCAGGAAGGCACCCTGTTCAATAGAGCCATGGAAGGATGGACTTGAGCATTTGCTGTACATCCCTTTTTAACCCTTTGTTGCTTCTTTGGAATTAATAGGTGGGAATGGGGGTCTGAGAAGTGTAAGTTTCAGTAGTGGTGAACAGAAGGGCTCCAGAGAGGGGCATACTTTTCTATCTTCATAAGACTTACCTGTCCACAGGCAAACCTCCAGTTGCTGAAAATAGAATTGAAAGGGGCAGAGTCTACTTTATTTGCACCTTGGCCAGTGTTCTCCTAACTTCTAGATAAATCTTCATAATTAGTTTCCAGACTAATCTTCTATACCAGTGCTGTCCAAAAGAGATATAATGTAACTAATATATAAATGTTCTAGTAACCATTATTTTGAAAGTATACAAAAAAGGTAAAATTAATTTTGAAACATTTCATTTCACCTAATATATTGAAAATACTATAATTCATATGAGCTATTAATGGGGTGTTTTACATTCTTTCTGTATTTGTACTAAGTGTTTGAAATCAGGTATGCATCTTTTGCTTACAGCATACCATGTGGCTATGGTACTGGACAGTACAGCTCTACTCTATCTGTGTACAAAAGCTAGTTGGATACTAAGAAGCCACTACAGAAGTGGCCAGGTCACATAGGGTATAGACTGGGAAAAAGCACAGCACTAGGAATCAAAGAATTTGAGGTCAGCTACGGTTCTGCAATTTACTCTTGTATAGTTGTAGATAAGTGGCTGATCTTCACTGACACATGCATGCATTCATTCATTCATTCAAAATACATACACAGGATTAACTCTGTCCCAGGCCCTCAGCCATGTTCTGGAGATATTAAGGTAAAACAGCTTTGCCCTCCAAGACCTCAGTAGCTAGAATATCAGCAAACATGTGAGCAGTTTTTGCCATGGAGGGTGGTAACTGACAGCAAGAAAGGCAGAGACAGGTCTTCTATGCCCCAATATACAGCATTTTCTCCCCCCAAAATTATTCTTTATAAAAATATTTGCCTTATATTCAAAGCCTTATATATTTAAAACCTTTTTATTTTAACTGAGAACATTTAACCTACACAATATTGACAGACTAGTTGGATGAACTCCCTCCCATCAACTGCCTGTCTTCCTAGACCTTCAATCAACTCCCGGCCAATCCTACCTCACTTCTTCTATGTCTGCATTCAATTACTTTATCTTTTTTAAACAACAAAATGGCATTTGAGGAAGGATGTTAGCCTGAAACAACCTCATTCCTACTGGATTGATTACAGATATTACTCAATGGAAAAAGGTTAAAAAAAAAACAAATTTAATGCACATTTTATCGTTACTGGGGATATGACCTTCTTATTATAAGCACTTTAAGGATCATTGTTGCAGAGCAATACAGAAAATTGTTAAGCTGAGAAATCCTTCATTTATTTTAAAATTGCCAGAATGTTATGCTAATAGGCCTTTGTAAGATACAATTTCCAGGTGACAGCTCCTAGTTAGGTACAAAATAGGACTGCCTTGCAAAGGAAGCAGACAGAAGTGAAGGGGAGCTGCTTAGGGACACTAGGGCAGCTGCCCCCAAAGTGATTTTCTGGCTGTAAGTAGGATGCAGAGAAAGAACTGGATGCAATTGTTTCCTGAATTTGTGTGAGACGAGAAAAAAAGTAACATTTCCAAATCAATGTATTATTGATGTACAATGCAAATTAAATAAGATATTTGACATTTTAATTTAAATCTTTAGAAGTTTTTGCCTTCAGATTTGTTTAAAAAAAGATCTATAAATCTTCTCCTTGGAAAAAAGGGGACTGGTGGCCTTGTAATTTGGGGATACTTCATAGGAGGTAATATATAGTGACCAGTAGACTTGAGCCAATGTAAAACTAAGGAGTCTGTGGACCAGGTCTGTTCTTTCGGCCCCTCCCTGGCTTCTAGAATTGGACCTAAATTGATCTCAATGTTGACTATCTCCTTGAATCTCACAGTGCCTTTCATAGGCCAGGGTAAGTACAGAAACTGCTCAGTCCTGATTCCTACATGATTAGGGAAAAATAAGTTCTTCTTCTGCCCCAAACTTCTCCCACCCCCACAAGCTCACTCACTTCTTGGTATCATCTAACATGATTTCTTGTCCTGGGATATTTTCGTAGCCGGTTTAAGACCACACACCCGTCTCCACTGCTGGCCTCTGCCTATTTCTACCTAGTAGATTAAACACATGTCACTTCCCTTTTCTGTGTACCAATAATTTCCTCATCTGTGAAACTGGGACCCTCTTGAAGTCTACAGTTTAGGACAGATGCTCTGGTCAGGAATCAAAGTTGTGTTCTTGGACTGTGGGTACAGGAAAGGGGAGAAGGATCTCAACTCTAGATCCTTCTCTGATCCTCCCTTTCTTTGGCAGTGGCCTGCAGGAAGGCTCTGGACAGCACCACAGTAGCAGCTCATGAGTCGGAGATCTATTGTAAGGTCTGCTATGGGCGCAGGTATGGCCCCAAAGGAATCGGTTATGGACAAGGCGCCGGCTGTCTCAGCACTGACACGGGAGAGCACCTTGGCCTGCAGTTCCAACAGTGAGTTACTGCCCAGTTTCCTCCTGCCCCTTAGAGTCTCCAATTACCAGGACAGTTCATTCCGTTCCCATGGCAACGTTTTCTGGAAGTGGGAGAATGGACTCTATTGTTGACTTGCCAACAATAGGAATACTCAGTCTGACCAAGTTCTAACAATGTGTCATCTCTCCAAAGACTTTCTTTAAATTATCTGCCTTTCTAAAGGGCAATTAGTTTTACACCATGGCTCTTGGTTTGCATGTCAAGAGAAAAACCAGAATGTACAGATGTTCGATTGTTTGACCTTTGCAAAACTGCATGGAGTCTCTTTTCTTCCCCTTTGAGAGTTTCTGTGTAAATCACATAAATATGGCAGGGAAGCCAATGGCCATTCTCTGTGTGCTTGTCACTAAAAAGATTTCTTTCCTTTGGGTGTAAGATGACTAATGTCAACCGTAGGAGGAGGGGTCAACAGAGATGGGATGAGCCTTTCATAAATAAATAACCTATTAAGACTGTTTGTGGATCTGCCTGGCTGCCGATTGTCCATATACTGCCTGATTTTCCCCCAAGTCAGTCTAAGAAAGTAGTATATCACAAAGGCCACCTCCATCTACGGGTCTGCTCCTCTGGGTCCACATCCTTAATGATCACACTAATCCCCTGGCCCAGAACTGTTGCTCTCCAGTCAGCTGGTGTCCCTGCTCAGTTCTGCGGTGGTAGCGTGGGGGGGTGGGTGGTCCCAAAAGACCCAGCCCAAAGAGGAAATGTTCTCTGGAAGGCTCCCCCAGAGAGCAGGTAAGCCATCTGAGGAGTTGTTGGTCCCTTTAGAAGAAAGTAACCACCCATAGAGCCAGGAAAAGTGTGGGAATGTGTGATTACTCATTCTAACGTTATTACTCTATCCCAGCTAGAGACTGTTCTTAAAGAAGATGAAACTAAGGGCATTCTCTGCCATGGGTTATCTACAGCTCACTTTTTGGCATTAGGGTTTTCTTGCAATGCTGCCCAAAGAATGACAAGAATCTAAAGACCAGGGGTCATCCCAGCCCCACCAGTTGGGCAGTTTCTCTCTGATCCTTGCTCTCCTGCAGATAGCTTTGTCTTTTTAGAGGGCTGTGGTGAGGCTCAAGTGACATAATATACAAGGGAACACTAAAATACTAAAACAATAATAACAACAATTACTACAACAACAACAAAAACGGAAGTAAACACAAGGGGCTATTATTGTGCCTCTAATTTGGACATTGTCCTCATGGGGACAGGTACCCTTTGGATGCAGGCCTATAGCTTGAATGGTAATAAGGAATGCCTCATCAGTCCATGGAATGTGTTTGTATGAATCAGCACCAACAGTCAAGACCCCATTTGACTTTCTCTTTCTGTTTTTCTTTTGCGGTGCTGAGGATTGACCCAAGGCTTTGTGCGTACCATGCAAGCACTGTGCCACTGAGCTAACACCTGAGTTCTTGACCTAGAATTGTCACAACTCAGGTAGAGAGCAGACTGGTGGATTTCTGGAATGTACAGAAAAACTTAAACAAGCACAGTTAATAATCTGTTACACATAATCACAGTAATAATAACAACAATGATAATAGCATACACAAACATACACGGAACACTTGCTAAGTGCTTTACAACAGAAAGGATGGATTTAAACCCATTATAGCTAACATTTATTAGTCCATACACTCCAGGCAGGTACTGTTATCAGTCCTTTTACATGTTACCCCATTTAACTCTCTTAACAACTCTATGAGTAAGGTGCCACTTTCCAGATGAGGAGACAGAGGCTCAGAGAAGTGAGGCAATTCACTCAAGATCATATGGCACATGCTGTGTGCCAAAGGATGTTTACATTTCATTAACTTGCTATTTCTACTAGATCCCCAAAGCCAGCACGCTCAGCTACTACCAGCAATCCTTCCAAGTTCACTGCAAAGTTTGGGGAGTCCGAGAAGTGCCCTCGCTGTGGAAAGTCAGTCTATGCTGCTGAGAAGGTCATGGGAGGTGGCAAGGTAAGGCCTTCTGTGTGAGGCACATGGGATTTGTTCATCTCCATCAGATCAGTTGGGGGGAATGAGAGACAGAGTGGGAACTTTGGGAAGGTGGGGGCCAGACTCTTCATTCCTTAGATCTCACAACCTCTTTAGATGCTACACATCCTTGCCCACTGTAGGGGGGCTGTGACTGTCACCTGACAGTTGCCTTGGAAAGCTAGAACTGGTGTGGTTTGCTATGACACGAATTACTCTACTAAGGGGAAGGCACCCAGTTAAAAGATCTGGGGAATACAAAGGCACACAAGCCCCTGCCCATCAGTGTTCACAATCCTTCCAGAAAGTTGTGAGCCCTGAGAACCTGTAACCACCATGTAACTCAACCTGCTGCTGCCATCACACAACCACTGCCTCACATCGGTGAAAAGCATCCTCACTTACAAATGTCCTGGCTCTCAGGAAAGTCATTAAATATACAAGACAGTAATGCACACTGTTCTATAAGCTCTAGTTTCAGGCCCAAAGCCAAGTTATTCACCAAAGGAGGTGGACCTAAGAAAAAAATCCTGTTAATACTAAATGCAGAGAAGAAGGGATATGGAGAGAATCTGGCTTCAAACATAGGGGCTGTCTCCACACAAAGACCAGCCCTTTATAGACATATGAGGACCAATGGGTGATACATGGTAGACAAGCAATGTACAGACTGCTGCTCTCTGCCATCAGAATTATAGAGTTTAAAAAAAAAGGCTGAGGGCTCGGGATGTGGCTCAAGTAGTAGCGCACTCACCTGGCATGCGTGAGGCACTGGGTTCGATACTTAACACCACATAAAAGAAAATAAAGATATTGTGTCCACCTAAAACTAAAAAAAAAAAAAAGGCTGAATGAGGGCTGGAAACTGTGTCCTGTGGAGGAATGAGGAGGAAACTGTGTCCTGTGTCTGGTCTTGGAAGAGGTCTCAGGCCTAGACAGTTTCAGTCTCTTCAGGCTCAGTGGTAGAGCACTTGCCTAACAGGTGTGAGACACTGGGTTCGATCTTCAGCACCACATATAAATAAACAAATAAAATATTCTGTCCATCTGCAACAAAACAAACAAACAAACAAAAGGAAAAGGACTGAATGGCCTGGATAATTGCCAATTTCTTCACCCATTTTCTTCTCTAATTTTATATTAAATATAAACATTACCCACTGCCCCAAGCCCGAGTCCTTTCTTGTCCAGTTTGTTCCCTGGATTTTTTTTTTTTTTACCCTAGAGCAACACTCTATTCTTAAGGAATACATGCAAATCCTCATGATAAATCCATTTACAGGATTCTGAGAACTGCTAGCTATGGCCATTGCATCTCATTTTTTTCAAACCTCTGGAAAGATTATTCTGGGGCTTCATTCAGGAAGGGAAAGGGCATTCCTTTGTATGCTGCTGGCCAGGGGACTCAAAATGGAATAAACTGCATTGCTCACTTTCCTCATATGCAACTCTTCTGTGCCCTTCAGCCTTGGCACAAGACCTGTTTCCGCTGTGCCATCTGTGGGAAGAGTCTAGAGTCTACAAATGTCACTGACAAAGACGGGGAACTTTATTGCAAAGGTGAGTGGTCCTGGAGACTTACTTTAGACTTGTCTTCCTAAGGGCCCTTGGGAGGGAACTATGCTCATGAGTGGAGGCCTGCCTGTGTCTGTCAGGAGCAGAGAAGCTCAGGCCTGTCAGGTTTTGGGCTTTCAGAATGGAGAGTAAAATGTATTCATCTCTGGTCCTCTCCA
This sequence comes from Marmota marmota marmota, assembly GCF_001458135.2. Classification (NCBI taxonomy): domain Eukaryota; kingdom Metazoa; phylum Chordata; class Mammalia; order Rodentia; family Sciuridae; genus Marmota; species Marmota marmota. The sequence continues at coordinate 31,735,518 of NW_026000174.1, read as the reverse complement.
TTGAAGCACAGGCTTGTAGATGCTCAGTGATTCAGGACAGCTGGTACCTGTGAGGAGAGAGAAAGAGGAGGAAACTGTGTCCTGTGTCTGGTCTTGGAAGAGGTCTCAGGCCTAGACAGTTTCAGTCTCTTCTAAAAACACTGTCTACCTGAGTGGCACACAGGGGTGACTGGGGAAGAAGAAACTCAGTCTGGTCTCATTTGAATTTATCAAGACATCTCTCTCTCCTTCCTATAAGCCTCCCTCCTTCCTTTCTTCCATCATTACCTTCTGTCCTTTCTCTTCCTCTCTCCCACCTCCCTTCTGACATTTCTGATGCTGCATGTCACTTAGTGATTACAGGGATAGAACTGGCTTTCCTCCTGGTCCTTGCAGCTCTGCCTTTAGCTTCCTCCACAACCTTTGGTCTTCTGTAGGGGATAGAGAAGCTCAGCCCTTCCTGACACTATGAGGAGATGCCCTAGGGCCAGGACAATGTGTTTTCAACCTCAGAGCCTCTCCAAGGTCTCTTGGGTTGCTCAGTGGTACATCATCACTTAACAATGTCTTAATAATCTCCACGTTTTGGGAGTGGGAGGAGTGATGGGTAGGGGGTCAAGGGGGCATTGTTAACCAAGACCTTAGGTTACCCAAGCTTTTCCCACAATGAGACAGGTTGGGAACTATAGGCAGTTGCTTTCTCTGGGTTGTAGGAGACAGAGGGTCTTTAACATTTATAGGCCATAGCCCCCTAAATCTTAGCCCCCTAAAATCTTCATAGTGTAGTAGCCTATATAGAGAAAAGCAATCAGTTTAGGGTAAAGGGAAAGTCTTCTTGAAAGAAATGTTTCTCTGGGCCTGAAGGGTGAATGTGGGTTTGGGAAGGGGCATTCCAGGAACAGGGAGTATTGAGACCTAAGCCTGGACATCATGGTATAACCCAGGGATTGCAAGTAGTGCTATGCACCTGGAGTTTAGGGAAGGAGGCAGAAGCAGGGAAATGGCAGGGCTCAAGGCTGGGCAGGCAATCAGAGACAGATTATGCCAATTCCAATAAGAATATATCCATGAATACAATGTGCAAAAAGGTCTAAGCAAGATTTTTTATTAGCAGATAGAAGTGTAGTATATTTACAAGTTAACTCATGCACAAATTTATCAAAAGATTGTCTCAAGTAAAAACACTGCCCAGACAGCAGGACCTGGAATAATGTTGGTAATTAATGCACTCTCTTCCCTCATCCCTTTCTCATTCACAGTTTGCTATGCCAAAAATTTTGGCCCCACAGGCATTGGGTTTGGAGGCCTTACACAACAAGTGGAAAAGAAAGAATGAAAAGATGCACTTTCTCAGATCTTTCATCAGCAGAAAGCATTGCCAAGCAATCCTGCAGGGTTGGAAAGCTTTTCCTGGACAGCCTCATTTGAAGCTGGACAGTGTGTCTCTTCTGAAATAAACATAGGCTTTACCCAAAGTGAGAAAGGACCTCTGGAAAAAAATTATGTAAAATTTAATTTGCAATAAATGCTTTATTATTTACGATTCCTGGGATGGGGACAAAACAATAAATAAACATTTTAGTGGTACCTTGTATGTCTTTGGATTTATTTATTTATTTATTTATTTATTTGGATAGAGGGGAATTTTCAAAAAGACAGAGCTAAAAGCTAGTTCAAAAACCTAGCTGCAGCAAATGAATCTGGATGTCAACTGGGAAAAGACTGAGAAAGAAGAAACAAAGGGCCAAGGAAGACAGTCTTCCAGAATCTGTCAGCTGAGTGTTTTCTAGTTACTGCTAGTGAAGAAGAAATAGGTGGTTGGGGAGGAAATAGAGAACAGGATAACATATTCTAAAAGGAAAATCAAAACTAATGAAATTGCTGAAGAGTTGATCCTTTTGTCCTATCCTGGGCTTTGCAATATTACACACTTGTGAAAACTAAAAAGTGACAACAAAGCATGGCATTTGCTTCTGTATTATAAACAACATGAAGATGATTTTCTTTTATTCTAGGACAATTCCCTGGGGTTTAGCAATTTTCTTAAAACTTCTTCATCAAATTGCCAGCCTCATAAATGAAGCACAGCCAATTAGAGATGTCTGTCTCTGCCTCTTCAGCGAATTTCAGCAGCTCCAGCATTTGTATCTCTTGGGCCCCTTCTTTTAATAGTCACACTATTTCTCCTGCTTCCATGTAATTCTGAATTATTTGGAGTAAATAAAAATTCATTTATGGGCTGGGGGTGTAGTTCAGTGGTAAAGCACTTGCCTAGCATGCACAAGACCATGAGTTGGATCCCTAGAACCACAAAGAAAAGAAAAAAATCTAGGCTAAACCATGGGTTTTTCTATGCTCCAAATCCCAAGAAAGCCTGTTTTCAAAATAAGCATTTATTCAGTTTTGCTTATGTGGTATCTTGGACAATGCCCTGTGTGGATTTTAAAAGCCATATACTACCTTCTATGCTAGGGATTTCCAGCTTGCTGAGGGGGTAAGACACATGTGAAGCTAAAACTTTCAGTTGTCCTTAACTTTGCCCTCCCCCTGGCTTCACTCCCCAAGCCTCCTTAATTCTGACTCCAAATTACCTCTAGAATGCATCCTCTCAATTTCCACTCTTTGGTATGTATATTAGAACCTCATATTGGGTAGCTTAGATAAAAGAAGTTTTCTCACAATGCTGTGGGCCGGAAGTCCATGATCAAGAGGTCGGCAGGATCTTTCTTCTGAAGCTTCTCTTCTTGGCTTGTAGATGTCCGTCTTCTATGTTCACATGGTCTTCCCTTTGTGCGTCTGTGTACTAAATTCCTCTTTTAATAAGGACAATAGTCATTTTGGATTAAGGCCCTTCCATAACCTCCTTTAACTTTTAATTGCCTCTTTAAAGGCCCTACCTCCAAATAGTCACATTCTGAGGTATGTGTGTGTGTGTGTGTGGGGGGGGGTGGTGGTGGTTAGGACTTCACATTGTGTATTATGTGGAGACACCAATTCAGTCCATAACAGTACGTACCAGGACTTTCATAAATTTACTTAAGCCTCACCCCTTCAACTTAGTTTCAGACAAATCTCTTCTCTATAAGCTCCAGCTACACTCAAAAGACTTGAAGCTTTCTTAATACTCCTAGTACCCTTACGACATCATGCTTTTGCTAATGTTGTTTTTTTTTTTTTGCTTGGAATTCCTGAAAGACAGATGAACACCTCCATCTTCATATGTAACTCAACTCCTTAGCTTGATAAACTACTGTTAAGCAAGTCACAGATCAAATATCATCTCTTTCGCCAAATCATTTCTGTAGTACCTGAGAAAGAGTTCACTGTGTACTTCCACAGCTGGTATATAACAGCCTGTCTCATGGCACTGAATTTTTAATTCCATCTGTCTCCTTACTAGAATGTGACAGAGGTGCATTCACAGTGCTCAACAAATAGTGGGCACTTAATAAACATTTGTTGAGTGAATGAAGTGGGAGAACATAAGCCAGACTAAACACAAATTCTGCCAAAATTTTAAAGAAAAGATTATATACTACAATGAAGGAACTTCAAAAGTAAACAATAGCAAGGAAAAACCTGTGTCCAGTAATATTAGAGTTTTTCCTGAACACACTGATCTATTACTTTTCTTAGTCTCGGCCATGAAATTAGGTTTGGCCAAAGTCTCTGGAAGTCTACATTCTCTCTATTGGTCTCAAGAGAGGGTTCAGTAGACCCTGAGGCCCTAGTAAATGGTGGAGCCAGTAGTTGGGAAGAAGCTTGGGTCTCTGCATGGAAGGACACCTGCTAACAGCTAAATAGACTGTGACACAAAGAAAAAAAAAATTAGCTTTGTTTTGTGTGTAGCCACTGAGATAGAGAATGTTTAGTCACTAAGGGGAGTTTTTTGTTTTTTGGGTTTTTTTGGTGCTGAGGATTAAACTCAGGGCCTCAAACATGCTAGGCAACAACTCTGCCACTGAGCTATATCCCCATCCTGAGGGGATACTTATTAATAATAATTAATACTTGATTAATATGCATCTAAAATATCCAATGTGCCACAACCAAATTATTCCAATTTCCACTGATTTCGGGGCTACCTTGTTCTAAACAGGTGTGTATGTGTGTGTGCATGTGTGGTGGCGGGATTGAACCCAGTCTTGAGCATTCTAGGAGAGCACTCTACCACTGAGCTATATCCCCAGCCTACCATCCTTTCCTTTTAAAAATCTTTCACAAACACTTTCTTGATTACATCTACTGAGGCTCTTCCAAACCTCTAAATTCCAACAATATTTTATTTGCACCCTCTTAATGGCTTTTAATATTTTCTACCTTATACTATAGTTTTCATTTATATTAGTTTTCCCTCTAGACTGCAAGCTCCATGATTAATATACCCGATTAAGTGTTTAATGGCCTGAAAGACTTACCATGTGCTCAATAAATATTTGTAGAATAATCAAAAATTAAATTCATCTTTTCTGGCATATATCAGTTAGAAGCAGTGGAATATATATAGTGTTTTGAACTAATTTAGAAGGTCTGAGGTGGGGAATTTGAAGTTTTAAAAAAGTAAGATCTGGATTCCCACCTAGTCCCTGTGATTCTGATCTAAATGGTCAATAGACCACAACTTGAAAATACTTATTTTGGTAGAGGTTGCTAAAAAAGGGAGAAGAGAATAACTCCTTAAGAAAAATCCTTCCATCCATCAGTTGAGAATCAGATTCTTAAAATACAATTTTGATTATACCATGTGTTCCTTAAAAAAACAAAAAAACACCTTTATTTCATTCAACAAATTAATTCAAATATTTATTGAATGAACGCTATGGGCTATATTCTAGGTGACTGGTACTGTAGAGTGGCAATCCCACTAAGTATCTATGGGACCTTGGAAGAGACACAAATTTCTTTTGGCTTAGTTTCTGCAAAGATTCTGTAGAAGACAGGTGAATGGATTCTTGAAGAACTTAAAGTTCAAAGGGATTAAGGTACAAAATGTGGTGTAGAGTAACACTAGTTAAACAAAACATGGTTGTATCACTTGGGGCCTTGCTGGTCATGATGAGAATTTAACTTTTACCAAGAGCAATGGGAACATATGAAAGGATTTATAGCAAGAAAGTGCTATGCTCAGGGGAGCATATACTATACCAAGAATTGAAGTTGAACCAGCATTTCCTCCAGAACAAAGAAAAAATAGTAGTAACAATCACACTAGTCTAATATTTTGATGGTAGCTAGTAAAAGCAGTAATATCTTTAAGATTTCCTATATTTGATTTTCTAAATCAGATGGGAAACTCAATTAATTCTTGCTTATTGGTGTTAACAGTAATCTCATTCCTGGGACTGTAAATTACTTTCTTTATATCATATAAACATCTTTTCTCAACTTAAGATTCTAAAAGTGTTTAGTGTCAGAAACTATGTCTCAAATTACCAAAAAAAAAAAAAAATTATTATACATGAAAGCAAAACAGGTATATTTAAATATTCTTTACACATTAATAGAACAAAGACAATAACTTATCAAAAATTACAAGTTTAAAGAATAGTACTATTTTGAAACAGCCAATACTATATCTGAAAATACTCTATTTTATCCATAATTCGTGAATATTATCTCCAAAAAAGTTAACTTTAATTTTCTTGTGAAAAATATGTTTTTTAAAGATGTCTTCCAAAATTGTTCTGGAACAGTCCATTTTTCTAAGTTGAAAGACTATATGCATTTATTGGGAACTGTTCTGCCAAATGGCTTTAAAACTACTTGTTATTTTCCTTGGGCTTAGGTCAATTCTAAATTCCACTTCACTTTCAGACCACAGGGCACTGACGTAAACAGAAACAAATCTGAGTCCGAGTTTTGAGTTGCTTTTCTTCATACGGAGCGAAGAACTTTCTCTTTAGCTGGGTGAAAGACCATGGTGTACTGGGATGTCCAATCTACTACGCAGGGCTTCACCAAGCCAAAGCAGCCACACTGAAAGAAATCTGCCAGGTTCTGTGTGAATCCAAGGCTGCCAATAAGAGAAGAGAACACATCTCACTATACTTCCTGTGTAGTTCTTGAAAAACATTCATTCAAAGCATACATTCACTGAGAATCAAAGGTAATCAGACTGTTCCTGGACTTACAAAATCTTAAAACTGAAACCTAGTTCCATTTCTGGACCTGAATCCCTACTTTGAAATTCCTTGATTCTGTCCAGCAATTCAATTGAATTTTTCTTCATTGTTTCATTTTGGGTTCCCCCTCACTGTATTGGTCACTGCCATCATAAAGTATCTTTCAATTCCCACTGCCCTAATTGAGACTTTTGAGTATCTCAAAGGCCTATAGGTAAGAAGAACTATAATCAACGAGATGGGTTTTTCTCCCCTAAGCCTTCTCACCGCTCTAATGATGTCTTTCTCAGTTCCTTCCAGTTCATTTTACATAATAGAGACTTCTAGTCCTCCAAAACCCCTGATACCAACCTCTCAATTACAACCCTTTCAAGATACACATTTGCCCAGAGGCTCAAATCCAAAATCCTCAACTTTGTATTCAAGGCCTTATACAATGAACTCAAGTTTTAGCTGCCCAGCTCATTTCCATAGACCTCCCAGTCCTACCTAGGTCTATTTTCCCCATGATTATAACTGTGTGGGCCTGGAAATCACATTCCCCCAATTTATCTCAGGTAATACCTCCATCCTTTTAAGTCTTACCAGCTCTCAAGGACCCATTCAAGGCTCACATTCCTACTAGAGCTTTACTCACTACAACTATCTCAGCATCCCATTTTTTCCCATAAATTCCTGATTTACTGCCTTATTTATGATTACTACTGCCTGATTCCAGTATAAGAAATGCTTATTTTAAAGCATATGCCCAATCTTTTCAGTGCCTAACTCAATCCTCATGTATGCACAATCATGACTGTGCTACTGTGAGTAAAAAGACCAACTTACTCAAAAAGTAGCTTCCTAGAAAGAGGGCTGACTACATGGGATTGATTAAGTGGCAGCAGGGAGACATGTTTGAGAAGTACAGGATCTGGCTCATGACCTACTTTGTAAGCATAAGTAACTTAGAGGAGGGTAAAAAAGCAGAATGTTTCATATGGGCAGGATTTTGGAAGTAAGACTCAAAGTTATTACAAGGTTTTACCTTAGTTCTCAAGGAATGTTCGAGTTTATGCTGCCATTATTCAGCAAAAGTGCACCAGCTCTCATCTCCCTCTCTCCTTCCAGATTCTTCTACAGGACTTGGAATAACCTTCCTCCCATCCCCATCACGCCTTGCTTCAGATCTCTCAAGGTTCAGCTTAAAATTCCACCTCTATTATAAGGTTTCTATACTTTAGTGGAGTAAATATTATTCCTCTGGTTAAATCACTGTGACTTTTTATCACTGCTGGACTGAAATAATCACAAGATTTGCACTGTTCTCCATTATCATTGCTGTAGCCATCTCTTCCCAATTAAGTCAACTTCTCTCCTCCCTAAATACACATTGTAGTCACACCCCAGTCTCTGATTTCCTTGTCTAACAACCTAACAGTTTCATCTTGTACCAAGAGTAGGCTTTAAAATAGACTGCTCATGAGATATGCAGTGAGTGCTCAAATCCCTTGAGGGCTCTGGGTCACCTCTGCAGCACTCTGAACCTCCAAGACCCTGATGATGTAGGTGGTAGAAAGATAAGCTTCAAGGCCTGATCTTTCCTATCACAAGATGACAGCCTTCCTATAAACACTCACATTTTCTACTGAGGACAGGTTTTATACAACCACTTCTCTAAAGAAAACACCTCAAATCTGAAAAACAAAACAAAACAAAACAAAACAAAACAAAAAAAAAAACAACAAAAACCAGCTTCTCCCTAACACAGATGGGCACATTAAACAGAGGGCTGGGAAAAAAAAAAAAAAAAAAAAAAAAAAAATGACTGGTGATAGAAAGTCAGGTTAAAATTCCTGGCAAAGCACACAACCTAATACTTTCTACAGACAACATTGTGGCTGGGCCAGCCACATGGTTAATTATCTCACACCAATTCTTCGCCAGCAACATACAACCTTGTGACCATGTGGCTTGATTGGAGAGATTTCCCAACTTGGCAAAACTTCAAAGTTACTTACTGTTTGTGCTAAGTCCAGCAGACTAAATTCCTTGTCACCTCAGGGCTCATGACCTTACCACCTAACCCTTGTCACTGAGGCTTCCAATAAAGAAGGGCTCAAGTTAAAGAATAGCAGAGTGGCCATGGGTAGTGGCACTAAGTTAAGAAATCAGTGGCTAGGGATCTTCAGATGGTGAGAAGAGAACTCACTTACTTGTAAGGTGTCTTCCTAAGGGACAAGGTCTGTTTCATACGCCTGCTCTGCTTTAGCAGGCTGATTCTCTCATGGGAGGTCAGGCCCAGAAAAGCAATCTGAAAAAGAAGGTTGGAAGATACATGAAAAATACCACATTGTGGCTCCACTGCTCCTAGCAGTACATTACAGGACACTGGTAAATATTTAGCACTCCTTCTCTAACCTTCTAACCAAGATCATGGTGAAGGCAAAGATTCAGCAGCCCTAAACCATTCTCTCATTGTCTGATTTTTATTAATCTTCAAAAAAACACTGGGCAGTGACTCAGAGTCATGAAGTAACTGCTTCATTAATGCAAAGCACGGCTTATGGTCATGTTTAGATTTTCAAGACATCGAGGATACAACTTTTGGGTGAATAAAACAATAAAAGGTCAATTTCAATGCAGTTATTGCAATTTGTGTTATTCTTGAAACTTCTTTGAAAAGGTGCCAAAGAAAAAAGTTAATAAAAAACATTAAAGCCTATACATTTGAAGAATGAAGATGACTCAAAAATTCCCAAATTAGTAAAAACCACTAAGAGGGTTATTTAACTGTTGTTTAATCCTCAAACAAACTCAATGGCAATTTTCTCATCTGTAATATGGACCTTATCATACCACCATATCAAACAGCTTATCACACAGTTTTATGGATGTGAGATAAAAGATTTAAAATACCTAGTGCTAAGGTTTAGAGAGGGAAAATAACTGACCCAAGGCCATACAACTGAGAGAGTGGTACAGTTGGCACTGACACAATTCAGAGCAAGGTACAGCTGCCCCTGCTCCTAACCAGCAGTCTGGAGACTCAGTCAAAATCCTGTTTAACCAGTGCACTCAGGAAACGAACATTTTCAAAGAACTAGATTATTTTGCTCATTAAGAAGATAAGTTTGTTCAAAATTCTTATTCAAATATATAAGCCTTCGTTTTAAAAATTAAGAATATCATAACCTCAAGCACTTGTTCTAAGAGTTGAGAAAAGAAGCAAGAAAATAAAAATTGATGTCTGAATCCTTACGTTCTGCTTTTAATTCCATCTCTTACCATGGCTGTAAGCAAGGCAGTCAATATACCTTAGGGTTGGTTTTCTTGTCCATAAAATACATAAACTACTTTGATATGGTCTCAAATGCTTATGAGGACATAAATGGGTAAGTGCTTTGGAAAATGTAAAGCATATATAAATATTATAAATGACAGTAATTAATATTAGTAATCACAGAGGCTAATATCCTATCCATTCTTACTACCTGAATTGTTGATATCAGAGGGATAGAGTGAGTACTCAGAAACCTCAGTTTAATAAGTTTGAACTCCTTCCTTAGCATTTTTTCTTCCTTCCTTCCTCTCTCCTTTCCCCTTGTCTTTTTTTTTTTCTTTCTATTATCTTTATTATTTTGGAATTGGTTACTTCTGCATACAGTGGAATTCATTCTGCTTTTGTTGAATAATATTCTAATTATCTGAGGTCTTGCAGTAATTGGTTTGGACTGATTACTGCTGCCCATTCCATGTGGGAAGGTCATGGCAACAATGATAATTAGGTTAGGGAAGGGATAGATACATCATATAAAGCTGAAGATGACTACTGCCCTGGAGCTTGAACTTTTTAATAGCCATGACCTTCTCTGAAAATATAATTATCACGTCTGTTGGTCAGTGGTATATCTTCCATTTCTTCGCATTCTTATCCACCTAAGCACTACATATGGCAAGGGTTGAAAAACTGAGGGAAAATAATCATCTCACATTTGTACAATGCTGTAGAGTTTATGTCATCTTTTCACACATCATATGGTTTAACTGTATGATGGAAAGAGCCCTGGAATGAGGGTGGTCAGAAGAACTAAGTTTACATTCCAATTTTTGCCAGTCATTGAGTGATCTTGAACAACTTGATTCATCTATCTGAACCTCTACTATTTGTAAAATCAGGAGATAAAATTAGATTACCCTTAGGTCCAGCTCCAATAATTAATTTATTATTCTAACCCTTAAACCATCTTGTGAAAGTAGATAGGCATTATTACCCTCATTTTACAGATAAGGAAACTGAAATTCGAGAGGTCAAATGACATGCCTAGATCCACAGAGGAAGCAACAGATTTAGATCTAAATTTGCTGATTTTAAATTCAAATCTTTTTATTTCATTTTAGGCTACTAGAAATTTTACTCAAAGGATTTATGAGAAATAAATACCTGAAAGAGTTGATTTATTAATAAAAATGTTGACCATGAGAAATGGAAAATTGCTACCCCGAAGATATATAAAACCCAAGGGGAACAGGCCACAATCTGATTGAGGTAGGTCCATAGGCCATCTTCCTTGAATGTTGTAGCACAATGATTTGACCAATCTGTAAATTCACAAAAAATGACTCATTATTAAAAATGGCAAGAAACTAGTGACTATTTTTCAAAGACACAAACTAATGTTCTATTTAGGGAGCAAAGAAAGCAAAACATGGTGGCAGAGATCAGAATTTACCTTTAGGGGCTGGAGGTATAGCTTAGAGAGCAGAGCACATGCTTAGCATGTTTGCGAGGAATGGGGTTCAATTTCCAGCATTAAATAGACAAAACCCTAGGAATTCAACTTCAGGAGTTTACTTTTCAAATGCTAACTCAACCACCAAAGGTGAGAACATGGTACCTCGGTGTTGGTGAAGGTTTAGATAACACCATGTTAGTAGTTGATAGTGAAGGTATGAAAGTGGTTCATAAAACCTTCATTCAAATCAGCTTATTCAGCATAAAACACACTGGCCAGAACTGCTTAAGGACTTGACAATGGAGAATGATTATATTTAATAAAATACTAGTCCAGGAAAATTACCTCTATTATGCATGTTACACCAAGTTATGGGTTTCTCTTACTTATGGTTCAGATGAACAAGTGATTGCTGTGAGCATAAGAGGTCCTATAAGTGCCTAGATTAAATTAGAACATATACAGCATACAGGGGAATGGGTATGGGTGCACCTTGGCAATGGCACTGTAACTCATTCTGCAGAGGAAGAAAGGCCAGGTGAAGTGACTCCACAAAACAGACACATCCAGGAAAAGAGCACAGAGCATGATTCAGAGGTCACAACTCAGTTTCTCCCCCAGGGCATCTATATACCAATTAAAAGAGGATTTCACTATGGCCTTCACGTTATTGACAACCTAATCTATGCAACTAAAAAGCAGCAGTAAGGAACAATACAGGTAGGAAGTGGCAGAAACAAGGGAAATAGATCTTCAAGGTTATGACTTTTACAGGCACCTAACTACACATAAAGTGTGAATTATTTCTAAAATGAGAATTCTCTAAGCTTGCCCCCTGAGGTTTCATAAAGGCCTCTGACAAATTTGATAAGTAGTTTCTAGCATTTCCCCATACGTACAGAAGAACTCCTGAGGCAGGAAGAAAATGAATCTATGACTTTACTGTCAACTGTTTATTTTAGTCCTAACATCTTTTTTCTCCCCGTTTTTTGAGACTCACTCATTTGATTCTCAACCATCTTTCATAAATATATGCCAAAAGCTTTGTACGAGCAATCATTATAGAGTAAAAATCAGGGTTAAGGCAAGTTATACTCTGTTTAGAAGTACACATTAGGACTGCAAGAAAAGATGCATCCTATGTCCCTAATACTACAAAAAAAAATTGAATAAATCAATAAATAATTTCCAATAGCAGAAGGAGAAAGAATGGGAAAGATTATCTATTTTCTTTTAGTTAATGGATTTCTACTGCTCCCTTGTGGGAACGTTCTGATAACACAACATGATCTTATATTGGAGTTCTCACACTGAAGCACTGATTTAAGATTTAGTGTCCAAGATATAAATGACCACCAACATTATTTTATGCAATATAACACTTTAATTTGTGCTAATATATTCTTATCAGGCAGTCACTGGTTAATAATAGGGAACTCACATTATTTCAAGTCTATCATTTCATCATTAGATAGCTCTGACTGTTACATAGTTCTTCCTGATATTGATCTAATACCCTTTTCCCTGTCATTTTTATGATGCTGACACTTTCTGATTCACTTACTGTCCGCTCTGAAAATATACCTCCAAGAAAGATGGAATTGATCAAGGTGTGCAGAGGCAAAAGTATCTGCTACTGGATCACATGACAAGTGTATAGGAGGAGAGTACATAGCAGTACTCTACTGGCAAGAGCATTAATGGTAAACAAAGGAGGCTGAATGACAGTGACACCTCATTAGAGAAATGGAACATAGGTTCATGTTTCCTGTTTGTGAAATAATGATAAATGATAAAATTCCCTCATTCAGTGTAAAGAATATGAATGCAACAAAGTAACCAAGTATGCTTGGGTAGTACACAGAGTTTTAAGTCAGCAAAAGGTGGGATTGTTCATTACCAACAAAATATAATATAAACAATAGTTCAGAGCCAGAGAAAAAAGACAAAAAGGAGGGAAGACTCAATTTATGTAATAAAAAAAAACCACCAAGGAAAGAATGAATGTGATAGAAAATCACTTCTCTCCTTATCAACAGTCTTATGCTGGGGACACACACACACACACACACACACACACACACACACACGACTATTTTTAGTGAGGAGAGGGAAGAGAGAAGAGACAAGAGTGGTGTAAAATCTGGCTCCTCTCCCCTAGAATCAAGTCCAAGACAGAAACTGGTCTGCAGGCCAACGTAGAAAGGTTTTCCAAGAATATGCTTTATTGGCAAGCCTTAAAAGGGCAACCCTCTCTAAGGCACCGACAAGAAATCTTTTATTTCTTATGTCACAAGACATAATCTAGTAGGGTTTTAAAATTTCAGTGTTCAGGGTTACTGGGAACCTTGAACAAGAAGTTGTACTAGAGCATGAACCCATGGTATCACACAAACTAGGCAAGTGCTCTACCATTAAGGTGCATCCCTGGGCCTTTCCAATTTTTTTATTTTGAAATAGGGCCTCACTAAATTGCCCAAGCTGGCATCATATTGTGAACCTACTGTCTCAGCCTTCCAAGCAGCCTGAATTATAGTCATGTGCCACTATGTCTGGCTCTGAGTGAAGGAATTTTAAACTTCTATTAGTCCTATTTGGGAAGGTGACAGTTACATTTAGCTACAAAGCATTCCCTGGAGATCAGACACTGAAGATATCAATGAGAAATGGTCTGACACGGTAATTGAAGCCCTTGTCATGCCTATGTCAGGGAAAAAAAAAAATCCATTTCACGTAGATACTAACAATCTCTAAACATGAAACCCCAAACTAAAGAAAAGTTGCAATACTAGATAATCCTAAGGAAGGGAACTGGGAGGCTGGGGGACAAGCATAAAAGAAATTCTCTTTTGAGGAAAGTGTGGGGCAGGGGACAAGGAGAGAAAGCATGAGCCCACAAGAGTACTATGGCTTGGCATGCTCAGGGAAAAAGAAAACAATGTAGGGAAAATCATTCCTAAAGTTTTCCAGTAGATTTCAGCTCAAGCAATGACAACATAAAAGAAAGGTTTACGGGCACAGATTAGATGTGGAGACTATTTTCCCAAAGCCTTTGAATAAATAAAAACCAATCAGTAAAGTCCAAATAAATAAAAATAAATTACTGGCACTATATTGGTTTTTCCAGTTTGGTAACCTATTCCAATGTGTGAAAAGTTCAGTCATGTATTTTGTTTTTTTGGTGGTACTAGAGATGGAATCCAGGTTCCTGCACATGCTAGATGAGTTCTCTATCACTGAGCTACATTCCCAGCTGTGCTCCTTTTTTCAAGATTTAGATAGGGTCTTCTTGAGTTGCTCAGGCTGGCTTTGAACTTGCAATCCTCCTGCTTTAAACTTTAAACTGAATAGCTGGGATTACAAGGCACTTGCAATTCTTAAGAGTTAACCAAAATTCTTCTTGCTTCAATTTAAACCCTGTTCTTCATCAATCATTTCAGAACAGCTGGCTATTATTCCACATATGATACACCTAGAATACCTTATTAAACTGCTACTAAAAGCCATTTTCCTTTCTCAGAGCTGCAGAATAAGCAATAATGTCTTCTTCCTAGTTAGTATTTCCAATCTTTCAATTGTTCATTTTTGAGAACTTCCATTTCTCAATTTCAACTTGACACTACATGGCATGTGCTTTCAAAGCTCTGTTCCTCAATTTACGGTGACCACCACCCCCAAACCTCTAAACTTGACTGCATGAACTTCTATTTTTGAGCACTTTTCAAACATATGAAGGTTCTCTTCCAAAGTATTGAGAACTAACCTTTCTTTCAGCTTACCACTGTTAAAGAGTCTTAGAGGCATCTACTTTGATTTTATTAGGGATAAGGTACAATCATCCGACCACTTGTGATATATGAGAATTTATAAGAAAAAGTACATTTTGGTATGGGTGCATTGTAAGAAAAAGTTATACTTACAGGTGAAAGATCCATATATAATCCAGTCACATACCAAGGAAAGGAAAAATAAGAAGAACAGGTAATAGTGATGGTTGCCAAAACCTAAATCAAAAAAAGTAAAACACTCAGTTTCCAGATAAGACCTTTTAAATTTCCAGTCAAAAGGCTTTATCAAAATTTAACAGAAATAAAGTTGTTGCTTTATTTTTTAAATACTATTATATCAAACCCAAATAGTCTGATATGTCATGGTCAACTTATATATTTATTCCCTACTTACCTAAAAGAAAATAATGTGTTTGAATAAAATTAACTAAGCCAAAACAGCTCTGGGCTGGCCTATACTCTGTTGAGGGAGGAAAGTAGGCAGATTTGGGGCAAATCATATTATTTTTTTTTTTACTTTCTTCCATGAAACATGTTTATATAATTATATCCTCTGAATATCAAAGACTGATTTGATCAGAGGGATGGAAAAAAATAAACCTGAGGAGCAGCAATACATACATATATTGCAGGAGATTAGCCATAGCACAGAGGGGAAACCCACAGTGTACTAATAAATGCAGGGAGAAGAAAGTGTGAGGGGTGCCAGGCAGCCTGTGTATGTATGTATGTGCTGTATCCCTGCCTTCTTGATCCTAGAGATGGGAGCATTTCAGAGGTAATGACATAAATGCTTTTTAGGTACGTCATTGTACCATTTTCTCCTGAAGCAGCAAAGCTCAGAAAAAGCATTATCCACTGGAATCAGGATACCTAGATTTATTGATTATTAGTGTGTTAAGCTGTTTAATGTCTTTGATCTAGCATTCTTACTTACAATATGCAGATAACAATATCTCTTTTACTTCTCAGGCTTATGACACATAAACAGGATGATGCATTTGAAAAAAACTTCTAAATGCTGTGTGATAAGTATGCATGAGCTCATTGCTATTGTTTTTCAGCTGCCATTAAATGCTGCCTGGCATAATGCCAATCATCTAATCTTTATGGTGGGATGAAGTCCATGAGGGTTGGAACCCTAATAATCGAGCCACCTTTCTCTAGGAAAAGATGGTTGAAATGCACCAAGGAAACCTGACTAAACTAAGTCAAAGTCAGCCTTCTATTCATCAGGATTATAAAAATATATCCTCTACTGAAGACATACAATTATAGTTCCTCATAATAAACTCCTGTCTTTACTGTGTTGGCTCAGAGAAAACTCAGAGCTGCAGGTCAGGAAAATTAATATTTCCTGGGTGGAAGGCAATCCCTAGATTTCTGCCATTCCTGGTCTTACCTAATACTGAAGGAGGCAAATGGAGAATATGAATAAAACAAGTCTTAACATATTAAAACATCATGATATTTGGAGCAGAAGGTGGATACTACTAAAGTGACCTTAAGCAAATAATTTCATCTTTTTATACTTTTACAGCTCCAAAACAGAAATGATAATATGAAGTCACATGTGTGTTCTGATGATCAAATTGGATACCATATTTTAAATTCCAAAATACTGTATGAATGACAATAATTATCATTATCAACTTCAAAAATTTCCCCAAAACTTCATACCATAAAGAGGATTCACAGACAAGGAAGAGCTACAAAATGGGAGCATTTTTTTATGAATCACATACACAACTAAACATGTTTAACTTCATAGTAGTAATCGAAAAATAAAATCTCTCACCTACGCACCGTCCAGTCCACAGGCAGTGTTGATCATATCGAGCCACACAAGAGTTGCACACATGGCAATGGAGTGACCTTAATGGCTTCCTTATCTAAGTGAATAATTAAGAAAGGCCTAAGCAAAAAACAGTGTCTCAAAGTGATAACAAATCATAAGCAGATAGGTTGTAAAGAGATAGGCACATATAATCTTTAAATTCCACAGGATCTTCAGAATGACTTATTAACATTTACTGTTATGCCAACTCTGATTAAGCCACTACTAAAATGGATTTGAATTCTAGAGCCTATTCACACTAGCTAAGGGGAACTGAGGCAGTAAGTACAATATAACAGAATAAGCAGTGGACTAAAAGAAAGGGAAGCTGAGTTCCCTTTCTGGTTCTTCCCATAATCATGAGAAATTACATCCTCCTCTATGTCTTAAGTCTTCAATTGCAATATAAGAAGTTTCTAGGTCATTATAAGTCTCTGACTTGAAGGTGATTCTAATATTCTAATATACACTTTCTGACAGGAAAAGTAAACAAAACACACTGTGGATAATTCACAAAGAGATTCAACCGGAGGCAACTTTCATGGGATTATAAATATTCTTCCATACGTATAAGGCATAAAATTGTTCTGGCAGTTAATACAAAATTTGAACTGGGTAAAAACAAAGGTAGGTAAGTATACCATGAAGATATGACAAATGCTTATTTGAATAATGTTACCAAGAATTTGCTTTTACTAGAGCAAATAAAAAATTATACAGAAAAGACTCACAAGACATGATGTACAAAATGTTCTGAAATCCAGACAGCCAGTTTCTGCAAGAGTGATGATATTCTGCAAGACATGAAGTTTGACCTTATGATTGCTTTTTATTGGAGAAAGTATTATGCATGGTTATGTACTATTCTTACAACCCACTCCAAACTGAAATAGTTAGAAAAGCAATTTGAAATATAGCCACCAAATCATTCTGTGCTTGAAATAATGTGACTTTTCAAGGCTATGTTTTTAGCCAGTAGCCAAGAAATTAGATTGTACAAAATTGCACCCTCTGCGATCTCCCTCACCATCTTCTCCCAGTTATAACATGCTAAAGAAAAATAAAAATTCATACATACACATCTATTAAAAAAGAAACAAAAATCAGTATACATCAAAATCAATGGTTACAAGCACCAAGGACTGAGTCTTTCAGGTACTTTAGCTTTAGGTAACAATGAACAACATTCTCCCTAACTTTGTTCCAAACAGGAGTACATGGAAAACATGCCATGTCATGTGTCAACTTCATAGGTGAGGAAGAGAAGGAATCCCCTTGGCCCTTGCCTTTATATAGTAAGTGAGGAAATTTAAGCTAAATGACCCTTACCTAAATATTATTAAAAGGAAGTAGGTAATCATTTCTGCTAACAAAAATCACACCTAAAAAAGTTTTGGTGGGGTATTACTGTCACAGAAAATAAAAGTATTTTTTAAAATTTTCATATACATAGTTGAAAAAAAGTGTAATTGTGAAGATATCTCACTTTGCTGAATTAATTACCTTACATATGTTATATCTATTTGTGTTATCTATGGCAAGCTCTAAAGACACACTCATGGCAAAAACCAATATGATTATGAAATACTCAAGTTTACATGTCCTCTGATTTAAAACAAAAACACAAAACATTACAAAGAGAGCTCACCGCTTTTCTTTCTTCTTCAGAAGCTTTAGTGAAGCCTGGATCAGTTGCCCAAGTCTTATAAAAAAAGTACAGAAAGGCTATTACGCTGAAAATGAAAGCAAAATAGAAAGGAGTATCTGCTATATGTTAAAGCAAAGTTAAGGAATATATCAAACTTCCATTAAGAACAGCATAATTATGGGGCTGGGGATATAGCTCAGTTGGTAGAATGCTTGCCTTGCATGCACAAAGCCCTGGGTTCAATCTGCAGCACCACACACACACACACACACACACACACAAAAGCCTAATTATGATGTAAGCAAAGTTTATCTTTTGTACCTAGGAACCTCTCTTCTCTGCACTGCATCTTACTTCTCTATGTATACACAGTGTTATTCCCAAACATGGCTCAATCTTATGTCCAATCAAATAGGAATTTGCTCCTAGTTGGCTAATAGTTAATGCTCCATCATTAGTTGAAAACTATATTAATTGATAAAAATAGTCACATTTATGAATACCCTGAAGATTAAAAAACATTTAAGACCTAAATAAATTAGCATCTAATGGTGTAACTATGGCTTTCCTGCGAGTATATGTGTGTGTGTGTGTGTATATATATATATATATATATATTCTCTGATCATTTTAACAAAAGCATTTAAGGCAACAATGCAGCTTGGTTCAGGGATTCCAACTATAATATTGCCCTATAGGGTAGACAAATGCTTACAAAAATTTCCTACTGGAGAATTTAGTAACTGATTCTTGTAATTGTTTTAATCTGAGTTAATTAAATAAATTGCTCTCCTTGCAAAATAATTACAAATCACATACTATTTGGGAAAGACTGATATTATTGACAAATTAAGAAAAAAAGTATTTCAAGAATAACCACGTTCCTCTTTGAAATATTTTTAAGGTTGTAAAATTTCTTTATATAAAAAGTCAAATTTTACTCCAAAGAAAGACAAATAAATGTACAGTAATAACTCAATAAGCCTCTAGTAAATCCAGTGTCCTCATCCAATTTAAAATATTATAGACAGTAACTACATCTACCTTACAAGATATTGCCAAGCTTTCTTATGCCATACTTAAGAGTGGAAAAGGAAGCCGTAAAATAAACTCTTGGTATTCAAAATGTGGTCCAAAGACCTGCAACACCAGCTTCTTGGAAAAGCAGAACTTCAGGCCTTACCCAAAACCTATAGAACCAGACTCAATCTCTGGGGCTTCAATCACACATTGAAGTTTGAGAAGCACTGCTCTAACCCTCAATGACCAGCACAACCACATCTGGTTCAGATAGGCAGGAACAAATCTTGGTGGCTTAGTTTGATACAGTTTATTTGCAGGTGGGTATAGTTTTAAGGAAGAGGAGCCAGAGAAGTCATGATAAGATGAATTTTTAACAAAGTTTAGTTAGAATGAATTAAGATGGACACTATTAAAGGATACACTGGTCATGATCTTTTGTTAAAAAATTGCATCTAGGGCTGGGGTTGTGGCTTAGTGGCAGAGCGCTTGCCTCACATGTGTGAGGCACTGGGTTTGATCCTCAGCACCACATAAAAATAAATAAATAAAAAATAAAGGTATAGTGACCATCAACAATTAAAATTAAAAAATTGCATCTAATTTTTTTTCAAAGTTCTGATCAACACACACAACATATTCTCAAAAATTCATTCAGTTGAATCATGTGGTGATCATGCATAGTGAACTGATTGAATTTGAAGCTCCTATTCTGAATTAACTTACAAATCACAGAAAAATCAGTGGATCCCCTTTCTCCAAACATAAAAGGCAAACACGTTCCTTGCTTATGTTCACAAACATTTTCTACTTCCTCTCACTGACTTCTGCAGCCACAATTTTAGGATGTCCAAGTCCTAACTGCCTTTGATACTTAATATACCATTTCCTTCCCTTTGTTTTTTCTACTTCCATGGAAAGAAGGATTCTCTCCCATCCCCAAACCTCGGAGAACTTTTTCTATGGTACTTGGACTATAATTATTTATAGTCCTTAGACTATAATTATTTATAGATGTCTCAGCCTCCCCTATAAACTGGAATCTCTTGCAGTTAAAAAAATCTCTCAATATAGAACTAAAATTTGCCCTTCTATAACTTGACCAATCGGTTTCCATCATTGGATCTTTTAGATCTTCCCTACATAGACTTATTCCTTCATTTGTTCAATGATCCTTTTTATTGAGTGCCCATTCCATACAGTACACATTGGCTTCCAAATAATATATTTCCATGTGAAACTGGGAGGCAGTGATCATACAGGACTTTACATGTGTTGAGTTCTCTTAAACTTAACTCAGTTATAACCAGTATCACATATATTCAATGGTATACCATTTCTTTCCCAAGTCTTAGCCGTAACTCCAAACTTGTCAGTAAGGTACACGTCTGTTTCATTCAAACTCCTTCACAGAAGACAAAAAAATGCATTACTTGTCTGACATATAACAGACATCAAAAGAAACTGATAATCTGAGGAGCAAAACTAGAATTGTTCTTAAAATTAGTTTCAACCTGAGCCTTCCACAGATTTTCTTCCTAACAGTAATTAATAATAAAATATTAAGTATATTTATACAGTGCCAATTACTAAATGGGAATCTTTTAGCATAGTGATCCTTGAAGCCACCTCATAAGTTTGGTACCACTGTCCCCAATTTACAGAAAAACAAAAAATGGGGTAAAATGAACTAGTCAGATGTATATAACTAGTGAGAAAAACAAGCTAAAATCTAGAATCATTCTGTTTGATTTCAAAGACTTTATGTTTTCCTCAGTGTCCCAGACTGTCTTCCCAATGCAGACCAGAGGCTATGAGAGCAGAAGCCCCCACTCAGTTGCTGCGGCAACCTGAGCCAAGATTAGTCAAAATACTTAGGATAGGTCTATATAGGACAACACCTCATTTCATCCACAGGGCAGTTCCAATCACTTTTAACATTTAGCTTGAAAAACACTGCTCTCATAGTGAAGTATGCTCAAGCTCTCAACACTAGCAACTTCAAGTAGTACCTGGGTCAAATAGTTTTATGTTGTACAAGTAAGTAAAACATTCCATCCTGTCAATTCCAACATCTTAACATTCTTCCAACTATGGTAATCAGTTCTTCTAAGGTAATAATAGCTCCTTCACAAAAAAGTTTCTAGTTACATTCAACTAAATATTAACTTCTGTAACTAAGGTTTTGAACTATAGTTGTTACATTTTTAATGTTTGATTCTGTAAAATTGAATTAAAAATGATCGGTGAAAACTTTGAAATATTCTAAGTTGCTCAAATTATTAAAATTCATCAAAAAATGCCATAATTTTAAAAATGGCTTATTACATTGCTACACTGGTTGGTAAACAAAATATCAGTCATCCCTTCTCAGTATCAGGTCCATTACCCAAGGATTTATGAGCTTTGGGTCTTCTGAGAGTGCTGTTGGTTTAAAGTGTGCTGTTATTAAATGTACGTGTTGTTTATAAATGTACTCCTAGTTGCTTATTAAGTAATTTTTAATCTTGTATCTTCCAAGCTTTCATTAAGTGTTGGCAAAAAGGTCAGTGCTTACAAAGGAGCTACCAAATCAATAATTATGAGACAAAGGGTAGGGGTAATTAAATCTTTTGAAAAAAGCCTAATCATTTCCATGGTATGCTGTTCCATTCCTTTAGATTAAAGAAATGAAAAACATTAGATAGTGCTCAGAAATAAAAGTAGCATTAAAGCAAAAACATGCTGCAATAGAGGTAGATGCATGCACTCTGAAAACTCATATGCCTATCTCATTTCATATTTATACCTGAGAAAAATATAAATTAAAGGAATATGCTAAAAGGTATTATCTCTAGCCACTACATTCCTTTTTTCCTTATCCTATAAGAAGAACAAGGTTATAATGGATTCTCAAGCAGTGTCCTTAGGAGAGGAAAAAGAAGTCTAGAAAGAAGTGGGAAGATGAAAAATGTGCCTCATCTAATTGGTATTATAAACAGCTCTAACACCAAGAAGTAGCCACTCTCTGCACTGCTACATGACTGGACCTGACCAATCTAAGAGGACTACTTACCCTTGAGCTGGACTTGGACCTGGGCCCTGATCCTCAAGTTATAAACCCACATTGAGTGTTTCTTTTTCCCCTTTTAAAACTGCAGGCTATCCATTTATCAGTAGGCCACGAAAGAATTAAGTGGGCTATGACTAGAATTAAAACAACAACAACAACACAGGATAAAGTAAAACAAGGTGAATTACACATTAGGCATTTTTTTTCAAAGTTCATTTTACATTATTTTGGAGGCAAAAATATCATTTTTTTTCTGTGAACTAAGAATCAGTGCCTTAGATAATAGCTAGAACTGATGCTTACCATTAATGAGGAAGCCACATTTTCCTAAATATCCCTCTCATATAGGTCATCTTGGTACCCTGAAGATTAAATCATCAACTGTAACTGCTGACTAAATTAAAAGAACCATGTGACCTTGAAGAACTCTAAAAACAATCCAATTTACTATTATGGGATCAAGTAAAACAATAATTCACTCTACTGCTCCCCTCCTATATGTAATTAATATGGGAAACCTATTATTTTCATAGTATGTTGAGATAACTTTCAGAATCAAGGACATTCTCAACATTAAACATTCAAGCAGAATCAATAAATGAATGCAAATATTAGCTACATTCCCTAAATATTTCCCAATATCTAAGTTTATAACAATAGGCATTATTCTTTTTGAAAGGTAAAATTAAATATGCATTTAAATTTAAGCCTGAAGGATATCAGGAAAGAATAAGACGAACCAAGTCATAAATGTCCAGAAAATGGAACTTAGCAGAAAAACTGCTGGTACATATACAAGGTTCTTATATCCAACCAAGAACCTAAAAGAAAAAGGACAAACATAAGGTATTAGTGAAATCAAGTATTAGTATTATTCATGTCAATTTTAGTCCTAAACCCCTCAAATAATGATAGTAGTAATAACAGCAGCAACAGCAATACCTTTTACTTTCTGAGTGTTTACTAGTGTCATCTGGCACTTTCCATGTGCTCACAGAGTTATACACTACCATCACCCCATTTCATTGTGAGAAAACTGAAATATAATGATCCTGAAGAAGTATATATTCTAGTTCTTCTAATTTATACATCCTTTCATTCACAACCTTAAGCATTTTCATTCTGTAACCACCTCAAGAAACAGTCACTATATGAGAAGATACAAAGATTAAAAATGATACTAACAATCATAACATTAAAAATTTCAGGCAACATGCAACTTGAAGTCCACATATAATATACTCAGAATGTTTAACATTGCAGTTTCAAAAGAAAAAATCTGTCTTTCACCAAATACTCAATATAGTCTTTTTATGCATGAATAGAGTTTAACTGGATATATATTAAAATTCTACTAGAAATAAACAGTAGTTGTTGGTGGATATAAAGGGTTAAAAAAGTCATCAGGTCCATAACCATAATTAGGATAAAATTATATTTGAGAAGACCTAAAGAGCCCAACCTCAGGCACCCAATATTCTGCCAGAAGAAGACAAATGGAATCCACACAAACTCCATGATATGGCCTATGTGTGGCAAACATCACATTTGATTTAATTAGGTAGTAAATCACCTAATTTGTAAAAGGCTGCTACTTCTACCTATTTCTGACATGTATCACATAGCAACATGGATGAATAGGCAACTGCTCCTGGAATCCAATAATAATAAAAGTTTGCAGCTACTTATTTCCATAAAATTGGAACTCTACTGATGAGATGAGAAAAATAAGGCAGTAAAGATAAAGCTGCTATATAAATATGACTTAAATTTGAACTGCATAATATACCAAGAATAGCATATGAAAGCCCTTAACTCGCAGTCACCCAAAACAAGTTTTCACATAAAATTTTGTATTCGTGAGGTTTCAGCTAAAACAAATAGCCACCAAGATCACAAAGGCTCCAATTCTGGGTGAGTAGATATTGCTAGCCCTTAAATTCTCTCTGAAAAAAAAAAAAAGACTGTGAACCTTGATGATTTGGCTTCAAATTAACTTAGAGATCAAGTCAAATCAATTAGTGGAAAGTTACAAGTTTTCTGAATAGCGGACTAAGCATTTGAGCTTTCATGTCATACTTAAATTTAAATTCATTTCCAGCCAATTATCTTGTTCTTGGGTGACCAAGTAATAAGATTCCTCTAATATTCTGTTTTCTTTTAAGACAAAAGCAGTGCATGCTTATTCCAGAATATGCTGGCAAGCAAAAGAATTCAGGAATACTTATAATCATGCCCTGTAGAGAGCCAACACAGCTTATTTCCTTTTAGATTATTTTCTATGGATCATCGTGATTACATCTTTCTTTTATTCACTGAATGAAAATGTTCAATAGTGAAGACAAGCTTTTTGCTTTTATGGACCTCATATTATAGGAAAGTGATTAAATACTATACGAAGAAAGTAAAACAGGTAATCCAGCAGAATTAATCAGGGATGGCCTTGATAAGAAGGTGATGTTTGAAGCTTACAATGAATTTAGATTTTAAAAAGGAAAACCACCATCCCCTAAAAATTCTGAAAAATGGGCAAGAATACTTCTAGATAAAAAATAGTTACCAAAATCTCTCCATTTTTTACTAAAACTAACAACTCAAGCAATTCCCCAGGATATTTATTTTCCAATGATTGTCAATACAAACAAATTACTGTGTTGAGCTATTTGCTTTCAGCCAGAAAATATGTCACCAAAGTCTTTTCCTCTCACCACCCCAAGAATGTTGTTATGTAGTTATGTAATAGTTATAGCTCAGTATAAATCTGGGATTCCAGCTAATCCACAACAAAAATAAGCAATCACATTGCAAAGGCAATAACCAGCCTTGCAAAGACTAATATACACACCTTGGAAACAAAGATGTCAGAAAGAATAATGTTACCAGAAGACATCCTTTTAAAAGCCAAGAATCTGAATTGAAGTCCAATATGTATCCAACAGCCCACATGGTACTCACAGAAAGCATCAGCAGCAAGAAAATCTATTAAGAGATTAAGAATTTTAGAGCATTATGCATTTTTACCTCCTATAATGTCATTTTAATTAGTTCAGTATAAGAACTATGTCCTAAGTGTATAATAACAATCAATACAACAGCAGAACTAACAAGTTTTCTTAAAAATTGGCTAACTGATAAACTTGAAATTTGAGCAGTTTATATATATATATATATATATATATATATATATATATATATNGGGGATGGCCTTGATAAGAAGGTGATGTTTGAAGCTTACAATGAATTTAGATTTTAAAAAGCCTTACATTTCATTCAATGTAGCTTTAACGTGCTGCCCCTTTCCTCCAATAAATTGTGTTTTTTTTACATAAGTAGTGACAATCTGATATTTTTAAAAATAACTTCTTCCAAATCACATTCTTTATTAGAAAGCATAAAGACTAAATAAGGGGAACAGAAGAGCTTCAAATTGGGCACCAGGTGGTGCCATCCCCTAATCAAGAAGGTTAGAAGAAACGACTCTGCAAAAAAGATAAGCTCAGTTTTGGACATGTGAAATTTAAAAATACCTGGATATATCCAGGAGACAGTTAAAAAAGCAAGTATATGGATTGTAAAGCCATGAATGAACGACATACCAAAGAAAGATAGAAAGGGGCAGTATCTTGGTCAACACAAACAATGAAGGCAAGGAACAAAGCTAAGATCCTAAAGGTTACCAAGAAAGTCTGACCAGAAAGACAGTCTGAAAAGAAATTTTTTTCCTTCTTTTTTTTTTTTTCCAATGAAAAAAATTTTTTTTCTTTCTTTGCTGAAAGATAGCAAAGAAAATTTCAAGGGAGTGATTCTTAGTGCCCAAGGGCATATGGAGATCAAAGACTGAAATATATCTTCAGGATGCTAATGATTAAGGCTAATTTTGGTAAAGTCAAAAGAATGAAACTTCCATGATACAACAGTTTGACTGTCTGCACTGAAGTTAGGCTCCACATTTGTGCAATGCAGTCCCTTAATGAAGATCTTGAAAGCAAGCATGGCTTTTGCAACAGCAAAGAGGAAAAGTGTATTTTGTCTTATCTTCTTTATTCTGACTTCTCTAAGCCATACCTAGGGATCAGTAATTTCAAATGACATCAAATCTTTAAAACAATCCCAATTTGTTTGGTGACATAAAGTAAGCAAGTTTAGATTTTTTAAAACAGTTAAATTCAGAATCTACAAGCAGAACAGAAATAAGAAGGAAAGATTTTACAATTCTAAATCTCAGATATAATGCTCAATCAAGAGTCACATAATTCATTAATTTAATAAATATTTGAATGTAAGGGTCTGTTTGAGGCATTTGAGACAACCAAAAGGATTTAAGGTTTTTCCTCTCATAAAGCTTCAGCTCTAGCTGGGAAGACAAATCTATTTAACTTTATAGTACATAAAAAGCTATATCCCCAAGTCTTGGAAGCCATTAAATGACTTTCTTTTTACTCTGGGTGAAACGGGAAGACATCATAGTTATATGAGTAGATGAATGATAGGATCTTAAACTTTACAACAGTCATCTGTTATACTAACATGGCATTACTGAAGTGGTAAGAAGGGATCAGATTCTGGATATAGACTGAAGGAAGAATTAGACACATCTTTCTAATGGAGTGGGTATGTGGTATGAGAGCACAAACTAAGACATGATTGGAAAACTATAGAGTTGCGACTGAGATGCAGAATATGCGACTGAGATGCAGAAGGCTTAGTCACGCATCAGGAAGAGATCAGGAGTTCAGTTTGTTTGAAATTGAGGATTGAACCTGGAGACACTCTACCACTGAGCCACATCCATAGCCTTTTTTATTTTTTATTTGGAGATAGGGTCTTGCTAAGTTCACTAAGTTGCTACAGCTGGCCTTGAACTTGGTAATCCTTCTGCCTAAGCCACCCAAGTTGCTGGAGTTACAGGCATGTATCAAGGCACCCAGATTGGAATTCAGTTTAAATTAGTGCATTTTCATTAAAAAGAATAATGGGCTTCATTGTGCATTTGACATAGTTTGGTCATATTCTCCCCTAATATAACCCTTCCTTATCCTCTCCTCCTCCTCCCCTGGCCCACTTCTTCTTTTCTAATAGTCTCTCTCCTGCTTTCAGGTCATATTTTTTCACTTTTGTTTGTCTGTGTCTAGATTCCATGTATGGGAGAAAACAAGATGTATGTCTTTTTGAGTCTGGCTTATTTTACTTTAACATAATAATCTCCAGTTGTATCCATTTTCTTGCAAATGACATGATTTCATTATTTATGGCTGAATAATACTGTATTGTGTGTATATGTGTGTGTCTGTCTGTATAAATCACGTTTTCTTTACCTATTTGTCCACTGATGGGCATCTAGGATGATTCTATAATTTGCCTACTGTAAATGTGACCGAGGTAAAAGTGGGTACACAGGTTAGCTCTATGGTATGATGACTTCAATTACTTCAGGTATATACTACGGAGTGATATAGCTGGATCATATGGTAGTTCTATTTTTAAGTTTTTTTAGGAACTTACTGGTTTCCATAGTGGCTATACTGATTTACATTCCCACCAATAATGTATATGGTTCATTTTTCCTCTGCATTCTTGCCAGCACTATTTGCTATATTCTTTTTTAAAAAATATTTATTATTTTTAGGTGGACACAATATCTTTATTTCACATTTATGTGGTGCTGAGGATTGAATCCAGTGCCTCATGCATGGTAAGCAAGCACTCTACCACTGAGCCACAATCCCAGTCCCGTGTTTTCTGTATTCTTGATGATAGCCATTCTGATTGGGGTGAGATAGAATCTCAGTGTAGTTTGGATTTATATTTCTCTGTTGGCTAAAGCGGTTGAACGATTTTTTCATATAATTTGTACTTCTTTTTAGAAGTATTTGTACAGTTCATTTGCCCATTTACTGATTGTGTTCTGGGTTCTGTTTTGTTTTTTTTTTTCTGCTGTTAAGTTTTTTGAGTT
The DNA here is from genome assembly GCF_001458135.2 of Marmota marmota marmota. NCBI lineage: Eukaryota > Metazoa > Chordata > Mammalia > Rodentia > Sciuridae > Marmota > Marmota marmota. The sequence continues at coordinate 31,707,404 of NW_026000174.1, read as the reverse complement.
CTTTATATATTAACCCACTGTTGGAAGAGTAGCTGACAAAGCTTTTCTCCCATTCTGTAGTTGTTTCTTCATTCTGATGTTTCATTTTTTGTATTCCTTCTTAATTAATGAAGTTCCACTTGTTGATTCCTACCATTATTTCCTTTTTAAACATTTATTTTTTAATTTTTGGTACCAGGGATTGAACCCAGGGGCACTTAACCACTGAGCCAGATTCTCAGCCCTTTCTTTATTTTATATTTTAGTCAGGATCTTGCTAAGTTGCTTAGGGCCTTGCTAAATTGCAAAGGCAGACTCCAGTCACTAGGATTACATGCATGCATCACTGTACCTGGCTTGGACTATTATTTCCTGAGCTTTTGGAATCCTTTTCAGGAAGTTGTTGCCTATAACTTGAAGTGTTTCCTCTATGTTTTCTTCTAGCAGTATCTTTTTTAAAGTTCCAGGGTCACATTTTATCTATTTTGATGATTTTTATGCAAAAAGACAGATAGGGATCTAGTTTTAATCTATATATGGATATCCAGTTTTCCCAGAAACATCTGTTAAAGGTGTCTTTTCTTCGATGTACATTTTTGGCACCCTTGACAAGGATCAGATGGCTGTAGCTGCATGGGTTTATCTGTGTCCTCTATCCTATTCCATTGGTCTATGTATCTGTTTTTATACCAGTAATATGCCGTCTTTGTTTATGCAACTCTATAGTATAATTCAAACTGGGTATTGTGATGCCTCCAGCATCACCCCTTTTGCTCAGGATTTTTTTTGTTATTCGATGTCTTCTGAGCTTTCATATGAATTTTAGGATTTTTTTTTTCAGTTCTGTGAATTATGTCATTGGTACTTTGATGGGGACTGCGGTGGCTGTACTTTTTGTACTATGGCCATTTTAACAATATTAATTCTGCCAATCTATGAACATGGAAGGTCTTTCCATCTTCTAGTGTCTTCTTCAATTTCTCTTTTCGGTGTTCTGCAATTTTCATTGTAGATGTCTTCATCCCTTTGGTTCAGTTTATTCTTAGTTTTTATGTTGGTTTTTGGTTGGTAAAACTATTTTCCTGATTTTTTTTCAGCAGATTTATTATTCGTGTATAGAAAAGCTATTGATTTTTCTATGTTGATTTTGTATTCTGCTACTTTGCTGAATTTGTTTATCAGATCTAAAAGTCTTCTGGTGGAGTCTTCGGGGTCTTCTAATTATAGCTTTGTATTACCTACAAATAGAGACAATTTGATTTTGTCCTTTTCCATTTATATCCCATTTATTTTTTCTGTTGCCTAACTGCTCTGGCTAAAATAACAAGTGTTATATTAAAAAGGAAGGTGAAAGTAGACATCCTTGTCTCATTTCTGATTTCAGAGGAGATGCTTCCATGTTCTCCCCATTCAGTATAATGTTGGCCACAAGCTTTTTGTATATAGTCTTTATTTTATATCGAGACTAAGATTCTTCTATACCTAGTTCCTTTAGAGCTTTTTATCATGAAGGAATTTTGAATTCTGTTAAAGATTTTCTCCATCTAGTGAAATGATCAAGAGATCTTTATACTTGATTCTATTTATGTGACAGATCACATTTACCGATTTACATATGCTGAACCATCCTTGCATCCCTGGAATAAAACTAACATGGTCGATCATGGTATGTGATCTTTTAGTGTGCTGTTGAATTTGGTTTGCAAGCATTTTACTGAGGATTTTTTGAGTCTATGTTCATCAAGGATTTTTTTTTGTTGTAACCTTATCTGTTTTGGTATCAGGATTACTATCTTGGTAGAATTAATTTGGAAACATCCTTTCCCTTTCTATCTCATGGAATAGTTTGAGCAACTGATGTTAGTTCCTATTTAAAGATTTGGTAAAATTCAGAGGTAAATTCATCAGCTCCTATGCTTTTCCTTGTTTCAGGATTTTTTATTAATGTTTCAATTTCACTGTTTGTTATCCATCTGTTTAGGTTTTTTTTTAATCCTCTTGGTTCAGTTTTGGAAGGCCAAAAAAATATTCATTTTATATAGATTTTCTAGTTTATTGGAATATAAGTCTTCAAAATAGTCCTTAATGATTATCTAGATTTCAGGGGTATCTGATATAATAATTCTTTTTTCCTTTCTAATTTTATTAATTTGAATCTTCTCTTTCTTTTGGTTAATTTGGCTAAGGGTTTATCAGTTCTCTTTATCTTTTCAAAGAACTCTTTGTTTCATTAATCTTTGTATTATTCTTGTAGCCTCTAGTTTCAGCTCTGATCTTTATTATTTCTTTACTTCTACTGATTTTGTGTTTGTTTTGTTTCTCTAAGACCTTGAGATACACCTTAACATTATTTATCTGAGATCTGATTTTTTAATGTAAGCACCCATAGCAATAAATTTCCCTTTTAGAACTGCTTTTGTTGTAATCTTGGGAGCTCAGTTTTTGATATGTTATTGTGAGATGTCTACTAGACACTAAACTGAATAAGTAGATAACTGGACTTATAAATCTGGAAAGTTCTAGATTAGAGAGATAAGCCTGGCAGTTGTCAACATACAGATGCCTAGTAGAGAATGAATAGATAAAAAAGAGGTTCAAGGACAAGATCTTGGAGCATCCTACCAATAAAAAGTGAGGGGAAAAAAGTAGCAAAGGAGAATGAGTAGTAGCCTTTCTCTCCTCTTTCACATACCTAAATGCAAAATAGGTGTAGCATTCATAATGATCCTCTACATAGAAATCTGGTATTTGTTAATTCTCGGTCACTCTGAAAGTATAATTACTAATTTTTATCTGATAATGTTATCATATTTGAAAACAACAAACTATGGAATCATCCAATATCCCATTTTGAAAATTTGAATTGAATGTTATTATTTTCCTTTAAAAAAATTAATAAGGAACAATCTCATTAAAAAAAGCTTCTATAAAATTCTTTACAACAATTTGTTGTTCTTATTTTGCTTCATTTTCATCTTAATTCACTCATTAAGTAAATGTGGAATACCACAGAATATCCATAAGATAGCCAACTCTCTGGTTTTCCTTATTGCCCTAAAAATAAAAAACAAATTAACAAAAAAAAATTCTTATATCCCAGAGAACAGAGCCATATGAAAATACCTCACTTTTCTGTAGCCATCTCCAAAGTCGGAACTTTTGGTTAGTTCGCATTTTGGCTTCTGTTTTTAGCATATGAATAACGAGCTGGTTTTTGTTTTGCAGAGCCATATCAAGAGGAGTTTGTCCCTTAAAAAAAAATAAAATCTATTATATTTTTGACATATTATGGGTGTTAAAGATTTTTTCATCAGAATCATATTAACTCTAAGGGCAATTAGCTATTATTATTTATATTTATCTTCGTAGTAACTGAAAATAAACATATAGCTTATCTTTTCCTAAAATGACTAATCCTCAAACTGAAAATATAATAAACGAAAGGAGATAAGTACCTGGTCATACCTTAACATTTCGGACATCCAGACTAGAACCAGCTTCCAAAAGTTTATCAACTGCATTAATATTTCCTGCTGTAACTGCCCAGTGAAGTGGAGTGTTTTGGTGTATTTTATCAACAACATTGAGAGAAGGATTAAACTTTAAAAGAAATCCAGTTGGTTCTGGCCTGTCTCAAAATAATAAAATACCAAGAGGCATTAATAGGGATGATGATTTGAGGAATCATTAAGTATTCTGAACAAGTGAGGAACTGCTTTGTTCAGAGTTCTATTCTAACACTAACAGGAGAGATTAAAAAAAAAAGACATTTTAAATAATAATTTGCTATACACATATTTTAAACATCAATATAGTAGAATAAGAAAAACTTTACTTTCATAATGCTGCTCTATTGGTTAACACTTTTTAAAATTGTGGATTTAACTTTAACCAATATTAAGTGTTATGTTATTTATCCAATTTAAGAACTAAATGTAAAATTAAAAACATTTTTCTTTTAGTTGGAAATGGTCACAATATTTTTATTTTATTTTATTTATTTTCCTTTATGTGGTGCTGAGGATCAAACCCATTGCCTCACATGTGCTAGGCAAGTGCTCTACCATTGAGCTACAATGCTAGCCCTGTAAAATGTTTTATCTGAGCAGATAAACCAAAAGTTACTTTATACTCTTCCTTTAATCAATTATTAAATAAAGCATGTATAAATATAGGTTGGGTATCCCTTAACCAAAATTCTTGGGATGTTTCTAATTTTTTTTTTTTTTAAATTTTGGAATGTTTACACATATATAATAGAGATTTTCAGGATGGGACCCACATCTAAACAAGAAATTCATTGATATTTCATATATACCTTATACACATAGCCTGAAGTTCTATTTTTAATAATTTTGTACATGAAACCAAGTTTCATGATATGGAATTTTCCACTTGTGGCAACATGTTTAGGCTCAAAAAAAATTTTCAGATTTTTGCACCATATTGCAGATTTTTACATTAGAGATGCAAAACTGAAGTGCCCTAAAATATCTGTACAGGTTAGAAAGGTATAAACTAGAAAGATAAAATTCAATAAAATATTTTCATGTTAAACATCAATGCCTTTCTTTCCTTTATACTTAAGAGTATAAAGAAGTATATGAAATATGTTAGAGTATGAAGAATATATTTTTCCCAAGAAAAATTATATTCTACTATGATTATTCAATGAAGATCTTTAGATATTATACCTGACTTCAGAGCTCAGTAAAGAGAAAATGCTTTCTATTTTTTTTTGACACTGAGGATTGACCCAACAGCAATCTACCTCTGAGCTACTTTCCAAGCCTTTTTTTACTTTTAGTGTGAGACAGGATCTTGCTAAATTGCCCAGACTAGCCTCAAACTTGCAATCCTACCTCAGTTTCCAGAGCAGTTGGGATTAAAAGTGTGTGCCACCACAGAGAGAAAATGCTTTCTAACAAAATTTCACCCTCAATCCCATCATTCCATGAAAAAAAGGAAACATAATTAAAAGAAACTCAGATCCTACAAGAGAAGTCCTAAGGAAAAGCAGAACTGGCAATTCATTTCAAGGACATAAACAAACTGAAAAAGTGAAAACTATAGTATGCATTTGCACAGATAAATACCAGAAGCTGGACTACAGTCTAGTCATTAATTATGTATGTTTATAAATTATACAGAAAAAGTTAAATGTGTCTAATGTGAAATGTAAATAGACTCTTTTCATAGGTCAGTTACAATTAATATTTTCAGAGACTCAACAATAATGTCAGAGAACTTCAAATTACTGTTCTCTGGAAAGCAAATTGATCATCTAGATTTCAAATTATGAGAACATTTAAACTTGTAAACATTTAGACTTGTAGAATATCAGTCATGTCAACAAGCATATGCTAAGGAATCTCTATTGTTGTATAAGGAAACTTTTTTCTTAATAGTTTTCAAATTTTTCACCAAAGCTTTCAGAAAAGATAAAATGTACTTCAGTAGTGCATTTCTAACTACAAATACCTCAAAAATCCATATCATAACCCCAGGATAGACAAGTATCTTTATCAGCTTGTACTATCATCTCATAGTTTCACAGAAAAGAAATTGTAGGAACCAAGAATCAGACTGAGGTAATTCAATTAAACTCACCCAATTACTTTGTGAGCTGATAACATGAGAGGTGTTTGCCCATTTACATCTGTCAAATTCACACTCTATTCAAAAAGAAGAAACTATTAACAAAACTGTAAACATAGTCAAAAGCCTCTTTTCTCTCTTGATAGAAATGCTTCCTTTATACATTCAGAAACTACCATTGTTTCTATAAAAAGAGTTCAAGTCTTATCAAATAATGTTCTTCTTCACTTCCATAGGGTAAAATCCATGGATTTCTACAAAATATTTTTAAAAGTAAAATCTAAATATGTGATATAGAGCATTATATGATATGAATAAAAGTAAAATCTAAATATGTGATGTACAGCATTATATGATAGCTAGGGAAAAAAGCAAAATGTTGATAACCATCATCAAACATAAATAAATGTACATGCCCTGGAAGTCAACGAATTTAGATCTTAATTGACATATGAATACATGCTATCATTTCTTAAGCAAAGTTATCCAGTCTCTATTTAAATGCTCCCAGAAATAGTGCACAACCTATCTTCTAAGGCCACTTGTATTATTTGACTTATTTTAAGTTTCAAACAGTGTAACAGGAAAAATTCTTTTTATTATTTTAAAGAGAGAAGAAAGAAATCATATCCCCATGAGAATAATTTCTTTTTGTAAAACAGGTCCATGTATGAGGTGTACAATAATGGTTCCAACTAAACCAAAAAAAGAATTTGAGTTACTGAAGTTTCTTAGAGGTTTTCGGGAACAGAACTTGGGAAGGAGCTGGAAGAGAAGCAGTAAAGACTCCTCCTCATATGTCTTTTCAAAATGAAACTCAAACGGTTATCAGACGGTTATAATTATTCTACTTCAGTTGGCTAAGTCTGAAAGAAAGTACTTATTTAAAGGGAACACAATCGCTCCAACAGCATTTGTGCAAACATGTTTTCCTGCCTATTTCAGGCAAGAATGCTAATACATAAACTACTTTGCTTCCAGAAAGGCACATTCTAGGCAAGTACAGTTGACAGTGAAACTCCCCATTGCCAATAACCTATAATTTAACCTCTGTCTCTTAAGGCGAATCATTTTTCATGGAATTACATTAGAGAACAATAAGAGGCATACAATCAAATTGGCTACCATTTGGGCTCAAATAATAAAAGCAAATGATGGGTTAATTTAGTGATCCATTTCCACATTCAACCAGAAACAAAATATAGGCTTTAAAGCCATGTTTTTGAAAAACTCTGCAAATTACTGGGCTCATAAGAAAAACTATTACAGGTTTACAAGTTTCAGAATTATCTATTATATGATCTTTACCCTCCAATGAAGCTGAAAACTCAGTACACGATAGTTAGACTTACCAAGGCTAATCTTTGAATATCAGTGTATCTAATAACTTCTGCTTTAAAAATGAGAACAGACTATGACTAATAATCTCTTCAGATTATAATAGCTGTAGTAAGAGATCCACTTCAAAACATACCTGTCCCTTTGAGATGAGATATGCTATAATAGGCATGTGCTGAAATAATACTGCTAAGTGAATGCTGCTGAATCCCTCTCCATCAATGAGACTAGGATCTGCACCATGCTGGAGTAATAATATGACCATGGGTAAATGCCCTTGTCTATAAATATAAGAAAAAAAATTATGTTTTATTCTGTTGAAAAAGATTTCAGACACAACAAAAATTCAGGAAGAAACTAATATCACTTAGATATAATGGTTAGATATAAAGAACATTTCCTAAGAGATTTTTAAAACACTCTAGATTGTACAAATGTCTTTTATTTGGATGCCCCAAACTTAAAACTATAAGGATATTCCTTTCTAAGGGCAAGTGATAAACCTGACAGCCTCCCAATCTAACTTAAGCCTTAAGTTACAATCATGTGTAAATAATAATTTTACATGACTAATACTAATAAAGAAAACTTTAAAAGCCCTTACACTTCACTGTTGCTGTTTTAAAAGCAAAAAATCATGTGCCATATATATGGAAGTATAATATTCAGAGACTGTGGATACACTGTGATAATATTACCATCAGGTTCTTTAGTACTCAGTCTATGGAGAAAAGATTCAACTCCTTGACTTACAAAAACAATTACTCACTTTAGTTTCAGGTTCTTGTCAACTTCCCAGCAGAGAAGAAATAAAATAAAAGAGGAAGCTGTCAAGTATTCAGATTTATTCCTTCAGTTTCAGAAGGCCAATATATACCAGAGAAAAAAGGAATTTTGACAGGTCAATAGAAATGTACTAATAAGTTGACCCACTCAAAATTTCTTGTCCTGAATTGACACATTTGATACTAAAAGAGAGAATTCCCTCTCTTTATATTGAGAGGGAATTTATCTTTTTAAAATAAAATTACAACTATAAGTAACCAAATGGACATCTGTTATAAAACTGAATACTGAAATGACTGTGTTTGCAGTTCACTGAACTATTGCTTTTATTCAGGGTGACTAAAATACAAAAGATGTTTGTTCTATTTTAAAAAAAATAAAGTATAACACTCATATTTGTGTTTGATAATCATAATTGAGCCCTGAATTAAACACCAAAATTATCCTTTCTGGAAACTCCTTGTAATTTCTTTTTAAGCAAAGGGGAAAAGAAAATCCTTTGAATTGCCTGTATCTGTGATTTACAGTATGGTGGCTACCAGTCACAGATGACTATTCAGTTTCAGGATTTAAAAAAAAAAAAACTCACCGAATGGCCCAGTGAAGAGGAGTTGAATTTAAATCTCCACCCAACTGATCTACAACAGCACCTTTTGAAATATAAAACCTGTTAAAAACAGACACAAATGAAAATATGTTTTGAAACTTAAAATTCATATTGGGACAGAAAACATAATTTTTTTTCTTAGCGAAAATGTATTAGTAAACAGAAATTATAATAACAACCCTCTCTAAAGAACTCAAATCTACAGAAGTCTCAAAAATTTAAAAGACAGCATCATACAAATCCCTGGTGAAATATTCTCAGCTTCACGTCAGTAATCATTGCTGTTGAAACTAGTATTCTTTTATAACTCACATACCAAACACATGATAACTATTCTTTGCAGATTAAAACTACCACAGTACTCTTCAGTTCACATTTAAAAGTTTTGGGAACAGTATATACTCTATTTAACTCAGAGAAAGGTAAAATTAGGTCAATTTTAACAGTTCAAAATTAGAATTACCAGGTGGAAATATTCTAAACGTAGTAAAAAAAATTAATTTAAAATCCTTTCAGAAAAATTAGACATTTTATATGTTTTGCACTCTATTTGGGGAACGTAGATATGATGCACTGTATAAAGCAAACAAACCTCTAATGCAATGAGAGTGATTTTCTTCTATGGTTTAAAACAATTAAGTCATTACTTCAAAGTTGTGCTTTGTACTTTTACCATGTCTTTTGTTTTTTCAAACCATCTTTCTGACAACACAGAAATATAGTACAATTGCTCTCTTCATGTTATCTAAACAATTTACCAGGAGTATGCCTGTGAGTATGTGTTAAGAAAACTGTAAAGTTGAAACAACAAAAAACAAAGGGTAGGTAGTAGGGCTTTATGAAGGGGATAAATTTTATATAATCTGATACATGCTCACCTAAAATTATCCCATATTTAAATTTTAAAAAGGTTTAATTTCCTATCTATCTATTCCTCCTGACATTACAATATAAAATAAGTCAATGTGTCTTCTAAACTAGATGAAACTTTCTTTTATCCTTATGTTATACTTTTCCGTTTTCAAAAATGTTCGCTTTTACTTCCTAAGCTTTCTCTCTCTTTTTTTTTACTTTTAATTTTTGGTACCAGGGATTGAATTCCAGAGCACTCCACCACTGAGCAACATCCCCAGCCCTGTTTTGTATTTTATTTAGAGACAGGGTCTTGTTGAGTTGATTAGTGCCTTGCTTTTGCTGAGGCTGGCTTTAAACTTCTGATTCAACCTCCCCAGCCACTGGAACCTTTAGCTTTTTGATAAGCCTCCTTAGCTTTCTCTACTTTCCTTTCTGGACCCATAAGGGTACCGGATTGGATGATCTCTATAAGTTCCACTTCAACCCTATAATGAACTGAAGTGTGTGGAACAAAGTTTCAGGTGTTTATTTATAATTGAAGATTACAGATGGCTCAACACTCATACTTGGGCTTAAAAAGAAAGACAAATGAAGAAAAGGTCTAGAATTACAAGTACACAAAAACCACACATATCTCGCGTCTTACTTTACAAGATCCAGCCTGTTGTTAATAGCAGCCCAATGAAGAAGTGATACATTTTCTTTGTCTGGTTGCCTGACATCATATCCTGCTTCTACCAACTCTTTACAGCGTTCAAAAATCCCGTATCTCAAATAAGAAAAAGAAAGGCATAATTGATTATAATTAAAATTATCAACAAATACCAAAATTTCTTTTTTTTACCATGTCTTTTTTTTATTCAAACCATTTTTATGACAATACAGAAATACAATACAGTTGCTCTCTGGATCCATGGAGGATTGATTCCAGGATCCCTTTCAGACCAAAATCCATTGATGTTTAAGTCCTTTATATTAAATAATAGTTTTTATATGTAAGTATGCATATCCTGCCATGTTTTTTCATCTCTAGATTAATTACAATACCTAATATAATGTAAATGCTACATAAATAGGTGTTTATTGAAGAAATAAACACCATATATGTGTGAGGTATTTTCCATCCCATCTATATTCAATGAAGATTAAAAATACATAAATATAGGCGTTGGAGAAGATAATGCTAAGTGAAGTTAGCTAATCCCAGAAAAACAAATGCCAAATGTTTTCTCTGATATAAGGAGGCTGACTCATAGTGGGATAGGGAGTGGGGCATGGGAGGAATAGATGAATTCTAGATGGGGCGGAGGAGTGAGAGGGAAAGGGAAAATATATAAATATTAAAAAAATAAAAATATATATAAGTATGTGAGCTGATATTTTCCATCCCATCTATATTTAGGCTATAGTACATTTTAAATTTATATTCACTTCAGTTTTAGTGTCATTCTAAATCATTCATTCAACAAACATTTATTAGTCATGTAACAGGAGACAGAACCATGCAAAAGCCCTGGGGCTACAAAGACAAAGAAGATATATTCTGCTAGTGACCTAAGGGGAGAGCCTGGTACATAAACAGCTAAGGTACTATGGGTCCTGAAGCTTATGACATACATTTATCTTCGTGCTGGTTCCAGTGACCTACCCAGTAGGAAGTGAAGAAGGTAAACCCATAAAGTGCACATACATTATTATAATTCAACACAATATAAGAATAAAAGAAAGGATTTGGAAGACTTACTGAGTAGCTTTGACAATGTCACAGTTACTAGAGTCCTCTATAAGAGGAAGAACATCTCTTGCTTTGGCAAGGTCTTTGTTTTCATGAGCAGAGATTCCATGTCGACCAAATCCTGGAGGGTGGGGACCATGGCTGTGATTCCTGCACTGAAGAGTAAGAACAATTTGACAAAGCATATAAAAGAATTAATGTCATATTCAATTACATAATGAAGGATTTGCTATCAACAATATCTATAATAATAAATTCGAAATTTTTTGAATCATAGATGTATCCTAGGGAATATTTTCTTTATCTTAATTTCGCTCACTAAAAAAGATACTTATATTAGAAAAATCTAAATGACATATTTTCTCATAAAACAAAAGTCAGATGAAAATGAACAAATGGGCCTGTTACTTGTGAGTAAAGGATCATGGCTAATGTCATCATAAGAATGTTGGCAGGCCCCTACTTTGGGAGGTTGCAGTAGACAAACTCGTAACAATACTCACCAAAGAATCAAGCTCCTGCATTATCCCTTCCCGTGTATAACGTGTGACTTGTTTCTAGCCAATGAAATATGGCAAAGATGATGGGACAATTAATCCCACAGTGTTATCTAAGACTGTCTTAGAAAATTCTTCTGTTGGTTTTAGAAAAGTACACTACTGTGATATGAGGGAACCTAAGAGGGTTGCATGGCAAGGAACTACAGGTAGCCTGTAGGAACGAAGATGTTCCTAGCTGACAGCCAGCAAGAAAATAAGAGACCTTGATCATACATCTATAAAGAGCTGAATTCTGCCAATAACCCACATGACCTTGGATGAGGATCCTGAACTCCAAAATGGGACACAGCCTTGACTGTGGCTTTGTGAGACCATGAGCACAGGACCCAAATATTCTGACAAATAGAAACTAAAAAATAATAAATAGATGTTTACTTAAATCACTAAAATGTAGTAATTTATTATGCTTCAATAGATATCTAACATAGAAGTGACTAGAGTTGTGTGAGGGTAAAAAGGGTCATTGTTAAAAGATAGTCCCATCAACTAAATCAGCAAATGTTACATTCAGATAACATATTAGAAGCAGGAGCAAACAGCAACCTTATTTATCAAAAAGCTTGAGTGTATCAAAAACTGAACTTAGATCTTAGCAGAAACCCAAAAAAGCTCCAATATTACTTTAAAAAGCCCACAAAATCCTAATTTAAGAACAATTATTCTGTAGATTGCTAATGTCTTGTTTTTCCTTTTTATTACCATTGCCTTTAGAGTTCATTATTACCTCTAGGGCAAACAATCAATTTAGATCAGCAATTTTTACATTAGTCAACAATTCTGTTAAACTATTTGGGGGGGACAAGCAGACAGGAGAGGTGAAAATTATTATCACAAATGAGGCTCACTGAATCACTTTCACCCCCTGAAACAGACCTAGTTTTACTTGAGAGAGGGATACTTCCAGATGAAGAGATATTTAAGGTTTTCTAAAAGTACAAATATATCAAACGTACTTATCATTTACAATTCAGACTATAAAGTGTGACTCCATCATGGTACTTCATATCATTTATTGATTGCAATCAATCTAATTAATTTAACAAAATATGGAAATTCCCAAAAGGAACAGATTTAAGTTATTCAACGTCAATAAATATATTGCTCTTTCTAAAGAAATGACAATTTGAGGTACGGCACAACTTTCTTGAATTATTATTAAGCAAATTAACAGGTACCTGGTCTAAAATATTAAAAGCCAATTCAAAGAACAAAACAAAATAAAACAACAAAATTGATATCTTCAAAACAGTTTCCTGGGGAAATTATTAGCTATTCAATGACACTGCCTAGATATGCTTTCAGACTTTCCTTAAGGAAACTGTCCTCAGAGGAAAAAAAAACAAAACAAAAACAAACAAACAAAAAAAAACACCTCACTATGTTTTTAAACTTAAAATATTGATATATCAATATAAAAGAGAACATGAAACATATATGTATACAAATGGAATTCTTCTTTCCTACAGCATAAAGAATAAATACAAAATGAACCCTATGAAATTATCACTAAGGTTCAAGAAAAATGGTGCTAGCACCTGGAAGACTGCCCCCAACATGTGCTATGCTCAAATTCTTACACTAAAGGAACTACTTTTTGTTTTGTTTTGTTTTTCTTTATAGTTTTATCCTTTAAATATGCAACCCTAGAAAGTATGGTTTTAATTTTTATATAATGGTATCATATATGTTTTCTTTATAATATTTTACTTAATATTAGACTTACAAACTTCATCCATGTTGTTGTGAAAAGCTACAATTAGTTCATTTTCATCACTGTATAATGTTCCAAAAATGTTAGCATACCATAATCAATTAATTTGTATTTTAATAGATAAAAATAGCTAGATACCTGGATTATTCTCAATTTTTTGTTATTATAAACAATACTGCTATGAGCCATCTTGTATGTATCTCTGGATATATATTTATACATATATAATTTAAATATATAAAAACACACATATAAGTTATATATAAATACATATGTGTGTATAAGTACAATATATGAGTGTATATATATACACACACACACATATACAATTCTCAAAGAGTCCAGGATATGGGAATTTTTGTGACTCTAATCCTTACCAACACTTGGTGTCATCAAATGTGGTAATTTTTGCCAATCTGATAAATACAGACACACTGTACTAGTTCTAATCTGTATAGCCAGAATAGCAAATTGAACCTTTTGCTGCTTGCTGGGGAGGAAAAAAAAAAAAAAACAACCTAGAAAACTTAGCAAAATATATGAAATAAACTGTTCAGACTTTGGATAATAGAAAAAGTAGGACTTTGATCCCCTAAGGAAAAAGAAAAAAAACAAGGTGAGCTTTACCATTGATTGTCCTAGCAATTTCAGAACTGTGGGCACTCCAAGGAAAACGCTTTTAGAGCTCAGCAGCCTCATTAAATTGAGACAGAAATTAGAAATTCGAAAGTATAGAAGTGATTTCAAGGGAAATGAGCTAAGTGGAAAAAAATGGGCTTCAAAAATATGACAGTAGGGCTGGGGTTGTGGCTCAGTGGTAGAGTGCCTTGCCTCAGCACCACATAAAATAAATAAATAGAAATAAATAAAGGTATTGTGTCACCTACAACTAAAAAATGTATTAAAAATATGACAGTAATATACAGAGTAAAAAATCTACAAAGTGAGGCAAAAAATTGGGGATTTGTAAGTTACAAGAACTATCAGAATGTATACATGGCAGGAAGATGGTACAACTCTGACCAGCCAAAAATGGAAAGGCTTTAATGATCTGGGTTATTCTATGGAGGCCTCAGAGGACTATACCTTACTAGTAGGTTTGAACTGTACTTGAAGTAAGGTTATCCTAGGAGTATTCCAGTAAGACTTAAGATTAAGCTTCCAAGAACTCAAACTGAGGAGCAGGAGCAGCAGTAATATAATGCTCTTTAAAGAAAGGTAACAAAGCCCAAGATTCAACAACATATATTCACAATGTCCATCATCCAGTCAAAACTCATTAAACATGCCGGGAAACAAATAGGGATTCATAACCAGAAGAATCAGACCTTGAAATTATAACCATGACAGAATTAGTGAAGAAAAAAAAGAAGAACATTAAACAGCTATTATAACTATGCACAAATATTTAAGGGAGAATAGCAAATGAAGAGAGAAAATTAAGATATAAGAAAAGATCTGGTTGGAACATCTAAGATATAAAACAACTTCTGAAATGAAAATTATACCAGATAATATTAGCAGATTGTACAAAAGATGACTAAAATTTGAAAACATTGTGATAAAAAGTATCCAAAATGAAGCATAGAAAGAAAAAGACAGGGTAGCCCAAAAATCCTATACCAAAGCATATTAAAACCAAATCACTAAAAACCAATGATAAGGGATAATATATCTTAAAAGTGATCTGAAGAAAAAAGTTATATTATATTCAAAGAAATAAAAAAATGAACTCAGATTTCTCATTAGAAACGACGAAGCCAGAAGAAAATGGCACAACTAAAGAGCTGGGGGGAAAAATGTAAACCTAGAAAATTTAACCAAAATATTCTTTGAAGCGAGGCATGGTGACACACACTTGTATCTCAGTTACTTAGCACGCTGAGGCAAGAGGATCAAAAATTCAAGGCTGGTATGTGCAACTTAAAGAGACCCTGTCTCAAAATAAAAGGGCTGGGATGTAGCTCAGTGGTAGAGCATTGCCTGACATGTGCAAGGCCATGTACTGAAAATCAACACAAACAAACAAACAAACCAAAAAAAAAAAAAAACAACAACAAAACCTTTTAAGATGGAGATAAAATAACTTTTTCAGACGAACAAAAGGTGAGAAAAATGTCAGCAGATACTATTCCACAAGAAATGATGAAGGAAGTTCTTTTGATTAAAGGAAAATACCAGATGGAAATCAGGATTGAAACAAAGGGATAGTATTCCAGAACTATGTGAAGATATATTTTGTATGTAAACTGATATTTTCTCATTTTTAAAATGCCTGATAGGAATATGGAGGCACATTGTTGTTAAAGATGCTATAATAGTATTTGAAAATAGACTATGATAAATTAAAGCAACTTTCAAATAAAGAAGTATAATAAGCAGATTGTAAAGATAAAATATTTGATTAATTTAAAAAGTAAAAACCAATGAACAAAGTACAGAGAAGAAAACCAGCAAAAATTACAAAGTGATGATCTCAATATTAACCACACAGACAAATATGTGAAATGCAAACAGTTGTAAAACTCCAGTTACATGCTGTCTAGAGAAACTCAATTTAAATATAAAAATATACATGATTGGTAAGAATAGAAAAACATAGGCTATGGAAACATACTAACCTAAGCCCTGCAAAAATACAAGCATAAAGAACACAGTAGCTATATTAAGAAAGTCCATACCACAACAAGAAATATTGCCTGAGTTAAAGGACATTTCATAATATTAAAGCACTTGATTTATTAAGAAGACATAACATTAAGTGTATGTACACTCAAAGGAACTTTAAAATTCATGAAGCAAACACTGATGGAACTAAAAAGATAAACAGAAAGATTGACGATCATATTTGGGGATTTCAACCTTTTCTCAGAAACTAAAAAGTATGAGTAAATAGAAAACCACATAGGATATACAACTAAGAGTACTATTTACAAATGTGGCCAACTACTGAGTCACAACCCCAGCCTGTCTTTGCCCATTTTCAAACAAAGTTATTTGATTTCTTACAATTGGGTTCTGAGTTCCTTATGTTTTACATTCTAGATATAAGTCTTTTGCAAGATATGTGACCTGCAAATACTTCCCCCTAGTCTACAGTTTTCCTTTTTTTTTAAAAACAGTCTCTTTGAGCTGGGGTTGTGGCTCAGTGGTAGAGTGCTTGCATAGCATGTGTGATGCAGTAGGTTCGATCCTCAGCACCACATAAAAATAAACAAACAGAATAAAGTTTAAAAAAAAGTTTCTGTTTAAAAAAAAAGTTTTTCACAGAGAAGTTTTAAATGTTGATGAAATTCAATGTACCAATTTGTTCAATTGTGCTTCTGGTGTCACTTCTAAGAACTACTTTCCTTGGGATCTCAATTCCTCTATTCAGCCAGGAAAGTTCTCCCCCAGAGTTTCCAGTGCCTGTACTGCCTGGACACTTTTCTGCTCCTTAAGCAGAGTTAGATGACTTTTCATGGAGTTCTGTCTGCACTGATGCTCACTTCAAGGGCTCAAGTCTATACTACTAGGGGCAAACAAGAGAAAAAGGTGAATTAGTTCTGTGGTTTTTGAATTCTGATCTTCCTCTTCAATCTAAATGCTACTATTTACTTTTCAGAATCCTTAAAGAGCATCTCTCTGCATTCTGTCCAGGCTTCATAGAAGCTTTCAGTAAGTGAGACAGGGTGGAGTGTGCTTACTCCATCTTACCCAGAAGCAGAACTACAATGCTCTCTTGAATAGGTAAATTCTGATTTATCTGATAAATAATCAAACACACAGCTAAAAATAAACATGTAGCTAATTTAAAGGTAATTAAGAACATTTCTTTGGGGTTCTTTTCATATCACAATTATTATAATCATATTCAAATGGAAGAAGGAAAGGGTTTAAGGTTGAATTATAGTCAGCATTTCTAGTGTAGTGAGTAAGAAAGGAACAAAAATAGCCAAGGATAGAAAAATCAGTTCTTTTTATATTAAACTTAATTATTTTATTGGAATTCTAAAATTATGAAATGATATATATTAATTTTAGACTCTAGTAATATAAAAGTGAATAAAGGGTCAATAACCTGAACTCTTTCCCTTCTGATGCTATGCCACCAGAGATAAGCATTATTAAATCTGATGTATACTTCCCCATTTTCTTTATATCTTTATATTTGCTCTTTCACAGATGAATTGTGGACTGTATGTAGATATAACTCCCACACACATGCACACCTGACATTACATTGCATTTGCACATTTTTAAATAATTTCCTTTTTATATTTATTTTGAAAAGGATAGGATACACATTATTCTTCAACTTACTGTTCTCACAGTACATCATGTACAGCCTTGCTGGTGGGTAATAGTTAAATTATTACATTGTACATATCTAGCATAATTTATTCAACCATTTTCCTAGTAAGAGATGCAATTTGATTTCAGTTCCACAAATAATCCTACAATTTACACCCAGCATATTTTGCTTCTGCAGGACTGACTCCCCAAAATTGGACTACTAAGTTAAAAAAAAATTCATTTAAACTAGATATTGACCAAATGCCCTCCCCAATCTATATCACTAATAGTAAGACATGTTAAATGGTCTTTTCCCTACAAACCTTCCCAATCATCAATCATTTTACAATTTTGTCAATCTGATGGCTAAAAAATGGCATCCTGTTTTTCATGTGCACACTTCTAGTTGCTATTTGAGTGCTTTGTTTTGTTGTTATGTATCTGGCTCTTCATATTTGGACTGTCTTTTCATAGTTTACTTGTTTTCCTAGTAGATCGTGAATATCTGTTTCTATTTGTAGTCAGGAAGATTAACCCTTTTTTATGTACAGATTGAAATCATAGAAAATTGACTCCTTTCATAGGTACAAATATGTTGATTCTATAATCCCTTGAGGTGTTAAAGATATGTTTCATTTCTCATGCATAAAGTTGAGGAGGACTACATGTTTCAATGTACAGATAATTTATAATTAAGAGCAATTAATTATTGTGTACTAATGATGTTCAAAGCATTGTGCTAGGAGCACAGAAGACAATGTTTATCCTTTAGGAGCTCAGGTCCAATGGGGGAAAATATAAAGTTAAAAATAGAAGGCAATCTATAATTTAAATGCCAAAAATGGGTGATAAGAAAGTATGGGCCCTGTGGAGCATGCCTGTAATCCCAGCAGCTAGGGAGGCTGAGGTCGGAGAATTGTGATTTCAAAGCCAACTTCAAGCAAAAGCAAGGAACTAAGCAACTCATTGAGATCCTGTCTCTAAATAAAATACAAAATAGGGGTGGGGATGTGGCCCAGTGGTCAAGCACCCCTGAGTTCAATCCCCAATACATCCCCCCCAAAGAAAGTATGGAACAGTCTATATTTTCTGTTCATGGTGTATTTTCTTTCTTTCTTTTTTTTATTTTTTGAATTTTAACATGAATATTTTATACATCTTCTTTTTAAAATTCTATTTATTTTTAAATACATAACAATAGTGGAATGCATTACACTCATTATTACCCATATACAGCACGATTTTTCGTAACTGTATATAAAGTATCTTCACGCCAAATTATGCCATTATACATTTTCTTTTTTTTTGCATTACAATTCTTCATACATATATATATATATATATATATATATATATATATATATATATACCACAATGTTTTCATATCTGTTTGTATATAAGATATGTTGACCCCAAATTCAAATCTTCATACATGTATTTTGTATAATGATGACCATCACATTCCACCATCCTTGCTAATCCCCTTCCCCCTCCCTTTCCCACCCACCCCTCTTCCCTATCTAGAAATAATCTTTCTCCCATGCTCTCCCTCCCTATCCCACTTTGAGTCATCCCCCCCTTATATCAGAGATCATGGTGTATTTTCCAAATTCAATTAAGATCAAAGTAAAACCTAGAAATGACTATATAAAATCAAAGCCTGTTCTATTTGAAGTCAATGGTCTCCGAAGTGAGACAAGTATTCAAGGTAATATATGCAGTGATCCATTAGATAAAGGGTGAAAATGCTAAAATTTCTGTCATAAGACCTTTATTTTGGGCTGGGAATGTAGTTTAGTTGGTAGACTGCTTGCCTAGCATGCACAAAGCTCTGGATTTAATCACCAGCACTACCAAAAAAAAAGAAAAAAAAAGTGTTAAAAATGACTTTTATCTTAAAAACAAAAGGGAAAACAATAAAAACAATTTGAGTTTTCTAAGCTTTATTAGTTTTTAACACTGGCTGGAAGTCTCACTGATCTGTGTCAAGCAGGTCGCTCATTATATTCTGTTTATAAGGTAACCTAGGACAGAGTAAAGTTAAAGGGGCTGACAGTGGGACATTCAGCATATCACAAGTAGTATCTATAATGAGAATTACATGTGTCTAGATTATCTAATCCAACCTAACAAATAAGTACCCTTCCAAAACAATCTAAAATTATCAAAAAAGGCTAATTTGAAGCAGATTTATATTTATTAACTTTAATTCAAAGTTGCCATGAGCATATAATAAGCATATAACTTATTAATAAGTTATTTAATTAAAATTAATGAACATAATTTAGAAAAATATTGTCCAATCTTATTGTAAGTTCAATTCAGATCGAAGTAAAATCTTATTTGGACTGCCTTTGTAAGACTATAACACGACCCAGGACAATATGATTTTGGCAACTGGCTTCTGTTTGCATGTTCAAAAGGAGGGGAGTAGAAATTTTTGTTTTCTGTGAAGTCGAAGTCAAGTTAGGAAAAAGGAGGGTAAGGCCATGCAGAGAAAGAGAAAATCCATAGTCTCAAAAGGCAGGGATGAGACTGAATCCCTGCTTCTACAGTATTCTCTCAGCCTCATCTGTCCTCACTGTGCTGATGAGACAGGTATCAACTAACTAAAGCCTCCTAATACTCTCATGTTGGCTATAGTAGTGGATAATCCTCTATGGTATTTTTGGTTCCAGTTTCTACATTTGCAAAATGGAAGGGGCAAATCAATATACCTATAAAGTATAAGAGAAGCTGTTATAATTGTCACTATTGACTTGTGCACTGATGAAGAATTTGCTTCATGCAAACTGCCCTTATGGATACGGAAGCTTAACTGCTACGTGAATGCCTACAATGTTAAGGTAACACAAGAGTCTAAGCAAATGCTCATGATGGCAAGAAGGTTCACAAGAGTTTTCATTAATCTTCATTCAGGGAAATATAAAAACACCGAGGGCCAATTGCACAAGATGAGTAAGACATAATTTCTGCCACACTTCCTTCATTCACTGGATAATTGCTGAATGCCTACTATTTGTTAGGCACTATTCTAGGCACAGGCAATGATCACAAATGACGAGAACCCTGGTTTTCAAGGAGCCCATATTCTCTTCCCTAGCCTCAGAACACAGTCAAATCAGACTACTTTCAGCCCTTGGATTGAAGAATGGCTGGACTCCAGGTGACAGCAACCAATCAAACAAGATCACTATCATGACTGGATCACCTGAATAGTGATGAAAAAAAGTACTGAATCAGAAGTCCTGATATCTAGATTCTGCTACTATTCTGCTGTGGATCTTTGAGAAATAAACTAATATTTTGGAGTCTCAACTTTACAGAAAAGTTACAAGGATAGGACTAGGTCAATGATTCCTAAATCTTCCTAATGTCATAGTCCTTTTGAAAAGGTTATTATAACTAAGGTCTCTCTAATCAGAGAAATACTCAGAACTACACAAACTAATATAATTTAGGGATAGCTACACATGGCCTGAGCCTCAGTATAGCATGGTGGCTGGTTATAACTTCAAGATATCCACTGACACCCTAAAACTTCTCCTAAACATATTTAAGAACCTCTGAACTACCTAATACACTGAAAAGCCATCTAGTTCCAAGTATTCTATGACTCTGTTTCCTTTTACCTCCTTTGGTCCACTGAGGATTTCAGTTCATAAATGCCTCAAGATACAAAATAACACAAGTATTTTGTTTTGTTTTGTTTCTCTGGTTGCTTTAATTAAAATATATAGACAAAAAGTAAGAGAGTGAGAGCAAGCGAAAAAGAGGCCTCTTCTACAGGACGGGATGGGAATAAAACAAGATAATATGAAAATTATGTAAGAGACATTTGGCTATATCCATGGTGATTTTTTTTTTTTTTAATATGGTATCAGGAACTGAACCCAGTGGCATTTAACCACTGAGCCACATCCCCAGTCCTGTTTTGTATTTTATTTAGAGACAGAGTCTCACTGGGTTGCTTAGTGCCTCACTTTGCTGAGGCTGGCTTTGAACTTGCGATCCTCCTGCCTCAGCCTCCCTAGTTGTTGGGAATCACAGGAGTGCACCACCGTGTGCAGCTTTCATGGTGATTTTTACAACACAATCCCCAAATTCCTTCATACTCTCCTTCAAGAGGTAGGGGTCTGCGTTCCTTTCTCTTGAGTCTAAGCTCTGTGACTGCTTCAGTAATGAAATATTGCAGAAGTGATGCTATGCCAGTTAGCAAGTCTTGGAAACTGGCAGCTTCCTCTTCCTGTCTCTTGAGATGCTTTTTTTTAGAACCAGCTACCATGCTGTGCTGAGGCTCAGGCCACATGTAGCTGTCCCTGCTAAAAGTCAGCATCAATTGCCAGACCTGTGAGTGTAGACACCCCTAGAAGATACCAGCCCCACCTCCAGTTTAAGAGTGTTTCCAGGTGAGGCTTTTGACACAGTGGAACAGAAACACACCAACCCTGTACCAGCTTGTCTGAATCCCTGAAGCACAGAGTTCATGACCATGACAATGGCTATTTTACACCACTGTTCTGAAGTGGTTGATTATACAATGGGTAACTACATCTTTAAGCTATAAGGTATCATGTAATATCTTCTGCACAAAAATATCATAATCAAATTATGTTTTTAAAGAGTAAATAAGTACTGCTGGAGTTAATTGTTGACATTAAGAGAAAACCAAGATCTAGGCTAAGAGCGAGAGCGAGAGTGAGAATGGGACAGCAAGAGAGAAAAAAGGATACTTTCTCATGTGTAAACCACACTCAAAACTCGGATGAGGGTCACTAGCCTGCCTGGTTATCAAATAAAACAGAGGGGGCAAGATATTGATATCTGACAGATATTCATTAAAATTTCTCATGACATTTCTTAACAAAAGTACCAGAATTAAGTTTCCAAGTGCACAAGATCATTCATTAAATACTGGTACTAGATCCTGTTCTAGATGCAGGGAGCATATAAATCACTGCCCTTGTAGCATTTATATCTAGTGGAGGGCAAATAGACCACTGGAAAGGACCAATTAATATGCCAAATATTATATGCCAAGGAGAAATATAAAGCAATGAAGGAGGCCAGGGAGTGCTGCTTGTAGTTGTGAAGATGGGAAGGGCTTGGGATTTTAAACATGATGATTAAAAGTCACATTGAGGTGACATTTGTATCAAGACCTGAAAGAAGTGGGGCAATAATCCTTGTGGATACACAAGGAAAGAGCATATCAGGGCAGAGCAAATAGTAAGTACAAAGGCCCTAAGGCAGTGTGGCTGGGGTTCATTAATTGAGCAAGAAAATAGGAAAAGAGGAGGTCAAAAAGGAAACTGGTGACCAGACTGTATACACAAATTTTGGCAAAATCCCAGCAGCAATGAACTTGAATTCAAGAGAACCAAATTCAATCACAGTAGGAATGATTTTATTTGTCTTGTTCACCTAGAATGGTGCTTAACTCTTAGCAGAAATTCAAAACACATTTATAGAATGAATGAATGAACAAAGTCTTAACTCTCACTTAGCTGCTTTTTGACTTGTAGCAAGTGACTTCAATTTTTTGAGCCTCAGTTCTTAACTCTAAAATTAGGATAATCATCCCTTCCCACCTCACAGAATGGTAGTGAGGTTTAAAAATGGGGAAGTAGTTTGCAAACTGTAAAGCACCATTTATGGGTAAGGTCTTTACATTATAATTGAAAAAACTGACAATAGCAATTATTATTAACAACCAACCAATGTCCCTATCTTTCCTCACTAATTCCCACCTCCAAATCATTCTTTCCCTCCATATCCCAGAAAAGAGGCAGGGTGATCGTCCCTTCAGGAGAAGGGAGTGAACTTTAAGCACTTGAAGACTTTTATAAATAAGTGGCAGTATTTAAGACCTAATAGTTACTCCTTACCAACTTTTCTTTGAGGCTGTATGAGAAAAAGAATGAGACAGTTTCCATGTGCAGATTCTACATGCTTTTGGAAAATCTAGGTGGATTGAAAAGCATTTTTTCTTCTTTCAAAATGCAAGAACCTTAACATTTTTTTCTACACATGTTCTTCACTTAAACATACACCAGACTGTTAAAAGAAAGGAGAGCATGAAGAACACTCTCAGGATTGGACGAGGTTTTTTACCAACCAACTAATCCAATAATTTCAAACTGCTTGAAAAATCTACCACCTAACTCTCATTGGGGCAGCTTTGTTTTTTCCATCTGTAAATGGGATAAATTCCTAAGGATATTTCCATTCTGGAATGAAAAATGCATATAAAATATCTGTCATATAAGTACTGTCTGGCAGAATCTGGGAATCCATCGTTTATTCAACAAACATTAAGTGAGCATCTATGATATGCCAGTCAGTAATCTAATGGGTGGGGAAGGCTCAAAGCAAGCAAGTCGAAATTCTAGTTCTCCTGGAGCTAACTACCTCCTGTAACTTCCTCTACTGGCCCTTCCGTTTTCTGGAACTACATATGACTTTTGGTAATATGAACCTCATGCAAAGAAGGGAGTTGTCTGGAATTTTGCAGATAGCCATCACATATCTCCCTTCCTCCAGCCTAAACAGTCTTACTTCTTTCAAGGAGTAAGCAAGCACTTCGGAACAGAGCTAAACAGAAGTGGGTGGGGCGAAGGCGGGTGCCGGGGCGCCAGGGCTGAAGAACAGAAACTACCTTCAGACTCCGGGCCAAGGTCAAGACAGGTAGATCCAATTCAGGAGTTGTCACCTGACACCTCTCCCGGGACGAAACCCCCCACCCCCACCCCCGTCCCAGGCCTCACAGCGGTCTGCCAGGCAAGGGGAACCGGTCCCAGGGGGCGCCACGGCCCGGGGATGGAGGTGGGGAGGGCCGGCTAGGGCCCCCACCTTTCCCCTGTCATCTCTGAGAGAAGTCCCAGCATCATTCTCATTCTCGGCGTTTCCAAGCTCCCGCCTCCCCAGCCCAGGCCCGGCCACCCCCGGGAGGCCCCTCACCAAGCTGCCTCACATCCACGCCTCCCTCTCTCAGCCGCAGCCGGACCGCCACCGGACCGCCAAGTAGGGCCCACACTCACCTGAGAGCCCAGCCCCGGCCCCTCCATCTCTTCAGGCACCCACAGCGCGGTGACTCCCCGGCAAAGTGGCGG
>NW_026000174.1:31675023-31681830 GCF_001458135.2 Marmota marmota marmota | reverse complement strand
CCTCCGCTCTCTTCCCGGCTCCTTTCGCTCGCTCAGGACTGCGCCACCTGCCCCAGGAGTCGGTGAGTTACTCCAACGTCAACTACCGTCTGTGGAGAGCAAACCTGGACTGGGCTACTTAATGCCAGATGTCCTTGTGAAAGTCTCCATGTCTGTAAAATGGGGAAGACGAGAGTACCTACTTCAGGCAATTGTCTGGAGAATTAAATGAGAAAAAGCATGTAAAGCTCCCAGCCAAAGTTTATAAGGTGATTATGGATGGAATAGGTGTTGGCTACGAACATATCTGTCACTGTGCGTTTGTGTGTTCTTGGGCAAGTCATTTCTATCGCATTCTGTGAGGACTCTGTTTCCTCATAGAAAACAGAAAATATCCTTGAGTTCCTCCGCGACTGCTAGACTGCAAGAGCTGACATTTAAACTCTGTCCTGATTAATGTCCCCATGCCTATTCCCTTTCATAGTCTGGGGGAACTGGCATTTAAGCCCTCTCCTGCTTAATGGTCCACGACGAAGTAAGAATAAGTCTTCGTTCCTGTCTTCGGGGAGCACCCATGGGGGCGTGAAGCTCTTCTACATGGGCACCCAGAATACGTTGAGGCTTTTTTTCCCGCTTAGCACAGTTTTTTGAATTATTCCTTAATGTGTCTGATGCCAAACCAAACCGGATTAAGGCATTTAGAAGCTAAAGAACTGAAAATCTGATGAACTGAAAATATTTTGACTCTCTTATTCTATAAAAATAAGGTTAAACCGTAAAATAAGTGTCTAGAAATCCAACAAAGTACGGAATTTTCCCATGAAAAATACTCCTATGATACAATTAAATTATAAAACTCTTATGATTATTTTAGTGCACCTGCCGACTGGTTACACAAGCCCTGGGTTACCCTCAAAGCCCAAGTTTACTGAAAATGGGAACCATGTTTTTTCATCTGTGAACTCCCAGTTCCCTCATGGCATTGAAAACTATTCAGCACAATTGTATTGAGTGGATGGGTGGATGTACAGATGTGTCCTCAACTTTTAATAATACAAGGAAGGACAAATTGAGTGACAAATAGAATTTCAACACCTTCCTTTAAGAGCCAGAAGAAAGAGCAAGTAATTAGAACTGAGTAGGATCAAGCATTGGGCAAGGTTTCACAGAAAACAGAAGCTTTGGGTGTGGTCATTTCCTTTACCTAATCAAAGCTGTTTTTTGATCACTTACTATGTGTGCCTGTGTTTTCCATGAATTATGTCTAATCCAGGAGATGGGTGTTATTTTTCTCCTCTCTCAGAAGAGGAAAGAGATTTAGACTGATTCCACAAACCCAAAGTGGAGAGAGAGAGGATTCAACTCAGTTCTCTTCCTGTGCTTTAGTCAAAGTAGTTTGGTTCTTTCATTTTCAAGGATTTATGTTGAAGGTATTGTTGAATTTAGGGAGGCTTGAAAGCTGCTACTTCAATGATTTTATATTGATATTCTAACATATTGGAAGATTCTAGTGCAAATAAATTCTAATATTCCACTTCCTAGTCAGATTCCTTATTCCCTTCTGCCTTTGTTTTTATGCCTCCAATGAGCTATTTCAGATTAGAATAATAATGTTATATGAAAATAAACACAGTGATGCCTTTATGTGTCCCCATTAACTCTCATCTTTGAGACTGCCTCTGCCTTACAGACCCACCCCAGTAAAATAGCGTGATTATAGGAGCGCATTCCTGAAGCTGCCTGCCATGCCTGGAATCCCAGCTCCAGCCCTTAGTAGCTCTGTGTGCTTAGGAGAGTTGCTAAATCTCTTTGGTCTTCAATTTCATCATCTGTAAGAATGGGACAATAACGGAACTTACTTAACAGTGCTGTCTAGAGAATTAAGTGAGCTAATAAATGAAGAGTAGAGGACAACCTGGTTCATTCTAGGCTCTGTATACGGGTTAGCTATTTTCCTTTTCATTGTCATTGCCTTCCTCGGGAATGGGTATGGAGGAGAGAACTAAATCTCCCAGCTGAGTGCTGTCATGGGAAGGGCCAAGGATTCAGCAGACCTGGCTTCTAGACCAACTTATATATTGCTTTCTGTGTATATAAGTTTCCTAGGGCGACCTTCCAAAGTACCATAGACTAGGTAGCCTAAACAACAGAAAGTTATTGTCTTGTAGTTCTGAAGCCAGGAAATCTGAGATCAAAATATTGGCAGGGTTGATTTCTTCTGAGGCCTCCCTCCTTGGCTTGTAACTGGTTGTCTTCCTCCTGTTTCTTCACATGGTCTCATCTTTTGCACATATGAGTCCTAACTTTCTCTTCTTATAAGGACACCACTTAAATTAGATTAAAGTCCATCCAATGACCTCATTTTTAAAGTGTGTTTTTTTTAAGGACCCTAACTCCAAATATAGTCTATTCTGAAGTAGCAGGGGTTTGGGCTTTCAATGTATGAATTTTGGGGGCATGGGGGAGAATTCAGCCCATAACTGTGTGACCCTGGGCAAATCACTTCCCCTCTCTGTGAATGTTTTCTTATTATTATTAAGCTGGAAGCACTAATCTCTATGATCCCTCTTAGCTTTGATTATGGAATTTTCCCAGCTGAGACTAACCTCTGCTTCTCTGGTACCCCCAGTACTTTTTGATTTCCTATAAGCAACACTATCCTCATTCTACAAGAAATATATTAAATTCCTGATATGTACCAGGCACTGTTCAGTGTTGGGATCTTGAGCAACACAGAGAAATTGGCTCCCAGGCTTTCTGGGGCTTACTATGTAGTAGCAAGAGAGACTTTTTAATCAAATGGTCTCCTGTGTACCTTCCTCTCATAGCCAGCTTTGTAGTTCTTGGGCAGATTCTCTTTCTTCTCCTTGGCCATGGACTACTAGTGTACATTGGGCTTTTATTTCCATCATGCACAATGTCTGGCACATGGTGAAGTTTAGAAAGAAATGTCCAAATAAAATGATTACAACTGAAAAAATGGCCCGTAAAGTGATGTTAAAGGTGGCTCAATTCCATAAATTATTCTAAGAAGTGATTCTACAATATCTAACAATTATTTGATTTAAAAATTCCATAGAAGGGTCTGATAATCCCAGCTGTCATAATATGTGTGACCACTGATTTGTTTTGACTAAACTTCTAATTCTGGTCTCATTTCTTCCACATGCCTGGACAGGACAGTGGCATTTATTTGAACTGAAGTTTGTGGATATAATTATTTTGATAGTGCACCAAAGTGATCCTTTTGAATGTCAAAAAATAAGTAAATACATAACAAGTTAAAAAAAATCTGTCTACATAGAGCTACTTAGAAACACCACTTAGGAAATCACACTATTCTGGGGCACTAAGCTGGAAGGCTGGATAGGATATGTGTTTGCTGTCCTATAGGCAACAAATGATTGTTGAGCTCCTGATATGTTTCAGCTACAGCTAAGACGTGGGAGTAAAGTGGAGGACAACACAGCCCCTGCTCTTTGGGAGTTCAATTTGAAGGAGGCAAATTCTGATGGAGACAGAGAAATAGATGAAAAGAAGAACTGGTGAAAAGGAGACAGGGCAGGAATTCTTAAGTCTTGTGCAATCTCTTGTCTTCTACTCATAAAAAAAGCAGCACTGAGAAATGTTAAAAATCCTGTACAAATTATCAAGATCTAGTCCTGAGATACTCTAAGAACCACCATTAATATGGGTTGCATTTCTAGACCAGATTAGGATGCCCTCCCTGTTAATTGACTCCTTAGCACCCTCTAATTCTACAACAGGTCCTATGGAACTTTTTTACATTCACATTTAGAGAATCTATTTTTTTAAAAAAATTTTTAGTTATACATGGACACAATATCTTTATTTTGTTTATTTATTTTTATGTGGTGCTGAGGATCAAACCCAGGATTTCACACATGCGAGGCGAGCGTTCTACCACTGAGCCACAACCCCAGCCCCTAGAGCATCTATTTTCTCCATATTCCATGAGCTGTTCTGTGAGCACAGAATCTGTGCCTCTCTCAGACCTAAATGTGTTCCCAATGCATAGCACAGTATGGGGCCCATGGGAGCCCCCTCAGTATTCAGTTGCTGAGTGAATTAACAATTGTCATTCATTTTTATGTATATTCCTAACACTAGCACATCTCCTAACATGGGCTAATCCACAAATACATTAAAGGATCCCATTTATGGCTCTGCATAGTTTGCAAAACACTTTAGCTTCCACTTTGAGATTCATAACTGTTGGGACTCTTAACTGCCTGGTGATCTAGGTAGAGCAGGGATGAGTGTCACACTTCATTGACTATGGCTCAGGGAGCATAAGCAGTTGTCTGAGTATATCAGGCCAGTGAATGTTAAAAAGCAGAGGCTGCAAACATCCAATAATAAAGTCAGTGCTGTCTCCTTGTTGTGACCTTGTCAATACAGTCACTGGCAAGAACTAAGTTCAGAGCCCAGGAACTAGCTGTAGGTTCAGGGTCTTTTAAACTTGAACTTATGTAAATATATGAAAGAGAAAACCAAACCAAATCAACAAAACCCAAAAAACAAAACCTTCATAATGGTGCTTTTTTAAAGCTATTTTCAATCTCACACCTTTTTGGGGAATCAAGGTAGGATATGTGTTGTAGGGCTCACTTTCTTCATCCTCCTAGGAAGACATCACTTTGAGCCTCCATCCTCTCATCTGTAAAATGAGGATTAAATGAAAGAATGTATCTAATGTGCATACAGTAAGTTCTGTATAAATTTGGCTGTTGCTAGGTACAAAGTCAGCTGAGAAAAACTAAAATCTTAGGGAAAACTTGAACTTAACAGTGATCATGAACTGAGCTCTAGAATATTCATCACTTCACAGGAAATACAATGACCAAGGTTTTATTGGCTAAAAGACTAGGTTCCTAGTATTCTTCTGCATTATTACAATTTGTCCTTAAAGCTTATAACATGACATTACTATTGCCAGATTTTAGAATTTTCTGCAGAAACACAATCAGGTAGATTCCTAAGTTTTACAGGTGACCTCTTATAAGAATAATTGTTCTTCTTTTTCCATCACCACCCTACCTACACATTGTATTATTTTGATGATGAGAAAAGCTGCATTCCTCTCAGCTCTGTCTTTACTGGAGGACAAGGCACTGGCCAAATGTCTTGTTAGCTGCTGCTCCAAATATAGAGTTGTGTCCATAGTAATTGCCACAGGGCTGCCTATGGTATGAGTTGTTCAGGAATATAGAAGTCAGCATCATCTGAGTCCCAGTTGGTTAACTGCCATTTCAGTTTCTAAATACAATACTTCTATATTGGAACATGACAAAATCTGGATTTCCTAAACTGAAGGCATTAGAGTCATTCCAAAGGTCACTGATTCCCAGATGAATCTGACTTCTGGATACATGGGTTGTGAGCAAGGGAAATAGATGGGATGGTAGGACAGGCAGAACACTAAGTAAAATAATAGAGTGAAATCATGTCATTCCCTCAAATCTTCTGTGACTTCCTGTTGCCTGTCATAGTCTCGACTCCTTAGTGGGACTGAGACACCATCAGGAACCAGGCAGCCACACTCACTGGTTCTTCTCATTCTTTGTCTTCCCCCATCTCTCAGCCTCTGTTGCCTCTGAACATCTGTTCTTTCTGTAGAGAGGGGTCCATGGCCTCATGGCTTTTGCTTTTCTACAACTTCTGCTTGGATATGATGCTAGCAGTAGCTCTGAGTCTATAGGAGTTTGTAGCCCCAGGACTACTACTTGCTTGTTACTATTGCTGTATATTTTCATTCGGATTCTTCCTTTTTTTTTTTTGTAGTGTGGTGCTAGGATGGAACCTGGGCCTACCTAGGCAAACATTATACCACTATCTTTGTTCATATTGTTAAAGGAGAAAGTCCATTTAGTAGTTCCTTATTCAATGATTTAGATGGTCCCACTCGTTCACTCAGCTGTGATGGAATATCTTGGTTTTGTCACAATCTCCAAAGTTTTTAGTGAGGTTTATAGGTGGAAACAATTTTTGGAGAAGGGAGCCTACACTATCTGAAATTCCATGGATTAGAGATTCATTTGATTTTACAGTAGACATATTCAGGAAGGTGTGTTAGTTTCCTAGGGCTGCCAAAGTAAAATACCAAAATGAATGGCTTAAAACAACATGAATTTATTTCCTCATAGTTATAGAGACTAAGGATCCTAAATCAAGGTGTCACAGGGCACAATCACTCTGAGACTGCCTCTTAGTTTCTGGTAACTATTGGCAATCCTTGTATGCTGGGCTTTTTAGGCATATTATTCCAGTCTCTGCCCCTTTCATGAGATTCTCCTTGTCTGTCTCCATACCCACATTTCCCTCTTCTTGTTTGGATAGAAGTAATTGAATGAAGTTCTGTATTAATCCAGCCTGAAATAATTTTAACTTGATATTTCTGCAAAACCTTATTTCTTTTTTTTTTTTACTCTTTTTTTTTATTGTTGGTTGTTCAAAACATTACATAGTTCTTGATATATCATCTTTCACACTTTGCTTCAAGTGGGTTATGAACTCCCATTTTTAGCCCATATACAGATTGCAGAATCACATCAATTACACATCCATTGATTTACATATTGCCATACTAGTGACTGTCGTGTTCTGCTACCTTTCCTATCCTCTACTATCCCCCCTCCCCTCCCCTCCCCTCTTCTCGCTCTACCCCCTGTACTGACCTTCATTTCTCCCCCTTGTATTATTTTTCCCTTTCCCCTCATTTCCTCTTGTATGTTCTTTTGTATAACCCTGAGGGTCTCCTTCCATTTCCATGCAATTTCCCTTTTCTCTCCCTTTCCCTCCCACCTC
>NW_026000174.1:31633581-31671590 GCF_001458135.2 Marmota marmota marmota | reverse complement strand
GCGGCTAAGATCTTGGGTGTCGCCGCTGGTGTTAAGGGGAGGTGGGGATCTGGAATCCCCTCTGCTTCCCTACAGACACGCCCCCGGAGAGATTCCCGAGGTTTCTTGGCTGCTTGTATCTGGAGGGGGTGGGAGTCACACACCTGCTAACGTGGATTCTGCTGGGAAGGAATTCTGTTGGAGGAACTTTGGTGATGTCACCTCTCTGCTCTGGCGGGCCCCAGGCTCCTTGCCGGAGTGTCCGAAGGGAGGGGTGGGACTGGTTGGTCTCTGGTTGGTTTCAGCTCTCGGTTCGCTATTTCATGAAGGCTTGGCGAGAGACCTCTTCCTAGAGTCCCTGCACTGCTCCTGCTGCACTGCGCCTCAGAGGCTATCCGCCCTGACGCGGGGCCGGTGCAGGCAGCCGACAGTCGCCGAGTCGCGCGGGCAGCGGCTGGCGGGTCTGGACCTCTGCATTGCGTGGCGGAGATTCACTCGTCTAGCGCAAACTGTCACTTCCAAAAATCCTACCGATTCCCGGCCGGTCTCTCTTTAGTGGAATTTTGCTAGGAGTTTCTCAGCAGGTGGAATCTAAGCGTATCCATGCGTCTCTCTGACGCCGTTGTTGAGGAGGTACAGAAAGCGCTGCCTCCCCTCTCGCCGCCATGTTGGATCCCTCCCAAGATTTACTCTTGCCTGGCAGGATACATATTAATTTCTGTGAACCGTTTCTGCAGAACACAAGTGAGCACGGGCAATTCTCAGCCCCAGGCCCAAGCCGCAAAACCTTATTTCCAAGTAAGGTTCCAGGGGTTCGGATTTCAAGATATATTTTTGGAGGACAGGATTCAACCCACATTAGAGGGTAAAGGTTAGAAGAAAGGAGAATTCACTTAATTCCAGTGTATCTTTCCAAGAGGTCTGAAGAAAATATCAGTTTTGATTTGGGAGTAGGGAGACAGGGGCTAGAAGTCATTCTGAGACTAGAGGCACTTTCTAAAAGGGAAAGGACAGAGTATGGTATAACAATGAGGAATTTTTAATAACCAGGAGAAGTGAAGCATACTGGATTCCTGGATTGGGAAACAAAAACATCAGGAAATGGGAGAAGACAGATTTTACTTATTTTGAAGCTTGTCAAGAATTCAGTGAGTGGAGTCACAGGAATCCAGAGCAAACACCTCATGTCACCTAGGACAGTGTCTGGTAGATAATAAATACTCAGAGCAGGTGAGGGAGAGAGATAAGAGATGGAGGGAGGGAGGTATAGAGAGAGAAAGAAAGAAGGAAGAGGAGAAGAAGAGGAGGAGGAGGATTTGGATGTCATCTGTCAATACTTGGGGCTGAGGTAACTTGTGTCCTCTACACCCTATAGCACTCTGGCATAGTGCTTGTCTCACTCCATTGTACTTCCTGTTCTTTTTTATGTCTCTTCCTCTAATCTGTGACTTGTGAGTCAAGAGTCCTTTCTGTTCACTACTGCATTATCAGAATACAGAATCTACACATAATAGGCATGCAAGAAATGTTTGTTGGGTGAGGGGGTAAAATGATCAGGAATCCTATTCTAAAGACATGGTTGGAGGACAGGGGAGGAAAATGGTGATTAACCCAGCCTAGTAGCTCCCAACTACTCATGACTCATTTTCAAATTTCACATGTGTCCTGCCTGTCTCCAGTTTGGGTCAAGGGAAGAATAACCCACCAGTCACTTTGCTTTAGGGAACTAGGGGAACAAGGTGGAGCCCAAACTCAACTCAAACATCTTGAGGCTGTGGAGTCTACATATAACCTAACCACAAAGATCTCACAGGGCTGGCTTGTCCCCAGGGTGGGGCTGATTAGAAAGAAGAACCAAAACATGGTATTGCTGGCTGGGGTTGTGGCTCAGCGGTAGAGGGATCGCCTTGCATGTGCGAGACCTGGGTTCGATTCTCAGCACCACATAAAAATAAATAAGTGAAATAAAGTTATTGTGTTCAACTACAACTAAAAAAAAATAAAATATTTTAAAAAAACATGGTATTGCTGGGTGACCTGAATATAAGACACCAGAGGTCAAGCTTCCAAATATGATTAGAAGCAGACCCACAGAGGGCCTGAGGCAACAATCCTGGATCAGCTTCCTCCTCCATCCTCCTCCATTAGCTGTACACAGCAGCTGTTGCCTGGTCTCCGAAGCTGTGGAAAGAGTGAAAAGGGCGCTGGGCTGGTGCTTCAGGAGCCTTCAAAACTTTACACAGCCTATTAACAGCTTCATAGCCTCTGGCAAACAGTACATCTCTCTGGGTCTTAGTTTCCTCACCTGCAAAATGGAACTTGAAACACAGCACACCTGAGTAGCACTTTGGACTGAGGTGCCACAGAAAAACCATCTGTATAGTTCTTCATGTGATGTGCTGCAGATGAGACAGAAGGGAATCCTCAGTTCCAAAACCAAGTTGGTCTGCTCAGTCCTAAACATCTATGGAGACCTATAGGAGATTGTTTTCCTAGTATAGGACAAACTGGACTGCTGTCTCTGGAAGGAAGAAGCAGTTCCACATTGTTTCATTAGAGCAGAGCCTTGAGTAATGGACCAGTAAGTAGGGCAGAGAGAGACAGAAGGAAGCATTTATGAGATATGTTCTCAGAGCTGTGACACTCTGCCTTCATGCCCCCTTGGGTCCTTTCTTTCAGGTAATTCACTTAAATTCTGAGGCAGAATATAATAATAAGTGAAAATATTTTCAAACAAGCAGGAGTCATCTTAACTGAATAGAAATGGAGTATTTAGATGATAAACATGAAACTAAGAACTTGAAAGTCTAAGTTAGATTAAAACACTTAAAGGTGCATAAAAGTCTGCAAAACATCCTTATGGTGTATCCACATGGTCAATACATGGTTGCTTGTTCTGTTTTGAAATAATGTATCATTTCTCCTCCTCCTCCTCCCCACCCCTCCTTCTTCAGTCAGTTTGCCATTTCAAGTTAGTTGACCCAGAATTGTGGGCCAGGTGTACAAGGATTGTAAACTCAGGAAGTAGGTGGGAAGAAAGACAAAGTAGTCATTTCATAGTCATGGATCTTTAAAAATCTTCTATCCAACCTGTTTCTTATGTCAGGGTTCCTTCACTCTCCCACATCCCTTAACAGCTATTATCATTATCTCCTTGAATACCCTAAGTGATGGAATACTCAGTACTTTCTATCATTTCCATTATATTGAACAGAACTCTACCTTATAATTGATCCTGTTTCTGCTTCACAGGGCTGCAGTAATTCCATTGAATTCTCTTTTCCATATCATAGTCCATTATGTACTTGAGTGAATGATGATACCTCTAAGTGTGTTGTCCTCCTCGTTAAACATCCCTGGTTCTTTTATCTGTTCCCATTAGTACCTTTTCTGGCAAAGCCTCTCTTAAAACCAGTTAACAAGAAAGTCTGGGGAATGTAGTTCCAGGGTCCAAGCCTCCCTGAAATTGGAGAGCAATCAAGCGGTCCAATGTGCAATGTGCTAGGTTTTGTTCTACATCTAGCAATAAGCAGACAAATTAAAAAAAAAATACCACTCTCTGGCAACTTATTTCTGGGGGGAGGGAGGAGGATAGACAATAAAAAAGCAAGTGTATGAAAAAAGAAGGTAATGCAGCAGGACACAAATTATCAATTGGTCTCAGTTTTCTAGAGGCTGAATATGAATTACAGATTAATAAGTGATTTAAGAGAGTGATCTCAGAAACCCATGTTAGGAAGTGAGGGAAACAAGGGTTAATTTTATGTCACCTTGGTTAAACTATGGTAACCAGTTGCTTGGCCAAACATGGTGTAGATGTTTTTAGAAGGTATTTTTAAAGATGTGATTAACATTTGAGTAAAGCATTTTACCCTAAATGGTATGGATAGGCCTCACCCAATTAGTTGAAGGCCTTAAGAAAAAAGACTGAAGTATCTAAAACCAGAGAACAGATTCTGTTTCCAGATAGCAGACAGAAATTACAACCTTCTGATTCAAGACTGCAACATCACTTCTTACCCAGATCTCTAGTCCCTGGTTCACTGACTTGTCTTCTGGCTTTCTAACTTGCTAGCCCCAACAGTTGCATGAGTCAGTTTCTTAAAATCAATCTCTCTCTCTCTCTCTCTCTCTCTCCCCTCCTTCTCCCTCTCCCTCTACCTTTCTCTTTGTCTCTCTCTATCTCTCCCTTTCCCTCTCCCCCTCTCTCCCCCCCTCTCTCCCCCACTTCCTCCCTCTTTTCTTCTGGCTGATTCTCTGGAGAACCTTGATTAATACAGGCAGGAGAAGGAGGATGTGATTTCAGTCAAGGTCTAATCTCAGCCTTATGCCTCTGGCAACTCTGGATATAAACTCACCCTTGAACTGGGCTTTATAGATGTGTATCAGTTAGTCCCCAGGCAATCCTCCAGAGAAGGTCATGGGTGTACACACTTACTATCATGATTGACATATTTTTCTTTGTGTGTTTTAAGGCTATCATATTTTAATTCCAGAAGGTCACATATACTCCAGGGAGGAATAATAGGAATAGTGTATAATACCTTCAACATCCATTGACAAATTAGGAAGTATTTCTTTAGTTAGAAAACTAGCTATAGGCCTCAAGGGATATGGAGCTTGGCTTAAGGATATAGGAGATCTGGTTTTAGGATCCAGCTTGGCTAACTCACCATGTGACCTTTACAAAAGTGCTTGCTTTCTTTGAACTTGACTTCCTGGGTATACCAGAGGGCTAGCCAGGGCAGTACCTAGTTCCTTTCAAGCCAGTTCTCCCACTAACACCCCCACATCCCTGACCTTCACGATCAGGTAAGTGGTGCTTCCTCTGGAAGCTTCCCTGATCTCTGGGAAGTGATACACTTCCTTCTATATGCTCCTTTAGAGTTCTTAGTGAACCTTTCTTATTATGTAATCCAATAAAAACTCTTCACATTTAGGAAAAACACCCCAGTTTTCCTTGGACTGAGGAGGCTTTCTGGGACACTGTATTCTCAGTGAAAAAAACTGAGACAGTTGGTCAACCTACTTCTCTTTGTCTTTTACTAACCATGGATCCTTGGAGATATGGGATTTCATCCTACTCGGCAAGATATTTGTTGCTGAGCAGTTCTTACACAAAGTAGATGCTCCAATGTTTTTAGTATTGTGGAGGTCAAGAGATAATATCCTCTTTTTTTTTTTTTTCAGAACGCATTAGGATGGACACACAGATAATCCAGATGCACAAGGAGAAAAGTGCTGACTTTACTAGTGATGAAGACTGTTGTTGAATAAGGGCCTTAAGTCTTTTAGCCAGTGGTCCTAAAGCTCCACTCCCTTTAATTAGGTGCTTCTCCAATCATAATTCTCAGTAGTCCTGGATGATTGTGGGAATCTGAGTATCTGAACATATGGAATGGAGCAAAAGCAGTGCTCCCTGCGGGCAGGCAGTTCCCAGAGAGCAAGAGGCTGCTGAGTGCGCAAAGCATGTCTCTCGAATTTTCTATTCACTCTTTCTCTGAAATAAGGGTAGTAAATGGAGGAGGGAGAAGTAGATAGGAGAGAAAAGTGTTACTTCATCTTCTTTCCACAAGAAAACCCAAAGTCAGGGGAAAGGAGAACTTCCAGAAATGACTGAGTGAATGAATGAATCAATCAATAGTATTAGTGCTGCTCAGTCTTTATCATTTGATCATTCATTGTGGAGGCTGGAGCTGTTGGCAGAGTAGAGGGTGTCCACTATCACCATCATCAGGCCTGGCCAGAGAGAACAATGGATGACAGCATCAGCATTGATTTTACATGCTAAGATCCCCCTCAATTGTCAACTTGACTACCTGAGAACTTTCCTAAGCAATTGCTTTGCACCTACCTGACTTGGACTTCATTAGCTGCCCTTCCCCAGAATTCGCCATAATCACATTGACAAAGTAGTTGTTGATGTTTTCAGAAATTCATCCAGTCTCAAAAACAGAATGCTTACTAGTTTGTTCAATAAAATATTTTATTTGCTTGGGATGGAGAAGTTTAATCTTGTTGGGATGGTAATGAAGTTGTGTGATGCTCAAATGAGGTTCCCTAGGAGTCCTTTACATAAAGACAATAGTTATTTGAAGTTATGTTATGCTGGAAAAGGTATGGCTCAACTAAAATACTGTCGAAGTCCTGTTTATTCTCCAGCATTCTGGTGCTCCAACTCAAACCTTGTTTCCCAAGCATAATCAACAAGGCCTAATAAACCAGATAAATCCACCCTGAATAGTACTTTTATCTTCCAAGCCAAATGGAAAGTGCCAAGTTCTCAGTTCCACCCAGTTAATACCTGTAATAGATGAACTTAATTCAGCAGTGCAGTAGTTGGCTGGAGATGAGGCCCATGCTGGCTCTGATAAGGAACCTAGTGCATCTGTGTGTGTGTGTATGTGGGTGGGGTGTGAATGGGATAGGCACAGGCCTAGGAGTAGGGTTTCTATTACACATTAATTCACTGTAGACCACCAAACTTAAGTCGGAGCTTGTAGTCTGTGAATGGGATGAGGAGGCATTGGGTTAAATACCTTCTGGAATCTCTTCCATACCAAATGCTGCACCAAGAACAACCAGCCATCCAGCATGTCTAGCCTGCTGGAAATCTTCACTGAGTCTGTTTTGACATGGGTTTTTTAGAAGGCTCCATGTTCTCTGTGTCAACTTGCAGCAGGTGTTTCAGGAAGCATGGCATGTGTGGAATATTAATAAAACATCATGGCACATCAACTCACGGTTTAATATCTGCATTGTAAATATCTATGACAGCCATCTTCTGAATCCTCGGATATTAACATTCCAAACCTCTCTGAGTCATATTTCATAGCCTCCCTAACACACATCCATCCATGGAGATGATTTCATTATTGAGAATTTCATTTCTCATAATGGATTTTCTTTTCTAACTTAGGCTCCACGGGCAAGAGCTGAGATTACATGATTTATTGCTTTTAGTTTTCTGGCCTTGAATTGTTCTTCCTGTGTGCTAATTTTATGGCACTCCAAACTTTTGCTTCTTTACCAGCTTCTTCCAGAGGAGAAATTTGCAGCCCTAACACCTTCAAAACAAAAAACAACAAAAAACCTTTCTGTTAAAAAGAAAAGCTCATGTTTGCTCAAAATGCTATTATCCTATCTCGAGGCTGTTGAAATGGGCTGAAGGAAATATCAGACAAATAACTTACAGATAGGAAATGCAGGAGACTGGTTAATTCTCAATTAGTATCCATTTAGAATAAATATCTTTATGTAGTAAGCATCAAAGCACAGCTTTAATAAACTTTAGATTCTGCTTAAAGCATATCTGTTCCTAATAGAAATCTTTCCTGTTGGCAATGGAATATATATGTATGTATTTGTGTGTGTGTGTGTGTGTATATATACACACACATATATATATGTATATATAATATGAAGTACATATTGTTATATTGTGTGTGTTTGTGTTTACAGAGCTCTGAGATATTGTGAAAAGAGGTAAAAGTAATGAGTGTATTAGTTTCCTGTGACTGCTATAACCAATTTATTAACACAAAACAACAGAAATTTATTTTTTATATTATTGGAGGGCAAATGTCTGGAATCAGTCATTGTTGGGACAAAATCAAGGCATCAGCTGGGCTGCAGGTCCTCCAAAGAATCTAGGGGATAATTCATTCCTTGCTCTTCCAACTTATGGTGGCTATCAGCATTCCTCAGCTTATGGATACATCTCTCTCTATTCTATCTTCATGTCACCTTTAGGTCATTAAGGAAATAACTTGCACCAAGTGGGGAGCCAAGGAGCAGGCATGTGTAAAGTCTGGACAGTTGTCCCAGGAGACAGAGATTTTGCAGTCTGAAGCTCAAGATCAGGCAGGCTGTGTTAGAATAATCATAATGATTATAATGGACATGCATGATGGAACTGTTCTAGCATTTTCATATACAAACTTATTTAATCCCTCAGCAACCTTATTGGTTAAGTAGTATTATATTCATTTATAGGTGAGGAAAAAGAGGCTCAAAGAAGTCAAGTGACTTGAACGAGGTAACAGAAGATATCAGGGCTTTGAACCCAAGTCTGTCTGCTCTCATTGTCCTTGCTCTTAACTATGAGGTAAAAATGCATGTATAAGGTTCCTAGCACTGTATTGGCCAGAGAACAGGTGTCCATCACTTGTTACTTCCTGTCCCTGATGGAAAAGCAAGAGTGCCACTAGTATAACCTTGGGGATAGGAATGTTCCACAGAATGGCAGATGGTGAGCATGCTGAAAGTATGATGGTTTGGCCATCTTTCATCAAGAGATGAAACAAAAAGTGAAGCCGTGCCAGTTATTGGTAATTAGCTAGTAAACCCTTATTGAGAGTAAAAAACTCTAGCTGTCCCATATTCTAAGTTTAAAGTCAACCACTTCCCACTTCCATTCCAGAGTTGGTTGAAAGGGTCTAGGCAACAGAACTGGCATCATCCCCTATCCTGCCATCACCACCCCCACACATGGACAATAGGAGCCCTGGGAATGAGGACAAGATGACCTCTGGAGATTGCAGGGCTTGAAAAGAGAGATTATCTCTCCTGCTTCTTATGTTTCATTGGCCAGTATTGGGCCACTTCTTGCTTGTAGACCAATCAGTGGCCAAGAGGCATGAGAGTACTGTAACTGACTTTGACCAGTCAAGATTCATCCCCAAGATTCATTCCCTTGGAGTAAGTGTCCACCTTCCAGATAATGGTCACTAGCCACTACTCATGTGAATTGAAGACAGGGAATGGAAAGGCAGATAATGGATAATATCTGTTCCACCTCAAATGAACCAATAGAAGTATTTGATGGCATCCCATTCCCTTAGTGAACACTTGCTTTGTTTCAGTCTTGTTTGTCTGCCCCAGTGTTACCAGATTTGGAAAAAGGATGTTAGGGAGATCTGGGAAAGCCCTCGAAAAAGGGTCAGGGACCACTCCCTCAAATTTTATGAGAGAGAGGGAAAATGGTTCCCACTCATGGTTACACACCAAGAAGGACAGATAAGATTGGGGTTTGTGAGATAATTGAGTACCAGCACTTGATACAGGGAAGAACTATCTAGCACCTAGAAGGGCATGCAAATTGAATCTGCATAGTCAATGAAGTTTAATTCTTAGAGGAAGATGCAATTTTAAAGTGCTCCACTTTAGTCCTGTTTTTATCTGGTTTCCTTGGATGTCTTTCCATCATGGTGTTTACCACCCTCACATCAACATTGTGCCTTCACATTCAAGGAAGAATTTTCTCCCCACTCTTCCCTCACTTTATCCTGGTCTCCAGCTCTATTTCTGGTAGTATGGACAATGTGATTGGTAGTATGGACAATGTGATTATCAAGTATAAAGTGGAGACTCCAACTATGAAAGCAAGCCAGCACTTGTTCTTAGAAGCTCAACAGGTCCTGGGTTACAGACACAGGTTTAGCCCCTTCTGGACACTAAGGTAGTGATTCCCTGGGAATCAGCTGGAAGTCAGGCTAGAACATGTCTAGCTGTGATACAAAACAGAATGCTCTAATAGAGGATAATGCTATTTTATAGCTGAAGAAACAGGCTCAGAGAGGCTAAATAACTTGCCTGAAGGCTGTACAACCTGTGACAGCTATCCATTGTGTTCAGGTCTTTTGGGGCCTTGTCCAAGTAGTATCTACCACATCATGCTGCACTGATATCCCAGAAAAGGAAGTAGTCTCACTCCAACCCCTCCCCCTGGCCACCAGCATTCTGTCTATAATGGATTAACCACTTTGGTACCACTGTTCATCTCGTTTGCAATCTCTACTGGGGAGCCTTACCTTACCTTCAAACTTTTTCCTCTTAAGAGTCTTTATTGCTCACACAAAGGCAGGGCTAGGAGGGAAGAAGATATGGGGCAAATAGGAAATACGTAAATTGGGACATATTTTCTGGAGAGTTGCTAGCAATGTATATAAAAAGTCTTAATAATATGGATATGCTTTAATGCAGCAATTACACTACTAGAATTTATTTGGAGGAAATAATCAAACAAGCATTATAAATATTTGAACAAGTACAAAACAAAACAAAAAGATTTGAGAAATCTTAATAAGGGACTAGGTAAAGATGGTGTATTCTTATAATATGAAATATTATGCAGTCATTCAAAGTGATGTCATTGTGCCTTCACATTCAGGGAAGAATTTTCTCCCCACTCTTCCCTCACTTTATCCTGGTCTCCAGCTCTGTTTCTGGATCCACCCTGATTGGTAGTATGGACAATGTGATTGTCAAGTATAAAGTGGAGACCCCCAACTATGAAAGCAAGTAAGCACTTGTTCTTAGAAGCTCAACAGGTCCTGGGTTACAGACACAGGTTTAGCCCCTTCTGGACCTGTATTTATTATATATAAGTAAGTTATATGATAAACCAAAAAAATAGTATGATCCTGTCTTTTGTAAGTGAATTATATTTGGGTATGTGTGTATTTGTATACAGTGTGAAATTTCCTAATCAACTACCAACCACTTAGTTGATTCACCAAGTGAGTCAATCCTTCCCCTTCCACCTGGAAAGCCTTTAGGACTGATGCTTAGGCTACTAAAGGCTCTGGATGAAAGGCTGAGTTTTGGACCCACCTATTCTCACTCCACTAGACTTAGCTATAATCACTATTGTAGTTGTCTGTGTACTTCTCTTTATATCAATTTATTTTTATTGTAATTTCATAGCTAGATATTGCACAAATTGAAAAATACTGAAAACAAAAAAGTTGTTAAGAAAATGAAATTGAATGATTTAAAGAACTCAACAGTTATTTTAATCCAGGTAGGTAGGTAAGACAGCTCTAAAGGGGGTTGGGGGGAGTCATTAAAATTCAAGATTAACTTCTCAGAATTCTTCAAAATATTTTTAAACTCTCTCTTTTTTTCTCCAAAGAAGCTGAAACAAGGATTTGAAAGCAAAATATTATGCCTTTATAAAGAAAGACAAAGGTGAATTCTCTGACAACCACAAAAATGGCTACATTAAACCATTGATGTAAATTAACTTAAAAGACTTAAAATATACATACACATACATATATACATATATTATTATTTCATATTTCAGTCAATTTTTTTGCTTAACCCTCTAAATACTGGTTTCAATAATATTACATAGGTCTAGAAAAAGGATATTATATAGGTCTAGAAAAAGGAATGATAGAGTGATTATCTAGCAGAATATAATGAAATTATGGTTGATTTTTATTCTTTTTTATACCTTTCTTTTTTCTTTTCTTTTTTTTTTAAATTAGTTACTCATGACAATACAATGATCTTGACATATCATACATTTGATTCAAATGGGGTATGAATTCTCATTTTTCCACATGCACAGATTGCAGGATCACATTGGTTATACGGCCACGTATATACATACAGCAATACTAGTGTCTATTGTATTCTGCTGCCCTTCCTATCCCCCCTCCCCTCCCATCCCCTCCCATCACCTCTCTCTACTCATTATACTGTGACACATTTTTCTCTCTCTTTTTTCCTTCCCCCTCACACCATCATATATGTATTTTGAATAACGATGAGGGTCTCCTTCCATCTTCCGTGCAATTCCCCTTCTCCCTCCCATTCCCTTCCACCTCTCTTCCCTGTTTAGTGGAAATCTTCTTCTCATGCTCTTCCTCCCTACTCTATTTTGAGTCACCCCCGTTATATCAGAGAAGACATTCGGCATTTGTTTTTTAGGGATTGGCTAACTTTACTTAGCATAATTTGCTTAATGCCATCCATTTCCCTGCAAATGCCATTATTTTGTTATTTTTTAGTGCTGAGTAATACTTCATTGTGTATAAATGCCACATTTTTTTTTAATCCATTCATCTATTGAAGGGCATCTAGGTTGGTTCCACAGTCTAGCTATTGTGAATTGTGCTGCTATGAACATTGGAAACCATAGACTCTGCGTCTAATAGAAGAAAAAGTTGGCCCTAATCTCCATCTCATGGGGTCAGGCTCCAAATTCCTTAATA
This sequence comes from Marmota marmota marmota, assembly GCF_001458135.2. Classification (NCBI taxonomy): domain Eukaryota; kingdom Metazoa; phylum Chordata; class Mammalia; order Rodentia; family Sciuridae; genus Marmota; species Marmota marmota. The sequence goes on along the minus strand of NW_026000174.1, from coordinate 31,659,606 downwards.
GGACACCTGTAGGACAAGAGTTAAAATCAAGAATCAACAAATGGGACGTATTCAAACTAAAAAGTTTCTTCTCAGCAAGAGAAATAATAAGTGAGGTAAATAGGGAGCCTACATCCTGGGAACAAATTTTTACCTCTCACAAAACAATAAATAACCCAATCAACAAATGGGCCAAGGATCTGAACAGACACTTCTCAGAGGAGGACATACAATCAATCTACAAATACACGAAAAAAATGCTCACCATCTCTAGCAATCTGAGAAATGCAAATTAAAACCACTCTAAGATACCATCTCACTCCAGTAAGAATGGCAGCCATTATGAAGTCAAACATTAATAAGTGCTGGTGAGAAAGGGGGGGGGGAAGGTACACTCATACATTGCTGGTGGCACTGCGAATTAGTGGAGCCAATTTGGAAAGCAGTATGGAGATTCCTTGGAAAGCTGGGAATGGAACCACCATTTGAACCAGCTATTTCCCTTCTCGGACTATACCCAAAAGTCCTAAAAAGAGCACACTACAGGGACACAGCCACATCTTTTTTCTTTTTTTTAAAATAAGGTTGTCTATTACTTTAATAGTAAGAAAATATCACAACACCATCACTATTAAGGGAAGGGAAAACAGAAAGAGAAACTTCATGATTAGGGGAATGACATGCTGACACTTTCAGAGTGCTCTGGGGAGACCTGTTTGTCTTCCCCCATCAGGGCACCATTTTTTTTATTTTTTTAACATTTGAATAGTGATAGTTTGGCTCCTTGGTTCCTCCCCATTCTGAGGTCAGGTGACCTTAGTGTGCAGACATTTCAATACACTTAATTTCTATGGGAAGAGAGTGCAGGGACTCCAGCAGGTTAAGACTCCAGGAAAGAGAGATGGACATTCCCGGGTGACAATGCAAGTTAAGGGATAAGTCACAATCAGGATGGACAACTTCGGGGAACAATTCTGAATACATCAAATTACTGTCATTGTGTGTGGATTGGAGAGGTCTTTATTTTTCATAAATATAATTTTCTGTCCATAAAAATTTAAAATAATCATTAATTTTTGACTTAATAATTGAAATATTTGTTGACAACCAATTTTTAACTATAATCAATAAATCTAAAATTTTGATAAAGTTGCTGAAAGTTTTGCATAAAAAATGAATGGTAGGCTGGGGTTGTGGCTTAGCGGTAGAGCACTTGCCTCACATATGTGAGGCACTGGGTTCTATTCTTAACACCACAAATAAATAAATGAATAAAATAAAGGTCAATCAACAACTACAAAAAATAAAACAAAATAAAAAAACAAATGGCAACAAAAATCAGTTCTTATTCCAGTCCCTTTCTATGATACCCTCTGCTTCAGCTCTGGGAAGTTTGGGACAATCTTGCAGAAAAACAAATCAAAACAAAACTACTAAGAGGGTTGAAATCCTGCTCTTAGAAATAGGATTACTAATTGTTTGAGGTCATTCTCAGGAGTTGGAGTTAGCAGCAGCTCAAAGGGGAAGAGAGCTGTGGGACCACATGATACTTAAAATATCCTTGAGGCAGCATTAGCTTTGTGAGGGTAGGGACCACAGGTTTGAATCCAATTTTGTTACTTACTAGTGTGTGATCTTGGGCATTTTACTTAAACTTTCTGAACTAGGATTTTAATATTAAAAAGGCAGTAACCATTTGTTTCCTTAGGCAGAGTATTTGGTATTCAGAAGACATTCAATAAATGCATTGAATAAAGGAATGAACTTACGGCACTTAGTACAAAATAAATGTTTAGTTTAAAGTATGAGGTTCACTAGCCTTTCTTTTCCCCAAAAATCTACTTTTTAAAATTTTATTTTGAAATAAGTATATACTCACAAGAAATTACAAAAATAGTATGGAAAATTCAAAATTTATCAATTATGTACCCATCACCCAGCTACCTGCAATGCTGATATCCTACGTATCTGTAGTGCATCACCAGCTGATCGGTACAATATAGTTTCATCAGCTTCTGCATGTGTATGTCTTTGCATATGTATAAGTTGGTCTCACACTCCACAATCAAGACACCACCACAAAAGGGATCTCTAGTGTTGCCCCTTTATATTTACATCCACCCCCTTCCCTTACCCCTGATAACCACTTATTTCTTTTCTACATTTATAACTTGTCATTTCAAGAATGTTTCATAATTGAATTCACTCAGTATCTAGCTTTTTGACATTCTCTTTTTTATATTCTTCACAAAACTCTTAAAATGCATCCAAGTTGTTTCATGTACCAAAAATTGGTTCCTTTTTATTGCTGGGTGGGGGTGGTATTCTATGGTGTGCGTGTACCACAGTTTGTTTTAACTGTACTCATCAAGGGACATACAGGTTGTTTCAATGTTTGGCTATTTCAAAGAAAGTGGCTATGAACACCTGTGTACAAGTTCTTGTGTGAACATCAGTTTTCTTTTCTCTGAGGTTAATGCCCAGGATTGTGATTGATAGGTCATATGGTAAATATATCCTTGATACCATGGATTTGATCCAGGGGTGTTCAACCATGAAACCAAATCCCAAGCCCATCTTTCTTTCTTTCTTTCTTATGTTTTTTTTTTTTTTTAGTTTAGGTAGACAAAATATCTTTATTTTATGTTTATGTGGTGCTGAGGATTGAACCCAGTGCCCTGTGCATGCTAGGTGGGCGCTCTACCCATTGAGCCACAACCCTAGCCCCAATTTTTTATTTTGAAACAGGGTCTTGCTAAGTTGCTTAGGACCTCTCTAAGTTGCTAAGGCTGGCTTTGAACTTAGGAACCTCCTTCCTGCACTGAGATCCTTCTGCCTCAAGCTTCCCAAGGCACTGGGATTACAAGCTAGCACCACTATGCCCAGTTACCTTTAAGTTTTTAAAGAAATTGCCAGATAGATTTCAATAGTGATTCCACCATATTACATGCCCACCAAGAGTGTATATAAGATCCAGTTTCTCTGCATCTTTGCTTTGCTGGTAATTTAAATTGGCATTTAATAGGTGTGTGGTGGTGCCTTTTTAATTTGCATTTCCCTAATAATTAGCATTGTTGAACATTTTCACATGTTTATTTGCTATGCACATATTTTCTCTGGTCAAGTGTACAAATCTTTTGCTCATTTTTAAATTGCAGTGTTTGTTGAGGCTAGGGAGTTTTTAATTCTGAAAACAAGTCCTTTGTCAGGTATGTCATTTGCAAATATTTTCTCTCTGTTGGCAGTTTTCATTTCATCTTCTTAATTTAGTATCTTTCACAGAATAAACAAAAGGTTCTAATTTTAATGAAGTCCAATTAATTTATTTTTTTCTTTTTGGATTGTGTCTTGCTGCCATATCTAAAAACTCTTCTCTTAAATTTAGATCACAAACATTGTGTCTTATGTTTTCATCTAAGTATTTTAAAGTTTACCTTTTACATTTAGATATATGATCTATTTGGAGTCCATGTGCAAGATGTGAGGGGCAGGTTAATAATAATTCCATTGATTATTGACCTTCGATCCTTTTGTTTCTGCAAGAGAGATAATAGCATCAGTTTTACAGGAGTCACAGGAGCTAGGATGTCTGTACAGTCCCTTGTAAGGAATTAATTGTCCTCACATGTACACCTTGATGCTATAGAAACCAAACAGACCAGTGAGTCTTTCTTCTGGAATCATATTGTGGCAACCAAATACTGTGTGTACTGGGTTCTAAGGAAACTCCTGCTGCTCCTTGCATCACAGCTTGAGGGGATTTCTGTTTGAAGCAGAAAGGGAACATTGGAAATTCCTGTTATACATGATAACATATCATTTAAGGGTAGGAAAGAGCGTGCTTGTATAATTATGGCCCTTGAGGTAGAAAGCAACCAATAGTCTCTCTGCAAAGGACAATCTTTGATTCAACTAATACATGCTGAATAGTTTCTTCACATCAGGAATTAGGCTATGTAGATGAAAGTGAACAGAACAGTGGGGGAGGGAGGTGGAGTACAAGTCATTACATAAACACATGCAGTACTATCTGCCCATAAGCCTGTAATAGGATGTGGAGGGAATACATGATAGGGATGCCTAGCCCAGGCTTGGGAAATACAGGAAAGCTTCCTAGAAGAAGTGACACTGAACAGGAAACCTCATAGATAAATAACAGAGCTAGGTAGAGGAGAAGGCTGGGTGGGAGTTCTAGGGGAAAACAACATATGAAAAGGCCCAGGGGTGAGAGCAAGCAGGATAGAACATGGAAACCTAAACATCTGGTATTGCTGGTGTGTAAGGGACGAGGGGTGAGATCCAGTGGGTCAGGCCATAAAGGACCTCCATTCATGAGGACACCAAGAATCCACTGGAAAACTTTGAGTAGGAATCTAGCAGATCCAGATTTGTATTTTAGAAATCCTACTTTGGCAACACAGAGGCAGAATGGTGGGGATCCAGACATCAGGCTGAGAGTTGCCAGAGATGATGAAATCCGATGGGCCATGGGGATGGAGAACAGTTGATGCATTTACTGGGGCTGCATCTGAGGTTTAAAGAGGCAGGGTGAGGATTTCAAGATTATTTTGAGAAACTGGGGTAGGGGGAGAGTCATACAGAGGAACTGAAGGACTGTGTAGGAGGAGCAGTTGAGGTTGGAATGCTTGCTTGGACATTCCTGTTGAGAAACTCTGCCCCTGTAACTTTACTACTTTGGTCCAACTTTGTTCTGAAGAGACCACACAGAACTGGAACATCTCTGCTAGTCCATAGTGTCCCTTCCACAGTCTTGAAGACATGGGGCACATTCTCTCTTGCTTCCTTTTCTCCAGCTTAACTCACCCTCAGTTCCTACAGCCATTTTCCTTTTGGCATGGCTTCCTGATCCTGGTTCTTCCCAGTAGCCTTTCCACATATCACTTTTAATTTAATCATGTAGTACCCCAACTTTGGATAATGTCTGATTAGTCAGACAACAGAAGGACCCTCCATCTGGAGCCTGGAATTCTCTTTCTAGCATCCACACACATTTCTTCCCTTGTCAGGGAAACTACTTCCCTTCTGTGGATATTTGGGCCAGCCATCTCCCCCCAGTGAGATCAGTGGCCACATTGGGCATGGGAGACCGGCCTGAGTCCAGAATCTCAGCTGAGGAAATAGGCTTGACAAAGCTCTCACTGACTCAGTCCCCAATAGCAGGGAAGATGGATCTGGAAATATGTGACGCAGCCTCACTAGGAAGTGGATTTCCAGAATTTTCCCTTCCAGTTAGAATCAAGGCATCAGCAATTATTCATTGACCACTGTTGGGTATGTGACTTGGGGTGGAGGTGGGGAGCAGAGCACAAAGTGGGAACACTGGATGTCTTCTAGAAGCATGCATCCTAATTGGTAGAGAGGATACAGAAGGGGTATTCAGAGAAGGCCCTTTATATAGAAGATAGGGCCACAACTTGACCTTGAAGAATAGGGGAATCATCAGCTGATGAGAAAAATAAAAACAGAGCACAAGGATGGGAAAAGGAAGGTGAAGAGATCAGAGCATCTAAGGAAGACCTAGGAAAGGAAAAGAAGACACTGTGGTCACAGCAAAGACTCTATGTAGGTGAATATTGAAGGAGAATGCTGTAAAGATAGACTGGAACCATATTAAGGCAGCAATTATAGGGGCTGGACTCTCCTACAGGATGGGAGAGCCACCAAGTGCTCACAAACCTGAGAAGGAGATGATTATAATGGTGGATGGTGTGGTATCTGAGTCTGGTGAACCTGGGAAATCAATCCTATACTCTGATGGTCCCAGGAGAACAGAGCTTTATAATTTCCAGGGATGATAAAACCCTTCTAGGAAGTGGTTCAGGGAATGCAGAAAGGCATCTGTGGGGTATAGCCTTAGCTCGCTCTCAGTAGCCAGCCACTCTTAGGGTACACTGACAGAGAGAAGAGCAAGTCATTCAAATAAGTAACCTGAAAGGAGTTTTGAGAAGCAACAATAAGACCTGCAATCTGGAAGCAAACTGACTACATAATTTTCAGGGCCTCTTATTCACAAATTATTAAAAATTTCAAGATGGCAACATTAATCTAAGCACAGTGGCCTTCAAGTATGGGCCCATGCAATATGACTGGTTGCATGCTCCTGATGCTTGCCATCTGGGAATAAAGATGAGGGCAGGTTCTTAACCAAATATATGCAATGGAGCTGAAGGAGGCTCTCATATCCTGAAGACTTATAGCCAGTCATTTCTCTCTCTCTGATTTGGGCAGGTGGAAACTCAGAATTCCAGCTCATATAGTTAGTGTAGAGATCCTGAAAAGAACAGTAGACAAAGGGCAGGGACTCTGAATTTTAATCCTGGAATTGCTTAAAAAGTTATATAAATCATTTAACTTTTGGTCTTAGCTTTCTGGTTCATATTAAGTGTTTAGCAGATTTTTTTTCCCTCCCTTTCCATAAAGAAGGCCAGTTCTAGGATCTCTACAGCATGGTTTCTTGCTGGAATATCTGAAGGAAGCCTTGGACTCCCGTTGATGACTTTTTGTCTGAGAAGGAGATACATTTGCATCTCAGAGCAACCCCCCCCCCCAAACTTTTTGCATCACAACACCTTCTTGTTTCACTAGAAAAGTCATCTTTGGCCATTCTCCGGAAGAATGGGGGTTGAAGAGACTTCAGGTCTATTAGCTATTCTGTCAGCTCTCTGTAGGCCCCCAGGCAACTGACTTCCTTTCTCTGTGTTTCAATTTCCTCTTCTGTAAAATTTGAGTATTGGACCAGTAAATCTGTAAGGTTTTTTCAGCTCTCTATTCTACATTTTTTTGAAACTATGAAATAACTTGTCAGGCACTTAGTATCACATGGTGCTAGAACGAACCTGGTGGTGTCTGTCAAGCCCTCTAAGGTCAAGAATGAAGTGTGATCCATCTCTGAATCTCCAGTTCCTAGCACAGTAACTCCCATCAATTAAGAGTTCAATGATCAGAGTTATTAACACATGGATGAGGTACTGGGGGAAAAACTTTTAAAAAGTAGGCCAAAGAAATAAAAACAGAGACATAATCAGAAGCACCAAGGGAGATTGAGTACCAGATGACCAACATCTCAAACAAAGCAAAGACAACAGAAAATGTAAGACCAAAGAAAGACCAGATTTTCTAATTAATTGACTAGTGACTGCTGAGAATTTGGGTGCATCATGGAGATGTGTGGACAGTAGGCATAAATGAGTTTTCAAGAAACTTGGTTCCAGAAAATAGGAGGCCTCTAGTCACATGACAAAAAAAAAAAGTCATTTGTTAACCAAGAGGAAAGAGAGAGGGAGAAAAAGTGTGAAAAGGCTGAAGATTTTGTAGACATAGAGAGGAAGCAATTGATGAATTAATGTTCTGAAGTAGTAAAGAGAGAAAGGGGGTCAAGAACAGAGCTTCCCCCCACCCCAAGTCCTGCCACCTGCAAATCTGACAAGTATATTGCAGAACATGTAGAGGAAATATACATTAGAGAAGATTGATTGGGAAAGGTTGACTTTTCAGGTTCTTGTCCACCAATCCAGCATGTCTGTGAATTCTTATTGTGCCACATGGTTCACCAGCAGATGATGATGGCAGAAAATGTGAAGAACATCTTTTTTTTTTTTAAGTTGTCAATGGATCTTTATTTATTTTATTTATTTATATGTGGTGCTGAGAATTGAACCCAGTGGTGCCTCATACATGCTAGGCAAGTGCTCTACCACTGAGCTACAACTCCAGCCCTGAAGAATATATTTTAAACAGTCTAGAGCCTTCACCATATCTTATTAACACTTAAAGTTGATAAAAGAGGAAATAGGCCTTTTGAGAAAAAAAAATACACTTATTTTGAAATATGGCCCAAGGTGGGAAAGAGACCTTTCAGGAAAAGCACCATCTTGGGAGATAGGAGTTCAGATCTTGCCTTTCCTTATAATTCTTATTGTGCCTGTGGACATATCTTTTCTTCTCTATGAGTTACAGTTTTTCTTGGATTCATAACCCACTTGAATCAAAGTGTGGAATATGATATGTCAAGAAATTTGTAATGTTTTGAACAACCAACAATAAAAAAAGAAAAAAAAATAAGAGTTTGAAATAAGTTACTGGATTTTTATACATGTTCTCATTCTTGAACATTACAGAGTCATCTGAAAGAGCCAGCATTCATTTCCGGTTTGGGACAGCTCTCTATTAATGTGGTCACTGAGGTACAAGGGGCAAAACAGGTCTCATAAAGGTTAAGCAAGGAAGTCCTCCTGGGAGGACTTCATTCATGTCACTGGGGAGCTCACAGTACTAGTATCAGGTCCAACAGGAAATCTCACATGCTTTCCAGTGACATTCTGGACCCTCCCACTTGGGCTGTGGCATTACTATGTCTGAATCACGTTTCACAAGGTAAGGCTTAAGTGCGAATTTGTTCTGATGACATTGATGAAACTTAGTATTGCCTTGAGGGACTGAGTTCCTGACTGAGTTCCAAGTTCTGAATTCATAACTTGGTTTTCCCTTTGTCAAGCAATCTCCATATAGGATTAATGGAAGGTGACTGTATCTTTGTCATTGAATGTATTATGACAAATTAGCCATTCATTCATTTATCAAAAATGTGCATGGAACAACTTTTATATTCATTAAAGGTATATGTTGGGTAGGTGAGTGGATAAATGCATGAGTGGATGGATGATGGATGGATAGAGAGATGACAGACAGGGAAAATCAAGGAGGAAGCCTGACGATATCAGGAGATTCAGGATCTGCTCCACCACATCACTCATCAGACTTTTCAACAATGAGTGGCAGAAACTTAAAGTGACTTATGAGGGAAAAATAATCATCTTGAATAATAGAATGGAAAAATTATGGAAAGTTTGCAAAAGACTCCCTTTCCTACTGCTCTAGTTTCTTCCATGTTAGCATCATCCTTAGACTTTCTCCACCCAATGGCCAAGTTCACTACCAGCAGCTCAAGTCTTATGTCCTTCTAGTTTTGCAACCCCAAAGGACAATGTCCTTTCCCTAAGGAGTTCTAGAGAAAAGTCCTTAAGAGAGTTCTCGTCATGCAGCTTGGGCCTCATGCTCATCCCTAAACAAATTCCATGGCCAGGAGGATGCTGGGCACTTACCAGCTGGGTGCTGGGCCCGCCCCACAAAATCCAGAGGTGATGTCATCTTCAGTGAAGCAGGGTGTCATTCCCAGAAGAGAAAGCAGATGCTGGGAAGAAAACATCAGATGTTTAATGTCCAGAAGGCAGTCCCTTTGCCATTGGAATCTCTTGATTCCTCCCCTGAATGCCATCATGCTTAGCCTTCTTTTGATGTGAAAACTCTTTGATAGAGCTTTTTTTTTTTCTTTTCACTTATCCTTCACTCAGTATCCACCATGTCTCCTCCCCATCATCTGGCCTCCAGGTTCTTCCCTTTTTTTGACCTAAGCTACTTAGCCTTTAATACCATCCAACCTAACAGCTAGTCATCAATTGCCCAGACTTTGTCAGAACCAACAAGAAATATTGCAGTAAACAAGACCTTCTCTCTCTACACAAGGAACTCACAATTAGTGACAAATATATTTCTTGCATTGTTCTCTAATTGCTCTCAGAGTAAGTGTAATCTCCAAAACAAAACTACAGACTCCTCAACAGCAAGGCCATGTCTCATCCTTCTTTCGTGTCACCCATATATCTCCGGGCTGTTTCATCCTGCAAACACTGATCAAGAGAACCAGGGCCCTGGGAACCCCTATTAGTAAAATTGGTGGAAGCCCTACTCCATAGGTCCCACCTTGCTAAAAGACCCAGAAGTCAGGATGGAGTCATTTTCTTTGCTAGCTTACAGCACCTGTCTTGCTTTTCCATGCTACCCCACCCCGGGACCCTTAGTCATCCCATCATTGGTACCCTCAGTCACAGCTTAGCAAAGACTTCTGTTTTTGGCTCTTGTTATCAGTGCTGCATGGTCCTGGCATCCTTTGGATCTAGCTGTCTCCAGGATGAGGAAGAGTCTGCTTCAGATCATCTTACAAGTCTAGAAATAGGGTGTGATTTGCTTTGTTAGTCTACAAATATGGTCTGAGCATCCAACAGCCTATGTCCAGCAAATATGCTGGGGAAAAAATGGTCACTAGGCGGGTCACTTCTAGGAGTTCACACACCAGCGGGAAAGACTATTGGCCCCAATCCTGAGGGAGTGAAACTTCTCAGACTCCATTGTGATCCCCTCTCTCCATCCATTGAAACAAGGGATGATAGGGTTACTTAGTATCAGTAACCTAGGTGCTTTGGGGAGAAAAGTCAAGAGGGAAAGAGAAAGATGGTCTTAATAATGAGCTGCTCAAAATGGTCTATGCCATTTGTCAGTTAGTTTCCTGTACTTAAGAGTATGCGTCAGACACACTCTCCCTACACCTACTACCACTGGTCACTTGCTGGAGCATCTTAGCCTTGGCTTCAGCTAGTGTTTAAGGCAGCCAATCGGGGCTCTCCTTGCTACCTACATGAATATGCCCACATCTGCAATAGGTATGCTCCAAAATCTTTGCTTCACTTATAACCTAAACATCACCTACATAGGTCTGTATGATGGAGATGACCTCAAAGGACAGCTGATGATTAAGTCTACAGTGAAGTAAAGCTAAAGGAATTGAGCTGAGACAAACTGAAGTCTTTCTCCTAGACACAGAAAGCAGTTGATTTTTTAAAAAGTAGGAATATTTTCTGATTCATCTGAAAACCTCAGCATCCCATGAACTCCCTCCAAAGGTGAACATTTCCCTGGCATATTTCTGCTCTTCTCTCCTTTGAACTCAGAGGTGAAATTACTCCCAGGATCTCAACTCATTTCTCTACCCCCTCCTTCCACCTCTTCTTTCTGGCATTAAAATCATCTCTGCCTTTCATATCCACACAGGGAGGGGGTGGGGCTCAGTTAATGAATGTTTGAGAATCCTTTGAGATCTTGGATGAAAGGCACCTTATAAAATACAATTAAAAATAATAGGGGTAATTACTAGCCAGGCTAGTCCTTGTAGGATAATTAGAGAGTTTTCTTCTGTCAGATTCTGAATTCATGCAGAAATGCATGGGTTCAAAAAGCAAAATGGATTTGAGATTTTGGGACCACTGTTATGCTTCCTCCGTTCTACTGTCATGGGTCTGCTCTTTTTTTGCCACGCTGAGGATGGAACTCATGGCCTTGTGCATACTAGGTATGTGTCCTACCCTGAGCTATCTCCCTGTTCCTGAGTTTTTCGTCTGAAAATTGAAGAACATTGCAGCAAGTTAGAGCTGGAAAGGACCTTTGAGATGATCTGTCCAAACTGTGTGGATGGCAGATGAAGCTACTGAGGCCCAGAGAGGTGATGTGATATACAGCTCAAAGCTGCACAGTAAGTGTGGCAGAGCCACAGTTTTGAAGCTATGGTCCCTGGCCACCATTCCTAACCAATAATGCAAGCTATCCAGTCTCTGCACACTGGTGACCTTTAACCACAGAATAGAGTGCTGGTATGAGAGCACTCTATTAAATTCAATTCCCTGCTCTGACATGTATGAAAGACAGTAATTGGCAAGTAAAGTTCAGTTGCCTCATGTAGAAAATGGACATAATAATATTTGCTCACTTGGTTGTTGTGAGGAATCAGTGGGTAACGTACACAGAAGCATTGGCATGGATTATGTGTTCAGCCTATGCTGCTTGAATGAAGAGTCTTGGCAGATCTAGAGTTTGCTCTCCAGTCCTTGCTTTGTATAGCTGTGGTCATTCTATATTTGTTAAGCAAATATTATATGCCAAACTCTGTACTTGGGATTGAACCTAGGGGCGCTTTACCACTGAGTCATATCCTCATTTCTTTTTATTTTTTTGAGACAGGGTCTTGTTCAGTTGCTGAGAAACTCTTATTCTATATGGCTGCACTGATGGAGGAAGTTAAATGACCTCCTCCCAGAAGGATGGTCGCTATGTATAACTGAATTTGGAATCAAGAATCTGGCTGGATTTTCAGGTCTTGGTTCTGTTTCTTAGAAACCATGTGCTTTGACCTCTGTCTCATGTGCATAATGCAGAAGATGGGTGCTTTTCCCAAATATATCCCTCACCTAGGGTTTTCCTAGGCTCAAAGGGAGTGATGCTGGAAGTATTCTGTCAATTGCAACTCTGTATAAGTGTAAATCATTACTGTCACCACTTGGAGTTGAGGTTTCCAGTATGAAAAGGGTGGTGGCTGGAAGCCCTAGGCAGGTGGACTTAAGGGAAACTTGCTCAACACGCTTAGCAGGTCAGATACAAAACACATTATTTCTTTTCAAAGCACAGTCCAGAGCAGTCATAGCTCTGAGCTCAGATGGTTTAATTGGAAGAGGTAATTTTAGGAGACCAGCCCTTTGCAATTCAATTGAAAACAGGAATGGACTCCATTTGTTTCAGGTTTTGTTTTTTTACCCCAGCTGAAACCAAAGGCCAGAACCTGCCATGCCACATTCTTTACTTCTCTGTGAGTGGAAGGTACCAGGCCCTTGGGAAAGGCCACTGGGTGAGGCTGGAAAAGGAAGAAGAAACTGATCAAGAGTCGTTAATCAATCCCTTACAATTTCCTCATCAACCAAGGCTTTCCCAAATACCTCCTAGAAACTGGAATAACCAGGGGCGTGTGCTTCTGAATCACCCTGCTCAGAATGGGTGGCTGAGTCACCCTTTAATAGACAGCCCGGGCTGCCCAAGAGAATTACAGTGCCCAAGACTGTCAGAGCAAAGTTGACTAAGAGGTCATTCACCATTCATCCCAGGCAGGGATTTCTTTGGGCCTTCTGGAGAGATCAATATCTAACATCCCCAGTGATGGTTGATTCCCCCTCACATCATCAGACACTTTCTGGAAGTTGCTGTGTGAGTCCAGCCACCATCTATCTCCATGTAATTCTTATCCACTGCCCAGAGGTCTGTCCTCTGGAGTCACAGAGCCATGCAGAACCATCGGTGCCAACTCTAAGACAATTCTTTCTGAGACCAGAATACCCATGTAAAATGTCTGTCCTACTTCTGCTTCAGATCATGTATGCTTGCCAACCTTAGTCGCCCAGTTGACTTACAAGAATCTGCTTATAAAAATGCAGATTATGATTCAGTGGGTCTTGGGGGTGGGGGTGGAGCTCAAGGTTCTACATTTTTAATAAGCTCCAGGTGATGCTGAGGCTGTCCTGAAACTCTCTGCCTATAGAGCATAAGAAACATAAAAACAAAACAAAACAACAAACCCTTTTAAAGCACATTTTTCAATCCATGGGAGACTTCAAGGAAAGGGAAGTTAAGAGCAGGAATGAAGGTAGACCCAGGCAAAAACAATGTGAAGATCCACTCTGGGATTCTACACCAGCTCATGACCTAGAACTTTACTGGGAATTGAGGCCAGATACTCTGGACTGATCCTCATATTGAGGCAGAGTAGAGAGTCAAATCAGAATCATCTGAATAAAGCCAGGACCCAGGAGGAGTTATATCCTCATAAAAAAGGGGATCATAGGAAAACACCTGCACAACACTGGTAAGCAACAAGGAAGAGTATATGTGACATCCCTGATTTGGGGTAGACGAGGAAATAATTAGTCCCTTGAGATTTCAGAGCTACTGACTGACCATTCATGATAAGAGAGTCTGTCATAACTTCTATTAAAGCATGGCCTAAAGATCCCAAAATGATCCATTGAATTTGCAGTGGTCTCTGAAAAAAAAATTACAGAGGTCTTTGGTCTTTCATCAGTGTGTCCTGATACCTGACAGGAGCAATCACAAACCCGCCCTGAAGGAACATACCTTTAAGCCAGACCGTGTAGCTCCCCGAAACTATATGCTCATAATGAAAACCCACAATACATATAAGGAAACAGACCACCATAAGTAAAGTGGCAACAGAAACAGCAAACCGCAGAACCAGGCCAGCAAAGACTCAGATACTGAGATGTATACAGACTGTAAAACAATTATGTTTAATATGTTTAAAGAAATAAAATGGAGAATTAAGAATGAGTAAAGAGCAAAAGACTATAAAAAAGACCAGGATGATTTGAAAAATGATCAAAGTACTTACGAATGGTGAATAATTTTTTTAGCTTCCTATTAAATCTGATATACTTTCTATTAGGAAATTCAGAAAATGCTCACTTTACTCCTGGCCATTAAAATCAACCTGCCTATGCCTGCACTGTTCGCACAACAGGAAATAGTCATTACAAATATTCTTCCAGAATCACTCCTCTGCCTGACCTAACCTCTCTTGTGCTACTTCTCCAGATCCTGGATTCCCAGCTCCCTCACTGGCTTCGGGCTCTCTTCCTTCTTTGGGTGATCCATTCAGACACTCCTTAGCTCCCCTTTCACTTCCACATTTCAGGGGGCACTGGTCTCACACTACCTTGCTAGCAGCAGTTACAATTGTGCCCTATTCTACCACCACCGACTGCGTGACCAGCACTACCGTAACCCCTGGAGTGTGGTCAGCCTCACAAGCAGGACCTGGGCTCACATCACAGAGTTACTGTCATTTCAGCTAGAAATCCAGCTGCACTCCCAGGTGACTGAGCTGTCATGAATTCTTCAGCCCAGCCCTGTTCTGACCCATAGAACAGAGGTAGAATGGAGAATGGCATTTACATCATCATGAACAATGTAGGAAGCTAGGGAAAAATTTCACAAGAAAACGTATTTGGGAACCCGATGATTCACTCCTGGGTGTGCATAAACTCTGTTTTTTTATTTTATTTTTTTACTTCAAAGTCCAGTGAGTGACAAGCCAGCCCTTCCCATGTGACCCTTTCCTTCTCTAGCATATTGCTGCAGCCACTCCTGACACAAGAAGCCAGTGGGCACCAGAGGAGGGTGAGTCAGCAGGGGTCTCACGTCTCGCATTCTGGGAAGGTTCTTAGGTGTGTTGACATCTTTCATGCTCCAGTTCACTTTTTCACTTTGGCCATTGCTGGAGCAACCAGCTGTCCATAAGTGAAGCCTGACAGCTGCACAGAATATCTTGCTTTCTGATGGCTACTCAGCTGTGTGATCTTTGGCAAATTGCTTAACCTTTCTGTTTCAGTTTCATTGTCTTGAAAGGAGGAAGATAATGACACCCATTTCATGTGATTGTATTGAAGATTATGTGAGTTAATAAATGTAAAGTGCCTCTAACAGTGCCTAGCACAAAGCAATGATATCAAAAAGATCAACAGTGTTGATGATGATCACTACAGGAGTGGTTATTCTTCTTCTTACTCTATCTAGGCCTGAGTGTTAGAGGAGGGAGACCAGGATTCCTAGATCAGAGTCTGTTATGTGAGAGCCTGACTTGCTTTGGATGGGAGTCCATGTTCATCCTCAGATCGGTGGAAAAGAGCTGGGGCAGGGAAGATAGGAACTACTGCCCATTGATGGAACAGAATCTTAGAATTCTCCCAACACCTAGGACGAAGATATTCTTGCTAACTCCCTTTAGAGAGAAGGAAGTCAAGCCTTAGAGCAGTTACAGGAGTTACCTAAATTTGTGTTGGTGGATGATTCAGGGCTACAACCTGGCCAAGTGAGGGTGGTCCTGGTCCCTGTAACCACCCTGGGAGACTACAGAGGTGGGAAAGGGGAGATGATGTCCCTGGTCATTACCTGATTGTTATTGTCCAGTGGGAAGAGACAGACAGCAGAGTGGTGCCTCCCAGCTCCCTGTAACCGCCCCAAATGCTGCAGGTGATCACCTGTCACAGCTCAGAGCAGGGCCCTGCACATTGCTCCCCTGACATGCAGTGGGGGTCTGGGTAAAGTGGGAGGGCAGGGGGGGGGGTCTGTCGGAAAGAGCACTGAGTAAGAGCCAGGAGCTAGATTCAGGCCTGGCTCTCTGTGCCAAAGCCAGCAATCAAAACAGGCCTCCTGATAATGGGCCTTCAATAGAGATTTGTTGAACAGATGGATGAGTGAGCCAATGCAAGAGCACTGTCCCTGCTCCTAGGGAGTTTCCAGCCAAAGGAGGAGGTTGACAGCCCCATAGACATCAATGAAGAGCAGTACATCCTGCCTCAGACGTGGCAGCAGAAGCTGAGGAGAGCATCCTGGGGCTGAATATCTCCTCATAGAGGAACCTGATTGGGCCTAAGAGCAAGAGGATTCCAGGGGGAAAAGAAGAGGGAAGGACACAGAAGACAGAGGCATTCTGAGCAGGGGTGGAGAGGCAAGGCAGGTTGGCATCTAAAAGGGGTGTGAGAAGATTGCCCGGATGGTAGAGATCCTTCTGTTCTGGCCATAGCCTGCTCAGTAAGTCCTTGCCCTCCATTCTTCCAAAGCGTAACTTCAAACTGAACAGTTATCTGTAAATGGATGGTCTTGCTTCCCAATACTAGTTTGCTAAGTTGGGCAGGACACAAGGAGCTGGCTTGCCATAGAGGCTCCATAGGCTTCTCTACCCAACAAGCAAATCCTGGATCCACTCAGCCCTCAGGGAGTCGGTCCTTAGCCTCCTGAACGACAGGCCTAAGTGGAGCCCAGGTCTACATCTATACCTTTGCTCTCCTGATTAGTTGCCCCACCCTCTGCCATGGAGTTCAGACCACTCCCTGGCAGCTAGTCCTTGACACTTATCCCTGTCCCACCCTGGCCAAACACTGGCAGAGGCAAAGGGCAGCTGGGGAAAACCAGATTGGCAGGCCTCAGCTAGTTGCAGCCAGGTCTGCAGGAAATGGGGAAAAGAGGGTAACACAGGGGGATACTTGGACTCCCTGAAATTCAGAAGACAGGGAGAAGAGAGCTGTTGTCTGCTGAGATTTAAGGGGCAGAAAATCTCCATTTTCTGCTCCATGACAAATGTCCCAGAAGAGTTGAGAAAATTAAACCAGCTGCCTCCAGTCCACATCTACATGAGGTGTTTGCACTCAGAGAGAATAGGAGCAGGGATGGAACCCGGGCTTCCCCCAGCCACCCAGAGGCAGGTGGAAGAGCCATGGCCCTTATCTTATTTACTGGTGCCAGTGTGCTGCTGTGCCTCCCTTCCTATTGGTGGCAGACCTGTGCTGAGTGGCTTCAGCCTTGCTGGCCATGGAGATTTCTATTCCAGCTCCAGATGCCTTGCCTGGGAAAAGGATGCAAGAATTAAAATGATGAAGAGGAAAAGGGCAGCGTGGTCTTAACATCACGTGGCTTTTGCATGTGCTAAACCCTCCCCTGTGCTGCTCCAGTGCCTTACAATATTTCTCAAGTGGGGAAGCTTGTGAAATAGGCAAGGTTAAGGTTAAGTACCTCAACTGTAAGAATAAGTTAGAAATTCCAACTAGGACTTGTAGATTTAGTAGATCCAGGATTTGAGACTAGAATTTCAATAGTTAATTTCAGAGACACTGCCCTACACCGGAAGGAGCTGGTGTACTCATTGCGATCCATGCATGCAGAAATAATAGGGGTCTCCTTCACTTTTCTACTTCAAATTGAAGTGGGTAGGTGGGCAGTGGGTTTCTCTTCCTCGACTTTACATACATTCTTCTTACTTTGATTCATCCTCTTACACACACACACACACACAACTTGAAAACCAGATTTTTTCCAGTGACATTTTTTTCTAGTGACACATGGGCCCCCTGCTGGCCAGTGAAGGGTTACACAGTTCTTGCAAAGTCATTGACTGCCACCTAGTGGCATAATGTGTTCATGTCACGTCTCTTTTCTGTACCTTAGATGTGATACTTCAAGAACTAGAAGTGTGCTCTAGTTCAAAGCATGTTCAAAGCATGTTAAAAGCATGCTCTTTGCTTCACCTGGCTTCAGTATCCCTCAAAAAATTCTTCACTCAAACAAGTCAGGCACAGGTACATAAATACTTCACAATCTCACTCATCTGTAGAATCTAAAAATGTTTGATGTCCCAGAAGTTGAGAGTAGAATGTTGGTTAGGAGGGGTCCAGGATAGCAGCAGCGAGGGTGGTATTGGGGAAATGCTGGCCAGTGAGTTCTAAGTTACAGTCAGATAGAGGTGAGTTCTGGTGTGTTATTTATTGCACAGTAGGGTGAGTACAGATATTGGTTGTATACTGTACATTTCAAAAAATCTAGAAGAAGAAATCTTGAATGTTTTTACCACAAAGAGATGATAAATGGGGAAATAGACATGCTTGCACTATTTTGAAGATGACACAGTCTTCAAATATCACATGGTATCTCAGAAATATGTACTATTTTTATGTGTCAATTAAAAAAACCCAAATGATAAGAAGTTCATAACTCAGGTATATAACAGTAGCAAAATGTTGGTGAAACTTTCAGCATTGGCTCTAAATTTAGCTTGAAGGTTAACAGTGAAATTTGAGACAATAACAGCTACAACTTAGGAGCATCTATGAGTCAGCCATTGTTACCAGGTGCTTTACATTTTAATTCAACAACTCTATGAGGAATGTGTTACACATATTTAATAGATTTCAAAACTGGGGCTCTCAGAGGTTAAATGACTTACTTAGTGTCAAACAGTTAGTAAGCAAGAGACTCATGGCTCACCAATTTCTTAATTTGAAACATGTATAATGTACCAATGATTCTTACTATATGCTTGGTGAACTAAATACAAGTAAATGTTAGTCTTATTTTAGGAATGAGGGAAAGAGACCCAGGAAAGTTAAGCAACTTCTTAAAGATCACATAATGAGTATTACAAACAAGTCAAGCATTGGAATTTATATTTGAATTCTGAGCATCATTTACTGAAAGTGTGACCTTGAATAAGTTATTTTATTATTTGGTGTTTGTGGATAGCTAACCACCTTTGCCACATTAACAGTTTTATGTTGGTTTTGTTCAATAAAAATCCCTGCTTTATCCACCTAACTCATGCTAACTCTGTCACATGTCAAAGTTTGGTGTTTAGGTCATTCTGGAAACTTTTCTCATCTACTGATCAATGTGAAAATCCCTAAGTTGGTATGGATAATCTTAATACCATAGTTTCAGGGTAAAAGTGCATGTTTTTCTCCACATGCTTATCTTTCAGAATCCTGTTATCTTTCCTTGATGCTTCTTTTAAAATTTAAAACCAACTAGCCCAAGTTGCAAATAAATCCTACTAAGACTTTACTGGAGCTACATTAAATATAAAGGGAAAATTAGAGAGAATTCAAGTCTTTACAATGTTAAATTTTTCTATCCATAAATATGTGTTATCTCTTCATTTAGATATTCTTTAATGTCATCAATTTTTTGGTCATTTTTATATATAAGATGTTATACATATTTTTTTCTTTTTAGATTTATTCCAAGTACATTTTTGGTGTTATAAGTGGTGCCTCTTTTTAAATATTGTTTTTGACTTTTTTCTAATACAGAAAACATAATGTACATTTTATAATAAAAATAACAAATAACTGTGTATTCATCTTATAATCATGTAATATGAATAAAACTACATTATATTTGTTTTGGTTAATATTTAGCTGGTTATCTTCAATGAATGGTGCTGGGAAAACTGGAAATCTATATGCAACAAAATAAAATTAAACCCCTATCTCTCACCATGCATAAAAATCAACTCAAAGTGGATCAAGTGCCTAGGAATTAAACCACAGACCTTGCATCTAATAGAAGAAAAAGTAGGTCCAAATCTCCATCATGTTGGATTAGGCCCTAACTTCCTTAATAGCACAAGAATTAAAATCAAGAATCAATAAATGGGTGCTGGGGTTGTGGCTCAGCGGTATAGCGATCGCCTTGCACATGCGAGGCCCTGGGTTGGAACCTCAGCACCACATAAACATAAATAAATAAAAGATATTATGTTCAACTACAACTAAAAATAAATATTAAAAAAAGAATCAATAAATGGGATTGATTCAAACTAAAAAGTTTCTTCTCAGCAAAAGAAACAATCAGTTAGGTGAATGAGCCTACAATTTGGGAACAAATTTTTACCACACACACATCAGATAGAGCACTCATCTCTAGGATATATAAAGAACTCAAAAATCTTAACACCAAACAAAATAACCCAATCATTAAGTGGGCCAAGGAACTGAACAGACACCTCTCAGAAGAAGATATACAGTCAATCAATAAATATATAAAAAATGTTCAATGTCTCTAGCAATTAGAGAAATGTAAATCAAAACTACTCTAAGATTTCATCTCACTCCAGTCAAAATGGCAGCTATTAAGAATACAAACAACAATAAGTGTTGGGGAGGATGTGGGGAAAAAGGCACACTTATACATTGCTGGTAGGACTGCAAATTGGTGTAGTCAATTTGGAAAGCTGTATGGAGAATTCCTGGAAAACTTGGAATGGAACCACCATTTGACCCAGCTATCCCACTCCTCGGTTTATACCCAAAGGACTTAAAAACGGCATAATACAGGGACACAGCCACATCAATGTTTATAGCAGCACAATTCACAATAGCTAAACTGTGGAAGCAACCTAGATGCTCTTCAGTAGATGAATGGATAAAGAAAATGTGGTATATATACACAATGGAATATTATTTAGCATTAAAAGAGAATAAAATCATGGCATTTGCAGGTAAATGGATGGAGTTGGAGAATATAATGCTAAGCGAAGGCAGCCAATCCCCCAAAACCAAATGCCAAATGTTTTCACTGATATAAGGAGGCTGATTCATAATGTGGTTGGGAGGGGGGCATGGGAAGATTAGAGGAACTCTAGATAGGGCAAAGGGGAGGGAGAGGAAGGTGGGGTTGGAGGTAGAAAAGACTGTGGAATGAGATGAACATCATTACCCTAAGTACTTGAAGATATGAATGGTGTGTCTCTATTTTGTATACATCCAGAGATATGAAAAACTGTGCTCTATATGTATAACATGAATTGTAAGACATCATGCTGTCATATATAACAAAATAATTAAACATATAAATAAAAAAGAAAGAGGTCTTATAGTTTAGCATATATCAGAATTTTCAAGTGATATTTATTAACTACTATGTATGAATATTGCCTAGGTATTAATAATAAAATTAAGGAAACATACTTTTTATCATAAAGTAAATTTGTGCTTGAATAATGACTAAAACACAAAAATTCAAATTTAAAAAACATATCTGTTACCCAGAGTGTGGCAAGATGTTTTGATGCAAGACTGAGGTTTCATTGTATTTTTCTTAAAGCTGGAAATATTTTACTAAAAAGAATTATTTACTTCGTTAATTTTTTTGTTTCTTTACTTTTAATCTTTCTGTATCCTTCTGTTTTAAATTAATATACCATAACCATATATAGTTTGATATTCTAATTTGTTATTTATGTCAGCAGAATGCATTACAATTCATAGTACACAGAACACAATTTTTCATATCTCTGGTTGTACACAACATATAGTCACACTATTCGTGTCTTAGGGTAATGGTGATGTCTATCTCATTCCACCATCTTTTCTACCTCTAGGAAGTTTTTTGATGAGCACCTTTATTTTATTTTTTGAACTGCCTTATAGATGACATTTAATTTTATTTTATTGAGTTTTTCCTATATTTGACTAATTTCAACCATTGTACATTTTAATTTTTAGTGTACACACACACACACACATATACATATTTTTTCCCTGGAAGTAAACAGCTCCTCTTTCTTTCTGGATTCTTTTTGGGGTGATGAAAATGTCCTGGATAGACAGTGTAGTTGTATGACACTGTGACTATACTAGAGACTACTGAATTATACACTTTGGGATGGTGAATTTTGTGGTATATAAAGTAGCTGTGAAAAAAATCAACATTGAACACCAAGACAAAGTACTGTACAGTCATAATAACACCAAAATAAATTATTTCATTAATTTTATTTTTAAATTCCTCATTGCTATTGTACAGATGGTACAACTGGGTTTTGTATGTTGATTTCCTCCATATTGTAAACTATATCTTTGTTTATTAACCCTGTTTTTTTTTTTTTGAGGGGGTTGATGGTGTTTACGTGGGTTCCTTAGGGTTTTCTATACATAAGATCAGTCTGCTATAAATAGAGATGGCTCTACTCTCTTTCCAATCTTAATGTCTTCCCTTTTTTCTTTCTTAATTGACCTTACCAAAAATTCCAGTACAATGTTGAATATAAATAACAAAATTAGGCACCCTTGGCTTGTTCCTGATCTTAGGGAGAGGGGCATAGAATCTTTCACTACTAATTCTGATATTATCATTGGGTAAAAAGTTTCCTTACATTTGTAGTTTGTTGAGTGTTTTAAAATATGCTTTATTTTATAAAAATATATTGCATTTTGTCAATGCTTTATTCGTGCCCATTGAAATAATGTGGCTTTCATTCTTCATTTTATCATTATGCATATTAAATTGGTTGATTTTGTATGTTGAACCAAACTGACATTCCTGGGATAAATGGGCATGGTGTATGATTCTTTTCGTATGTCACTGGATTCAGTGGGCTATTATTTTGCTAAGAACTTTTGTGTCTAGGCTTATATAAAGTATTAGTTTGAACTTTTCTTTTGATGTTTTGATGTCAAGCTTCATAGAATATGCCGGAAAATATTTCCTCATATGTTTTGGAAGAGTTTGTGAAGAATTGATATTAATTATTATTTTTTTAAATGTTTGGTAAAATTAAGTCATTTGGGCTTGTGGGCTTCTCTGTCTGGAAGGATTATTTTCTTGTTGTTTTCTGCTTTTCAAATAAAAAATCTAATTCATTCTCTTCACTTAATATATGTGTGTTACAATTTTCTATTTATTTTTTGAGTTAACCTTTGTAGTTTGCATATTTCTAGGAATTTGTTCACCTCAGCTAAGTAATCTAATCTGTTGAAATACAAGTATTAATAGTTTTCCTTTATAGTCTTTTTTATTTCTATAAATTGGTAGTAATGTCCTCTTTTATATTCCTGATATTAACCACTTGAGTCTTCTCTTGGTCAGTCTAGTGAAGCCTTGTCATTTTGTTGATCTTTTAAAAGAATGGATTTTTGTTTTTGCCAGTCTGGCTGGGCACAATCAGGAGCCACTTGTCAAAAGAAACTAACTTTATTTTTAGAACCACACACGCCAAACAAAACAGCCTCTCAGGAAAAACCCTCAGAGCCCCAACTGCCACCACCGGCTTTCCACAAGCCTCTCTCTCCAACAACACAAGCCTCTCTCTCCACCTCCCACAATCCTCCTGCTCTTGAGGCCGATTGGCTGGGTCACGTGGGCGGAGCCAAAAAAGTCCCCCAATGAGCAGCTCCGTGGTCTGAAAGGGCAGGGAAACAGCCCAATGAGCATCACCGCAGAGGAGCCAATCAGCTAGATGTTGCTGGGGCCGCTGTGAGCCAATCATCAGCCGGCAGCTGGAAGTTTGCTGGCAGCTGGAAGTTTGCTGGGGCCCCTTCGGCTGTGGCCCCTTCGGCTGTGGCTCTCAACATGTTTTGTTGATTTTCTCAATATTTTCCAATTTCTATTTCATTTATTTCCACTAATATTTAGTATTACCTTCCTTCCAATTATGTTGGATTAGTTCGTTCTTCTTATAGTGAAAAGTTAGGTTATTGATTTGAGATTTTTTTTAGTACAGGCATCTACAGCTATAAATTATTCCTTTAAGTAATTATTTTATTATAGTTCATAAGTTTTGATCTATTGTTTTTGTTTTCATTCATCTGAAAGTATTTTCTAATTTTTCATGTGATTTTTTTCATTGTTCCATTGGATATTTAGGAATGTGTTATTTAATTTCCAGAGTTTACATTTTGTATAATTTCAATCCTTTTAAATTTGTTGAGACATATTTTGTGGTCTAATATATGAACATATATGGTCTATACTAGAGAATGCTTCTTGTGCACTTGAAAGGAATGTTTGTTATGCAGTTGTTGGGTAGAATGTTCTATTAGATGTCTTTTTTTGTGTAGTCAGTTTATAGTGTTGCTAAGTATTTTATTTTCTTTCTAACTATGCTATAAATTGTTGAAAGGGAATATTGAAGTCTCCAACAATATCTGTTAAATTGTCAATTTCCATCTTCAGTTCTTTCAGTTTTTGCTTTATGTATTTTGGTGCTCTGTTGTCAGGTGTGTATAGATTTTTTAATTATTATAGCTTCTTGATAAATTGGCTGTTTTACCATTTTAAAATATCCTTTTTGTCCCTAGTAATAATTTTGTCTTGAAATATACTTTGATAGTAGTACAGCTACTTTAGCTCTCTTCTGGTTTACTAGTTGCCTGGTGTATCTTCTTTCATGTTTTTTACTTTCAGGTTCTCTGTGTCTTTAAATCTAAATGATGTCTCTAGTAGATAGCATATAGTTAGATATTGTGGGTTTTTAAAAAGTTTATTCTTCTGATATTTGCTTTATAAGTGTAGTGTTTAACCCATTTACTTTTAATGTAATTATTTATAAGGTAGGATTTATGTCTTCCAATTTGCTGTTTGTTCTCTACATGTCTTTTTAATTCTTCTCTTTTTTAAAATTACTTTTATTTTTTAAATACATGACAGTGGGATGCATCACAATTCTTATTACACATATAGAACACAATTTTTCATATCTCTGTTTGTATATAAAGTATGTTCACACCAATTCATAT
Source organism: Marmota marmota marmota (assembly GCF_001458135.2). Lineage (NCBI taxonomy): Eukaryota > Metazoa > Chordata > Mammalia > Rodentia > Sciuridae > Marmota > Marmota marmota. The sequence continues at coordinate 31,635,091 of NW_026000174.1, read as the reverse complement.
ATTCATATATGTAATTTAGACACATTCCACCATCATATGCCCCCTCCCTTCCCCACCCACCCCTCTCCCCTATCTAGAGTTTGTCTATTCCTCCAATGCTCCCTATCCCTACCCCACATATGAGTCAGTCATCTTATATCAGAGAAAACATTTGACATTGTTTTTTTGTGATTGGCTAACTTCACTTAGCATTATATTCTTTAACTCCATCCATTTACCTGCAAATGACATGATTTTATTCTCTTTTATTGTTGAGTAATATTCCACTGTGTATATATGCCACATTTTTTTATCCATTCATCTACTGAAGGTCATCTAGGTTGTTTCCACAGTTTAGCTATTGTGAATTGTGCTTCTGTAAACACTGATGTGGCTGTGTCCCTGTAGTATGCTGTTTTTAAGTCCTTTGTGTTGGGAGTCACCCTGGCTCCAAAGGCTAACTTCCCCATCCCCCAAGAAGAGCCTTCCTATGGTGAGCCCTGCTGGCTCACGTGATCCTTACCCACCAATCAGACTAGCCCTGCTGGCTCACATGATCCTTACCCACCAATCAGACTAGCCCTGCTGACTCATATGGTCCTTACCCACCAATCAGAAAGCACCCCATGCCAACTGTCAAACCGTTCAACCATTAAACTGTCATAACTGTCAGACCATCCCCGGCTCTATAAATATGCAGAGCTGCCTCAATAAACAGGCATTTTCTCCGATGGAAAGCCTTGATTGTTCTTTCACTTTGGGTATAGACCAAGGAGAGGGATAGCTGGGTCAAATGGTGGTTCCATTCCAAGTTTTCCAAGAATTCTCCATACTGCTTTTCATATTGACTGCATCAATTTGCAGTCTCACCAGCAATGTATGAGTGTGCCTTTTTCCCCACATCTTGCCAACACTTATTGTTGTTTTCTCTTTTTTTATCACCACTTTCTTTAGTGTAAAATAGATATGTTTTAGTGAATCATTTTAAGTTTTTGTTATTTAAATAATGCCATATATATAAATATATATGAAAATAATTAGCTAAGAGGAATAAAAGAATTACAATAATATATCTATACTGTCTTTTATACTTATCTATGCATTATCCTTACTAATGTTCTTTATTTCATCATGGATCAACCTGAACGGCTTTCTTTAGTATTTTTTGTGAGACAGGCAAACTAATGATGAACTCTCTTGTTGTTTGAGTCTTTTTCTTTCAGACTTTGAATGTTATTTCATTGCTTTCCTGCCCACATGGTTTCTGAGATAAAAATCATTATTAATATTTTTTTTATTTTTATGTTTTTGTTAGTACATTATAGTATAGGGGTTCACTCTGACATAATTATACAATCATATAATTTGTTCTACTTCAGTCCCCAGTATTTCCTCTTTTCCTCTCCTTCTTCCTTGCCTTGTTCCCTTTCCTCTACTCTATTGGTTTTCCTTCTATTTATTTATAATTTTTTAAAATTAAAGCCTTATAGGTATACATAAAGGTGAAATTCACTGTGATATATATATATAT
>NW_026000174.1:31630866-31632475 GCF_001458135.2 Marmota marmota marmota | reverse complement strand
ATATATATATATATATATATATATATATATATATATATATATATATATATATCATAATTTGATCAATTTCTGAAATTCCACTGTTCTGTCTTTTCTGATCCATCCTCCCTTTCCTCAATCTCCTTTCTCTGCTCCACTGATCTCCCCTTTATCTTTTTGAGATTCCCTTCCCCTTTTTGCCCTTGTTATGGTCCAATTTCTGCCTATGAAAGAAAATCTTTTTAAAAATTTGTTCTAATTAGTTATACATGACAGTAGAATGCACATTTACACATAATACATAAGTGGAGTATAATTTCTCATTCTTCTGGTTGCACATGATGTAGAATCACATTGGTCATGTAGTCATATATGCACATAGGGTAATAATGTCCAATTCATTCTACTATCCTACTTATTCCATATCCTCTTATTCCTTTACTCCCCTTTGCCTAATCCAAAGTAACTGTTCTTCCCTAGCCACTACCCAATGTGAATTATTATCTGAATATCAGAAAAAAAATTTGCCCTTGGGTTTTGGGGATTGGCTTATTTTGCTTAGCATGATAGTCTCCAGCTTCATTCATTTATCAGCAATTTGTCATCATTTCATTCATCTTTAAGGCTGATTAATATTCCTATATATATATATATATATACCACTTTTCTGTATCCATTCATCTGTTGAAGGACACCTAGATTGATTCCATGGGTTAGCTATTGTGAGTTGAGCTGCTATAAACATTAATGTGGAATGTGTCATTTTAGTATGCTGATTTTAAGTCCTTTGGGTATAGAAAAAGGAATGGGATAGCTGGGTCAAATGGTAGTTCCATTCCAAGTTTTCTGAAGATTCTCCATACCACTTTCCATAATGGTTGTACTAATTTGCAGTCCACCAGGAATGTATGAGTATACCTTTTCCCCACATCCTTGCCAGTATCTTTTGCTGCTTGTATTTTTGATGATTGCTATTCTGACTGGAGTGAGACGAAATCTTAGAGTAGTTTTGATTTGTATTTGAACATTAAATGGGATATTGAACATTAAATGGGATGGATTTAAATGAATAATCTTCTCAGCAAAGGAAATAATCAATAATGTGAACAGAAAGCCTATAGATAGAATATTAATCTCCAGGACATTTTAAGAACTCAAAAAAAATTAACACCAAAAATGAAATTACCCAGTCAATAAATGGGCTAAGGAACTGAACAGACACTTCACAGAAAAAGAAATATAATTGATTGACAAACCTATGAAAAAATGATCAACATTTCTAGCAATTCTTGATATTTTGAGTCTGCCTTATTTTACTTAGCATGATGTTTTCCAGTTCCATCCATTTATCAGCAAATGTCACAATTTCATCCTTTATTTTTCAGTAAAACTCCATTGTGTACATATACCACATTTCCTTAGCCCATTCATCTGTTGATAGACACCTGGGTTAGTTCCATAACTTGGCTATTGTGAATCGCACTGCTATAAGCATTGATGTGCCTATATCACTACTGTATAGATTTAGTTCTGGGTGAATACCAAGGAGTGGGATAGCTGAATCGTATGGTGGTTCTATTTCTTTTTTTTTAATTTTTTTATTGTGGGTTGTTCAAAACATTACAAATTT
>NW_026000174.1:31582457-31627084 GCF_001458135.2 Marmota marmota marmota | reverse complement strand
GAACCCAGAATTCAGCCCTGAGTACGGTGCTTGCGCGGCTGGCAGAAACTGCAGCGCCGTAACCCTGCGTCTCTATCCCAGCGCACACTGCAGACTTTCGCCGCGGGGCGATTTGCTGAATAAGCAGTTACCCTCCGTGCGACAAACCTCTCGCGTTTGAGTCCCCGTAGCCGATCCTCGTGCGATGGAAATCCTTCCTCCAGGTTCCGGAGCACCCCACTGTTGCTGGAAATTCCTAACAAGATATCCTTTAGCCGTCCTGACTTGTCTTACTCCCACACAGTGAAGCAGCACACGGGGGTAATGCACTCCCCTCGCCGCCATCTTCCTTGGGTCCCTCTATTTCTAATCTTTTGAGGAATCTCCATGTTGCTTTCCAAAGTGTTCGTTCAAAGTTGCAGCCCCACCAACAACGTATGTTTCGACCTTTTCCCCCACATCCTTGCCAGCATTTTTTATCATTTGTATTCTTTTTAAAGATATCACTACTTTTATTTATTTTTAAATTTTTATTTGTGAAAAAGTTATAAATTTGATGATGTTTCACTTATTGATTCTCATTTTTATTCTTGTGTTTTAGGGGTCTTGTTAAGGAAGTTGGTATCTGTGCTGATATTCCACTAGAAGACTTCTAGAGCTGATAAATTAATTCATCAAAGTAGCACCTGACAAATCTAATCTATCCCTTTCTTATACTCCAATAATGAATTTGCTAAGAAAGAAATCAGGAAAACTATCCCATTCACAATAACCTCAAAAACAAAGTAAAACTCAGGAATAAACCTAACTAAGTAAATGAAAGACCTCTACAGTGAAAACTATTGAACACTAAAGAAAGAAATTGAAGAAGACCTTAGAAGATGGAAAGATCTCCCATGTTCTTGGATGGGCAGAATTAATATTGTCAAAATGGCCAAACTAACAAAAGTGTTGCACAGATTCAATGTAATCCCCATCAAAATACCAGTGACATTCTTCACAGAACTAGAAAAAAAAAATGGACCTAACATATGTTTGGAAGAATAAGACGCCCAGAATAGTCAAAATAATCCTGAGCAAGAATAGTAGGATGGAAGCAGCACAACCACAGATATCAAATTATACTACAGAGTTATAATAACAAAAACAGCATGGTGTTGACAGCAAAACAGACATGAAGACCAATGGAGTAGAATAGAGAACACAGACATCGGTTCTTAATGCTCGACAAAGTGCCAAAAACACCTTGGAGGAAAGATACCCTTTTTAACATATGGTGCCAGAAAAAAAACTGGTTATCCATATGTAGAAGAATGAAACTTGACCCCATCTCTCACCAAGCACAAAAGTCAACTCAAAGTGGATCAAAGATCAGAAAATGTTCAAGTGCTAAAAGAAAATGTAAGATGAATTCTCCAGTATATTGGCACAGGCATCATTATTAATCTCATTAAAGATCCTCTGCCTGTGAAGAGTCACTGCTCTACTTACTATTAAGTTTCTCCTTTGTCTTTGTATTTAAAAGTTTGATCATGATATATGTAATTTTGGATAACTTTGAGTTTTTCTTATTTAGACTCAGTTGGGGGTTTCATATATGTAGATTAATGTTTTCATCAAAACTGAAATATTTCAGTCATTATATCTTCAGATATCCTTTCTGTTCCTCCTCTCTTTCTAGGACTTCCATTTATACCTACATTGGTACACTTGAGGGTGTCACACAGTCTCAGGCTCTTATTTTTCTTTTATTTCTCTTTTTTCAGAGTGTATAATCTCAGTGGTCAAATTTTGCATTTTGCAAGTTATTTCTTCTGCCTACTCAAATCTTCTGTTGAGTTTTTCCGGTAAATTTTTCATTTTAGTTATATCTTTAATCCATGGTTACTGCATAGTTTTAAAAATACAATTTATATTACTTTATTGATATTTTCTATTTGCTGAGATAATTTCCCCATATTTTCCTTTAGTTCTTTCAACATATCTGATTTAAATATATATATTTTTTTACTTCCTAATTTAAAATCTTACTCTAGTCAGTTCAACATCTGGGCCTCTTGGGAATAGTTCCTACTAAGGGCTTTTATATGGGCTATACTTTCTTGACTCTTGCATGTTTAATAATATTTTAGGTTGAAAACATGACATTTTTAGTAGTACAGTGTGGCAATCAGATTCCCTTCCTCAGGTTTTGTTTTGATGGTGTTTGTTATTAGTTTTGCTTAGCCAATTTCCTGAACTAATTCAATAAATTCTGTATTCTTTGTTGTGTATGGTTTCAGAAGTTTCTGTTCAGTTAACTTAGTGATTAGTTAATGATTGGACTGAGATCTCTAAAGCCTGAAATGTACAAGTCTCCAAGTCATTGCTGAGGGGTTCTGTGTAGGTAGGGGAACACCTTGATACTCAGCCAGAAGGTTAATGACTCCTAAGGTGGAGTCACTCTCACTTGTGCAGAGCCTGAAGATAAGCCAGAATGACAGCTGAGGATCTTCTCAGATATGTTCAGAGTATGCACAACTTTATGTGTGCAGGTAGAAGATTTCTAGGAAGATGCTGTAGTTTATAAAAGCCCCAGTGGACATCTTATTCCCTAGCTTATCCTTTACTGTTTTGGCAGATTGTCCAAACTATAATCCACTGCCTCAGAAAGCCCAAATATTAATCAACTGTTTATCATCTTGAATTCCATTTTTACAAACCTTCCCCTCCCTGTGGAAAAGATTTTTTTGCACTAAATTATCTCCACATTGGGTTAAATACAAATAGCTATGCAAGTGAACTATTTCAGGAAACCATAAGACAGGTCAAACTAGGAGCACTCTCTGGGAATAAGACTTTGACAAAACTGCTCTGTTTACTCCAGCAGCTGCCAGGCTATTGGTTTTCATCATGATGTGGGCTGCAAGAATGATCTCTGCCATAGGCCGCCTATGGCTGTGTGGCCTAAAGCAAGTGACTGAGTCTTCTTGAGCTTTGCTTCCCTCATTGGTAAGGTAGGCAAAGTAATAACATGCTTTTGTTGGATTATCAATGGAACTATGGAGGATACATTTAGAATATTTAATAGGAACTTAAAACATGGAATTACTTTTATAACTTTGTCTCCTGCAACTGAAAACACAATGCCTTTCAGGTACAATTCTCTTGGTTTTGTTTTATACAAAAACTTTAATCCATGTTTGTGTCTGCTCTACAAATATTCATCTAGACAGCATATGGGGTGAATCATTCATTCATTCCTTAAATTAATGATGACTTTTTACTGAGTAGGTATTTACTACCTACTATTTTACAGCCTCCAATGCACTGTTAGGGATCATCATATATTTTAGCCAAAAGGAAATAGCCTCACTGAAATGAGAAAGATTGCCTAAACATTTTGGCTAATAATAATTGGAAACAATATAAACCTAGATCTTTTTAACTCCATGACCCCTACTGCTCATGATGTCTTATATGTCACCAACTTTTCCTATTAGGCTGAAGCATGAGAACTCACAATGCAAGACGCAGCCCACCATGTTTATTCTACCCAATCCCTCTCATGTTCTTCCTGCATGGCCTGGGTCACCACACCTACTGATGGATATATCACTTCTATTATGCCCAGTTTCTTCCTAATGTTGCCTCCCCAAATGTCTCTGAAAACCTGCTACTTAGTTGGAAGCTATTTTTGGTAATCAGCCTCTAAGACATATGTTATTATGAAAGGAAGATTTTTTATCTTTGAGTCTCCTGTAGGCCACTTTTAAGTGATGGGAATTTTCTAAAATGACCTTTAGTGATTTCTACCTCTTCATATTAACCTTGTATGATTCTCTCCCTTTGAATAACTTGCTCCTAACCAATATAATACATGTATGTTGAAAGAATGAAACTTCCAAGTTTGCTTACAAGAGATTGCAATTTCAGTCACTGTTTTGGGGAGATTCATTTCTCAAGGAACTGACAGCTACTTCCAGTACACAGCCAATAGTAACTGAGACCCCTGGACCAACAAACAGCACAAATGGAATTGAATACATGTAAGCTAGTTTGAAAATGAATTTGTCATATGAGTTGAAGTTTAAGATGAAATACCTGTCCCAGCAAACACCATCATTGAAGCCTTACAAGAAACCCTGAGTTCTTGGATTCAGCTAAGCCATTTGCAGATTCCTAACCTACAGAAACCATGAGATAATAAGTGTATGTATTATCTCTAATGTATTTTAAACCATTAAAATTGTCTTAATTTGTCATGTAGAAATAGACAACAGTATATAGGTGCTGAATAAATATTTGCTGCATGAGTAAGTAATTTGATGGCTTTATTAACATTATAATTATAGCATTAACTATCATTTATTGACAGTTAATCATTTACAAGCACTATGTTAGATGTTGCACATACATGCTGTAATTTACTGCATTTTGTCATATCTAAAATACAAATAATTAAAGGCATTCTCAGTGGTGTACTGGGGCTAGGGTATACCAGCTCCTAAGAGCCAATTTTTGTATTTTCAAGAACTTTGCAAGCCAACTGACATCATCATGATAGCTAACAATCGATGCAAGTATTTATATCATAAAAATCAGCACATGTACCAAATATGTTTTGGAGAGCTAGTCCTTAAACATTTCCAGCTCACCACTGGACACACCATTATTTGATGTACTCTAAGAAAACAATAGTTTTTTAATATTTGTCTTTTAGGTGTAGATGGACACAACACAATGCCTGTATTTTCATGTGGTGCTGAGGATCAAACCCGGGTCCCGGCAATGCTAAGCGAGCGCTCTACCACTGAGCCACAATCCCAGCCCAGAAAACAATACTTTAAATTAAGTTTTAAGACATTGTATTATTAAGATGCATCCCAATTTCATATGTGCTAAAATTAAAAAATAAAAATAAAAAGATTGCCAGGCATAGTAGCAGTAGAACTTACCTGTAATCCCAGTGAATTGGGAGGCTGAAACAGGAGGATTCTATCTTTTCTGGCCTGGGAAAATTACTGAACCAGAATTTAAAAAGGAGAGGGAGTACTGGGATAGCTCAGAGGTAGAGTGTTCTGGGTTCAATCCTTAGTAACTAAAATACACACACACATTCCCCAGAAACTGGAACTAGGTTATGGAATATTTCGAAAGCAATTTTTAAAACATTTTTTTTTTCCTCTAGGAAAATGAGCAGGAGAGTAGAAGGCTAGGATTTGGAGAAGAAAGCCAAGGGAGGATGGTGTATTAAGCCAGGTCCCACAGAGAGCCATTGTGGTTCAACCACATGGAGGAATACTGGAGATGAAGTGATGGTTAAAAGAGCTAGAGGATTTATACCCCATGAACCTAGGCCCTATGCAATATGTGTGTGTGTGTGTGTGTGTATGTATGGGTGTGTATGAGCATGAGAGAGAGAGAATATATGTCAGCTAATAATGGAAGCAGAGCTGTGTGGAAGGAAATGCAGATAACACACCTTCAGAAGACTCAGTTTCCTCACTTGTACAATAGAAAAAAGTATCAACCAATGAATGATAATGGGAGTTAAGTATTTCATTGTAATACAAGTAATACATTGTACTGTTGGTAGTATCCTGACTCATTCCTTCCTAACTCCAAGCAGATGTTTTTGACCTTGAGCTGTCTGTTCCCCACTGTCTCCAGAGGCAGACTGGCTGTTGGCATTTCCCCTCAGACCTAAAAGCCGCTCTACCTATTCAGGGATGCCTGTTAACCTACCAGGCCAGGGGTGGACAACCTCTTCACCAGAGCCAGGACACCCACAGCTCTGTTGACTTTCCCTTTGTTCTCCCAAATAGCAGCTTCTAAGTGACATTTCTCTGTATTTACCAAACAGAAAAAAGCCTCCCCTCCAACTGCTCAGATTGAATCTGCCCTTCTTCTGAGTCTGAGTTCCTAGGCTTCACTGCTGGGTCCTGGGGTCATGAAATAGGGACACACCAGGAAGCTTCAGTGAACAGTGATGCAATTGGTTCTTGGATCTGCAGCCAAAAAAGGCTGCCTGCCTTTCCTGTGTCTTTTTCTTCATACAGGTCACTCTTGGAGCTCCTTTCCCATTTGTGGCAGAGTTCATGTAATCAAGAGCGAAAATTGTGTCTCATACAGGTACATATTCCCAGCACCCGGCTTGTACATAATAAATAGGTGCTTACAAATGCATATTAAGTGGCTGGATAGCTGGGTGTGTGGATAGATGGATGCATGAACTCATCATAAACTTTCAGTCTCCTAGACTGAATTATATTATATTTCAAATAGAGCCTGCAAACTATTTATTTTCTTCTTTGTTTCGTTGTCTTTGGAGAAAATTTTATTGTCCAACTAAAGGTTTTGTAGAATATTTTTTCACCTGGTGCTTTTTAAAAAATTATTTCACTGAGATTTACTTGATATTTTAAGTTTTTAAATTTTTTTTTTATAAATTTCTTTAAATTCATCTTATAATAATGTAAGATATAAGTAAATAAATTATATATAATATACTTACATACATTATATATCTTTATACATATATCATCATTGTGTATAAATAATCTTTTATGTGATATATATATATATATATATATATATATACACACACATATATATATATCTCTATATATATCTATATATATCTATCTCATGTGTATATCCAACCCAAGTAACATCTTCACCCAACCACAAAAGATAAAGAGCTGAATTATCAAAGCTGAGAACACCTGGAAGGTCATCAGAAAAGATCCCATGTGAGGATTCCCTGTGGCCGGAATGCCAGGGTTACTGGGTTCATGGTCAGAGAGCTAGTAGGTATTCCTGGACACCCTTAATTCATGAAAGAGGTGATAATCAGCCAGAGTTTTATTGTGGCTATCTTCACAAGATATATAGGCATAATTATAAACAAGACTTATTAACATCCTTTGTTCAACCTCTAGTCATAATAGCTATCCCTTGTTCAACCCCAAGGACCTGTTTTTTCATAGTCAGCAGGGGTCCTGGCATCAACTATCCCCAATAAACACTTTTTCTTTCCATTTCCTTTTTCTCTGCTTTATGACCCTGTCACCAAAGAAGCAGGTGCCCACTGCCTTCATTCTTGCATGTTCAGTTTCTCTCACAGGACCTGGCACATAATAGGGCATCTGTACATTTTGTTAACCAGTTGGACTGTTGCACATCTTGGATCCAAGAGCAATTTCAGGGAAGTGCTGCTACCAGGATTCCAGTTCTGGCTCCTACAGAAACTCTGCAGAGACTTTCAAAGCCTGTCCTTCCTGCTTTCCCCATGACCTTCAGATACCTTTGAGTCCTTCCCTTCAGATGGAGACCTTAGGAGCAGAACTGAGCCCTAATGAAGAATGGCAGAGATAATTTTCTCACATCATTGAAGCTGGTGTGGAGATCTGAGTGAGGAAATTGAGAGAGAAGAATAACTAAGGATAAAAACAAAAAAACAAAACAAAACAAAACAAACAAAACAACAACAACAACAACAAAAACCACCAAAAAACAAAAGATGGGGGAACAAAAAGACTCTACAGAAGTAGCACCGTGCAGCAATAAACAGATGATCAAAGACAAAAACCAGAGGCAACCAGAGATAGGCAAACACTGAGACAGGCAGACAGCACAGCAAGCCATAATGTGGGGAATGCTGTGGGCACTGAGACACAGAGAGCAGCAGCAAGTGCCTCATTAATCATGTGTTCACCCACAGTCAGTCAAAGCAGCAGATTGGCAACTACTGTCTTTCAGAAATGATAAACCAGAGATGGTCCTAACATGTCCTATAGATATAGCTGCAGACAGTGTCCTAGTATCTCACTGAAAACATTTATTTTTCTGAAAGAGAGTTAGAGATTCTCAGTGCAGTTCCTACCCAAGTGAAATAACCCAATGGTAAAGGAGTTATTGAGAAGGACTATGTGGTAGAGAAGACAACACCTGGTAATAGGGACGAGTCTAGAGTATTTGCCCTGCTCTGTGCCTGGTGGGTGTGTAACCTTGTCTACTCCGAGCCTCCATTTTGTCATCTGTAATGTGTTTGCAAAAGTCCCCTCTACTTATACAATATGAGCATGTGTGAGTTTTGAAGGGAAGCTGAAGGAGTTAATTATAAAATTAGATGAATTATAAAATGAATTATAAAATTAGATGAATCTAAAATGCTGCAAGCTTCAGGAAAACAAAACAACAAAAACAGTAAGCTACAGTGATTACACACCTTTCATGGTCGAAAGTTTCCTTACTGTGTTAGTCAGGTTTCCTTCATTATAACAAAATATATGATGTATCAACTTAGAAAGACAAACAGAATATTTGGCTCACAGTTTAGAGGGTCCAGTCCATGATCATCTGGCCTTGATACTTTGGGCTTGTCAATCATGGAGAGAGTTTATGGTAGAAAAAAACTATTTACTTCATGGCCAGGATGCAAAAAGCAGAGAGGAGGGAACAGAGTCTCACATCCCTTTTATGGCACACCCCAATAACCTAATACCTCTCACTAGGCACACCTCCCACACGTCCCAATTGTCAAGAGTCCTCACTTACCTTTGAAATCTCATCAGCTGAGTCTTTACTGTCCACAGTTTCCAGCTTTTTGGATTTCTGAGCCCTCAATCAGAATTGTCCATTAAGCAATTTTTAAAAAGTATTTACTTTTTGTTGTAGTTGAACATAATACCTTTATTTTACGTATTTATTTTTATGTAATGCTGAAGATTGAACTCAGGGCCTCACATTGCTAGGTGAGAGCTCTTTCGCTGAGCCACACAACCCCAACCCCATTAAGAAATATTTACAGCATTGTAGTCTTGCTTTAACCAGCTCCTCCAAAGTCTTCCTGCAAACCAATTCCAAAGGCTCCTCCACATCGTTAGGTATAGAGTTACAGCAGCAACCCCACTTTTTGGTACCATTTCCTGTGTTAGCCAGCCTTCAGTTATTTTAACAAAATAGCTAAGATGATCAATATATATAAAGGTGTATTTTTGTTCACAGTTTTGAAGTTCCAGTCGTTGATCAATTGTCTCCATTGCTTTGGCCTGTGGTGAGGCAGGACATCATGGGGGGAGCATGTAGCATGTAGTGGAGGAAAAGAGGAACAAAAGAGAATTAGAGTCCCCAAATCCCTTTAAGAATGAGGGCCCCCAATAATTTATAGATCTCCCACTAGGCTTCACTTCTTAAATGTTACCACCTCCAATAGGAATAGGAATAAGAATGGGAATAGGAATGGGAGTCCTTGACAGAAATTCAAGATTCAAAACAATAGCACTGACACTGAATTGAAATTAGTCATATGAGATAGAAAAGCAACTGGAATTTTAGTCAATTAAACTGAGCCTTATTATCTATGCATATATGTGTACCTAGAAGATAAGTTCAGTATGCAATGGGATTTTAGTCTTCCATGTTTATTTCACAGCCAAGGACAATGCCTGGCACAAAATTGGCACTTAATATCTGTTGAGTGAACTCATGCGATGGTTATAGAAAAAACTTCTCAACTAGGAAAACTAGAGCACTCTTTGTCACACACTTTTCATTCCTCTAATCCCCCCACAACTACATCTCATGTTCTCTGACAGCAGATCTGAATAACTGAGAGATGGGAGGACACAGGGAATCAGGAAGCAGTTACAAAAAGGAGCTGGATTTTCTAGTCAAATCAATCTGGCTGCAGGATTTTTTGACCATATAGCTGCTGGAAGCTTTCAACTGTACTAGGAAGGAAGTTCAGTGGGAAAGCACCAGCCCAATGTATTTGAAGTGCTGGACTTGATTTTCATCATCCCTTTGAGAGAAGAAAACAACCAATAATAACAACAACTTAAAAACAAACCATAGAGATATACAATAAAAACCTATTAGAAATACAATATCTACAACACCACTAATTTTAGAGAAGAGACAGAGATGATATAGACTAGAATAAAAAGTTAAGCATTACTGAAAGTAATATTAATGATGAAAATGAAGGGTAAGAGGGGATTTGAAAGAAGAAATAAAAAGAGAAAGAAAGAAAAAAATGGGGCATGATAATAGAAAGAAGAAAAGAGAAAATAAAAACTAAGTATTCAAAAATACATGTTAAGCCAGGAGTGGTGGCACACGCCTGTAATCCCAGCAGCTCAGGAGGCTGAGGAAGGAGGATTGCAAGTTCAAAGCCAGCCTCAGCAAAAACGAGGTGCAAAGCAACTCAGTGAGACCCTCCCTGTCTCTAAATAAAATACAAAATAGGGCTGGGGATGTGGCTTAGGGGTTGAGTGCCCCTGAGTTCAATCCCTGGTACCAAAAAAACCAAAAACCCCAAAACATGTTAAAGTATGAAAAAATAATGAAGGGAAATAAAACAACACAGAACAAAACAAAACTACAACAAAAAGATAAAATTTATCCTTGATGAAGTATTTGAAATGGAGAAGCCTCTTTCTGGGAACTCTGATTTTGGAAGTTACCAGGTATGGGGGTAGTAGGTCACAGCTGCCAACAAGTGTGTTCCTTCTCAGCTCCAGTCAAACAGGTCAAACAAGACAGGAAGTGTTATGGTTTGTATATGAGGAGTCCCTTCCAAAAAGCTTGTTAGACAATGCAGGAATGTTCAGAGGTGAAAATATTAGATTATAAAAGCTATAACCTAATTGATGGATTAATCATTTGATGGATTAATAATTTGAAAAGACTGTTCTAAAGGGTGGTGACTATAGGCAGGCAGAGTATAGCTGGAGGAAGTTAGTCACTGCAAACATGCTTTGGGGGTTTATATTTTGTCTCAGGTGCCTTGTGCTCTCTCTCTATGATTCCAGTTTTCCTCCATCAGACCTTTTTGCCATAATGTTCTGCCTCCCTCAGTCATAGAACAATGGAATCAGTTGACCATATGCTGAACCTTGGAAACTGTCAGCCCAACATCATCTTTTGCTTCTCTAAGTTGTTCTTGTCAGGTATTTTGGTCACAGTGATGAAACAGTGAATTACATAGGTGGCATGCATGCTGAGTCCTGACTTACCTTGTCCACTGGCACAGGCTAAGCAGAATTGTCTACAGTGGAGTTATATTCACTCTAGAGGCCTCTGCATGAGCACCCGTGCTCAGGAACATGGTGACAGTAGGAGATGTCTGTCAACCCCTTTTCTCACCTAGCTTGTGGATTGATTGGATTAATGCCTCCTTGATCCTGAGACCCTCAGCCATGCACCCAGGGCATGACAAATTCCTATCTCCTAAATGCCTCTGAGTGTTGAGATAGTGACTGAACCAAAGTGATCTACACTGGTGGAGGTGTGTTTGTGGGAATGTCCATAGGAGCTGAGCATTCTGCCGACCCAATCACAATGATCCTGAATCCAGTCCTTGCAGAAATATGCACTATGGTAGCCCTCCTCATCACGGAAGTATCATTTTTAAATGCAACCATGTTCTGTTTCCCTCCATCTTGCTGTCTGTGTTTCCCACTGCCTGGCATTCTCAGAAATTTCTCTTATGGTTGCTTCGCTAGGCCCAAACTATCTCTAGGGGTAGGTGCCTGCTGAGCCAGTGAGGAGAAAAGGCTGTTAGATGTTGCAGATCTTAAAAATGCAGGGATTTCCAATCTTTTCCAATGAACACAGTAAGTTTATCTTTCTTAAGGGGGCTCCCAGTTATGGCACTAGATGAGCGTGATGGGAAGTGTAGGGATCATCTCCTGAACCAACTCACTATGCAGATCCCAGGTTTCCTGTCTCCTCAGACTGCATGTTTACCTGGTGCTGGCCTCTTACTCTTGAGGATCATTGGAAGTTTCTCTCTTTCACTCCATTGCAGGATACCGCCCCTTCCCTACTGAGCTGGAGGACACTAAGTGTCTGAGCTCTCTGTTGCTCCTATTATTTTCCAAGTCAACATTTCTTGGTTTCCTTTGGCCACTAAGTTTCTACTGTTGCACTTGAGTGCTTCACTAGGACCCCTACCTCCACATGCAGCTACACACTTGTTATTTAGGGTCAGTCTTATGGAGCTCCAGGTCAGTGATGAGTGTCTCTAATCCATGATATTCCAAATCCAGACCCCATCATCATGGACCCATTTCTCTTATGTGTTTAATACAGAGATGAGCCTTCTTCAGCCACATTCTCTATTTGTGTTTCAGGGTTTTTTATTTTTAGAATTTCTTCTTTCTTAGAGTATGTAGCTCCCTCCTTATAGTATCCATTTACTCTTGCATATTGCCTACATTTGTATGTGAATCTTTAGCATATTAGTCATAGTTACGTATATACCTTATTTATTCCAAATTATCTACAGCATCATAAATCACATTGGAGAGAATTGATGCTACATTAATACTGATGAACTGAAACAAAAATATAAATTTACTATTCAAATCTGAAATCATAACTAATATGAAATTTAAAACAACACTTAAACAAGTTATTCACTCCATGGAATAAAATCTAGGAAGAATTTTACCTTTGGTCTGGTGAACTTCAGTCTCAATTTGAAAGAACATATGAACAAACCTGTAGCTGCTATGCTAACGAAAATTTGTAGACAAGACCATGGAGATCCTTAAACAATAAATTTTAAAAATTTAAATGAATTTTAAAAAGTGCTTCATTCTTGGTTATACAAGATCCAACTGGTTGCCATTGCTGGCCAGCCGGCAGTATGATGTTCCAAAACAGGGGTTGAGGTTTGGCTCAGAGGTAGAGTGGTTTCTTATCATGCTAAAGGGCCTGGGTTTGATCCTTAGGACCACTAAAGAAAGAGGTCAAAATCATTTGTATGGGAGGAGACCTGACTGGATATATACTCCACACTCTTGCTGGCCAGTTGGTCCGAGGACAGGAAACCACGAGGCTGCCCAGCATCTTGATAGGCTTCACTTGATCATCAGATTTTACTCTTGCAGTGACCTTTGCAGGGTTGAGAAGTAGCCTGTAGAGACTTTCAACCCAGGCGGTTTTCCCTCAGCACAGGACAGATTACCACCTCCAGTAAGAAGAATGGAGGAAAGGTAAGACTTTTTCAAGAGATTATTTTTAACGTCTCCATTGTATTTTTTTTTCTCTTAGTCCCAAACCACATCCTTTCACCTTGGGATGGAGCATCCAGAAACCACAGGGGCTCCAAGAGGAAGAGATAGGTGACATCCTCCTGGCAAATTTGGTTGATAGCAGTCTTGTCTGTGGGATATATGAGAGCTGTGAATCAAGAATGTTCCTTCTTCCTTAATCTTCTCCCCAGCAGAAACTTTATTCCAATTACTCAAATTGCTGACATGGTGGAAAATCTGCTTCGCTCCTTAACTTAGGAAGCAAGATAGTGTACATGCCTGTTCCCTCAAACAAAGTGCTTTGAAGTCACCTCTCACCTGTTTTGCTTGCTTTACAAAGTTTCTTTTCCTTGTGTATCTGTCAGCATGTCAGCATGAAATACCTGATCTAATACTTGAGTGGGTTTAGGGAAAATTACATGGGATGGTGTAATCCTCTCACCAGCAAGGAAAATAATGGTTTGGGGAGTTAACATCATTAGGTTTTAAAAGACAATGGGAAGGAAACATTATCAGAATTCAGAGCTGGTTGAAACTGTATCTATTGTTGTTTCTGTGGTTGTAGGAAATGGCCACTTGATGTATGTCCTGAGGTACAGTAATATTGTCATTGACAACTTAGAGTCTAATAAGAGTCAGAAAGGAAATTAAATAGGCCCATTTGCTGTCCCATTGCTGTTCAATCTTCGGTCAATACATCCCTTTGGCCAGATGTAATCAGGAGGCAGAGCAAAAGAAATCTCATTGATGAGGCATAAATATGTCTCTTCCCAGGATTCAGAAGAGGTGAGGAAGAGAAGAAATGCAATGTTGCAGGAAAATGTGAAACATCTATTTCCTCTTGTAGCCTCCCTACTATTTGTATTTTTCTAAGACCTTCTCTATCCCAATGTGATTGGATACATTTTCATTTCATCTCCTCCCAGTTTGCTTGACTCTTGTTTGTTCTAACCTCCTTATCTTGTATCATATCCTTTGAATAATCTCTCACTAAGATCATAAGACAATTAAGGAATGGGAAGTAGTGAAAATAAAAGAGAAATCAGTGAAGACGAGAAAGAGGGTTCAGGGGGAGAGAGGAGGGATGGGAAGGGAGGAATGATGGAATGAAACTTTCTCATGGACGTATATGAACACACATAGTGAACTTCACCTTTACATATCTATTATGCAATAATGAAGAAAACTGTAAAGAAATACAATAAAGACAGGAGGAATAGAGGAAAAGGAATAGGGGGAGGGAGGACAGGAGGGAAAGTACTGGGGACTAAACTAGAGAAAATTGTATTCCTTGCTCTTATCATTGTCAAAATGAACCCCAATATTATGTATAGCTACAATACACTAATGAAAAACATACAAATAAACTAAAACAAAACACAAAAGAATGGGATGCAGTTTTAAAAAGTAGAAGGTCCATAGGTATTTATAAATATTTTAAGTTTATTAAAATTGCTAGTATAAAGAGATACCAGAGATCATAGTTACTTAAACCAGAGAGTTTATTAGAGCAGGATTGGGTTTTTGAAGATGTTCAACACCAGAGATCTTTTCAGTTTGGTAACCTCATCATTCCCTAGAGATGTCCTTTCAACTTCTTGATCATACCTGTCTTCTAGCACTCCACATTGGAGGAAAAGTAGCAGGGAGAGCACAATCCAAGAGTTGGGACACTTCTGCTCATCTTCCACTGGCTAGTGCCTAGTTATATAGGGCCAACATTATCAAAGAAGGTTGAGATTAGGGTCCTTTCTCTGATCTAAATCTATCCAACTTATATGATAAAGGAGAAATATAACTGGAGTAATAACAGTTTCTAAACCATGATTCTCCTTTGCATTTTATTTATTCTTTTTTGTTTCAGTGATTGAACTCAGGGGCACTCAGCTACTGAGCCACAATCCCAGCCCTATTTTGTATTTTATTTAGTGACAGGGTCTCACTGAGTTGCTTAATGCCTCGCTTTTGCTGAGGCTGGCATTGAACTCCTGATCCTCCCATCTAGGCCTCCTGAGCCACTGGGATTACAGGCATATGCCACTGCACCTGGCTTCTCTTTTGCATTTTAATATCCCATTATTCAAGAAATAGTTTCTTGGGAGTTCCTAACATAGTGAATAATGAGCTAGGGAAGAGTGAGAAAGAACTGGAGAGGGTTTGAGATCAGGGCTGGTATTGGACTTGCTCTTTACCATGTGATTAAAATATCTTTTGTGCTCATTTTGTTTCAGGTCCTTCCTGTGATAAATGTGGAGATTACAATCGGTCTCTGAAAGACTTGTGCTAGATGGTGGGGATACAAAAGTGAACAACAATGACAAAACCCAGCAAGTTTAGACATTTTGGAGATTTGAGTTTGATAAAGAAGACAAAAGAAAAAAATACAAATGGATTTAAAAATAGAGTTCAAATTGGGTTTAGTGCCATTACCAAAAAGATAATGGAATGCTGGGGGAATATGATAGAGGTTGTGGTTCTACTCCATATCCTTGTCAGGCCACCTAAGGAGACAGTTCCTAGACAGTAGCTCAGAGAGAACTATAACTTGTTCATTTGGCCCTTAATGCCCAGGGCCTCCTGCCATCTTTTCCTCAGATTCTCATTTCCTGTGTGAATTTCTTGTGCATTGACTGGTGCTTTTGCAGAGGCAGGTAGCGGTCCTGGGCTGGAATCTGTTATCCATTGTCCTCTACCTACTTCTTCTGTGTTCTGTTTTTCATGGACTTGTTTTCCTTGTTGTTTCAAACTTTGCATATTCTATTATAAAAAAGTATAAATTGCTACTTCACAATCTCTGAGAATACAAGCTTTTATCTTCCATTTCTTTCCATATGTACTTCACATGGCAGAGTAATTTCTGGGTCAGAGAGGGCAGCAACATTGGTGCAGATCTGGGGGTTCAAATCCAGGCTCTGTCACTGTTATGCATCAAACATGGGGCAAAACACTCAACCTTCTTGTGCCTCTGCTTCCTCCAATGGAAGGAGGGAATAGTAATACATCATGTGTTTATTTACAGGATCAAAAGATACATCTCATATTAATCAACCAGTTGCTACATTTTAACTAGCCTGGGTAGTTCCTTGTTTTCCACCTGAATTGTGCATAAATATCTTTCTTTTCACCCAAAGTCCTACATCAGTGAGCCTTAAAAAATTCTCCTCTCAAAGAACTCTATCAAAAGAATACTTAACTTTAGAAAGAAAACTCTTTAGAATAAGTGGAGGAGGGTGTTTTGGGCCAGACTATATGGGCAATGAGCCTGAAACAGACTCCACTTTACCCTGAGACTCTATGTCATATAAGAAATGTTTCTCCCATGGGAACCCTCTGCCTCTATACCTATCAATAGTTGCTCAGAATAACATGTTTGGCAACACAAAATGGCAATTCTTATACAATGTAAAATTGTCCTCTCCTTGTCCCCCCCCCCTTTTTTTTTGACAATGTACCCTGTCAGAGTTTGATTTTCTAGACATTAGTAGCCATTCTGTAACTTGTACTCAATTAGGGTCATTTTGACCCACTTCCCTTCTGCTTGCTTGCTGCTATGCCAACCTGGAAAGTCTCATGGGAAATGCCAATGTATTCCATTGTTTTGCTAACTGCTCAGTTCAGCTTCATTACCCCTGCTTGCTTGCAGCTACCTCAACTTGGATGTGGTTTTTGCCTTTAAAGACCCTGAAATGCTCAGGTTCCATGCTGTTCCTTGCAGAGACAGGTATGGGTCCTGTGGGGAACAGTTGCTGTTTGGCCAGTTTAATAAATACTCTCCAATTTGGACAAAATGGACTTGATATGTTTTCTGAGCAGTCTGCCCCATAAACAGAGGGTAATGAACAGGTTTTTTTGTTACTCATCTCACAGCAAGTCACTTACTAACCCCTCTTAGATATTTCCATGACCAAACTTAGCCTCATTTCCAAATCTCTCCCTTTCTCTCTCTCTCTCCTTTCTCAAACTTTCTTTTTACTTCTCAAAAGCACTGGAAGTTCAGTTCATCCCTGAGTCAAGTCTCTAAACTCTTGCCTTAAATCCTTCTCCATGCTCAGTAAAGCCAGACACTAGTCTTCCTTGAGATGGAGACACAACAGTCACCATTATTACTCTTCTCTTTACATGGGGCATTCTTTCCAATACATCTATGTTTTACACAGAAGGGTTCATGAGGAATGCATTTGTTTCATTCAATTCTATATGTGTTTCCCAATGACTAATTCCACTTAAAAAAATTTGTTTTTGCATTTAACCCAAATTTCAAGTATGCTTATGCTTCCTATTTGTTCATTCACTTGTGGATTACAGACGTCTTGACTACTCAACTGTGTCTTTCACAGGGAGCTGGGCACTGGGAAGCAGCATGGACAAGAATAAAGTGCTTCCTGTATTCATAAAACTGATTAATTGAAATATTTCTTTCTGAAAAAACCTGACTGTTCCTACCTCCCCTTGTAAAATGTCACATTTCCTTCATGACTCTGAATGACATTCTTTATGCCTGGTAGAAGAACCACACTAAACCACTGAGGGTGGCCATTTGTCATTACTGAGGCCTCTGAATTCTTGCTCCTGAAAGGAAACCCCTGTGCAGAGAAATTCTGGGGGTTACCTCCATTTCTGTCCCACACAATCTGTCCCAGCCTTTCTTCCTCCTGCTTTGGGGTCATGACATGGTCTAGGACATTCAG
Organism: Marmota marmota marmota; assembly: GCF_001458135.2. NCBI lineage: Eukaryota > Metazoa > Chordata > Mammalia > Rodentia > Sciuridae > Marmota > Marmota marmota. The sequence goes on along the minus strand of NW_026000174.1, from coordinate 31,609,389 downwards.
AACTTTCCCATCTCAGTAACAGACAGACCGACTTTTAGAATCAGAAAGCACTGGGTTTTATCCAAGTTTCAGAACGCTCTGACTTCAATAAATTACTTAAGCTCTCCAAGCTTCTGTATCCTTCCCTGATACAGAGAGCCAGTATCTCCCATATAGTGGGGTGGTCCTTAGAATCCAAGTTCATGTGGCAGGTTCTGAAATCTTATTTGTGTTTGCAGGGGCACTGGTGGAGAGTTACTGAGCATGCATCCAACTCCCACAGCCTGTGGGACTGATTTCACAATAATCAATAAAAAAGATGAAGACAGTCCCTTATATTTTCTCAAGGAGACTCTGACTATGAAGTTGCTGATGCTCATTATTACCCAGGTTGGGCTGGCAGGAAACGTGACAGTGCTTTGGTTTCTGGATTTCTGCTTGCGCAGGAACACCTTGTCTGTCTTCATCCTAAACCTGGCTGCTGCAGGACTTTCTTTTCTTTGCTGCCACATTATAGGTACCCTGCTGTATTTTGCCATCATCTTTTATTCTGTCTCTATCCAAATCTATACCTTCTTTGTCATTCTGTGGATCTTTGTCTACATTGCAGGCTTGAACATGCTCAATGCCATTAGCACTGAGCGCTGTCTGTCCCATGGCATGATAGCGCTGCCACCGCCCTAGACACAGATCAATTGTCATGTGTGCCCTACTCTGGGCCATGTCCCTGCTGTTTAGCATCTTGGAAGGATGACTACTTATTTAAGGATTTTGTTTGTGTTTGGTGTCAGGCATTTGATTTCTTCACAGTAGCTTAGCTATTTTTTAAAATTTGTTGTTTTCTCTGGGTCTAACTTGGCCCTGCTGGTCAGATGTTCTGTAGCTCCAGGCAAAGGCTGATGACCAGGCTGTATGTGACCATCCTGCTCACAGTGGTTGTCTTCTTTTTTTGTGGTCTTCCCTTAGGCATCCAAGGTTTCCTAGTTACCTGGGTTGGGACCAACATAGGTATGTTCTTGTCATATGTTCTTCCACTTCCATCTCTCCTGTCCTCTGTCAACAGCTCCACCAGCCCCATCATTTACTTCCTCATTGGCTCCTTTAGGCAGTGACTTCTGCCGTGGCAGACTCTCCAGCTGATTCTCCAGTGGCTTTGCAGGACTCTCCCAAGGAAGATAAATGTGGAGGCAGCATTCTCAGGAAGTCCTGGAGATGTCAGGCAGCAGAGGAGATGGTGATTAAGAGCCTCTGCTTTGATCAGACAGATTGGCTCTAAGACCCAACTTCTCCCATACCATGTTGGGACATTTTCTTAACTTCTCACATCCTTGACCTCTGATCTTAAAATAGTTAAGATAATCATCAACCTCCTGAGACTTAAGTGAGACAAGGTCTGTTAAACAAACATTGATTAGGATATCTTGAACTGCCTTAGGACTTTTACCCCATTAGCTTGGTGCCTTCACCAGGTCTGAGTCTGGGACTGCTTTACTTTTGTTGAATCCCTTCCTCAGAAGGAGACAGAAAGTAGAGCAAGAAAAGTCTAAATTTCTTTGGATACTGTACCTGATAGAGACTAAATGAAGGTTATATTTTGGACAAGTTTCATTTTCTGTTCCTTGTCTGATTAAAATTAAGAACTTAAATTTCAGTTTAACCTCCAAAGAACAGTCTTCTTTAATTGTGGCAAGGTTTAGAAAATCTCTGTGGCTTGATTAGTGTTTATTGTGTTAATGAAATAAATGACTGTATGAATGGATAGAAGTGATGCATTTTTTATAATTGAAAATTTTTTGGTTAATTAGTATGTAGAGTTTTCAATTTGTACACAGTTCTTAACACATAAACCCCAAATCTAAGAAGCCTTGCATTGTGATTCTTTTACAGTAGTTACTCTAGTGACTTTCCAGCTTCAAATATGGAGACTAATTTTCCGTATGTCTCATTATCTTCTAGTGTTGATAAGTTGTAATCAAGTCCCACTAGTGCACAATTTTATGTAATATATACTATATACTCAAATTTTTATTTGTAGCACATTAGCAAAATTATTAGAAAAACTTGACTACTGTGACCAAAGTTGTTATAGAGGCCACACAGTTCTGACAGGGCAAGGATCAAGGAGTGGTTTTCTTTAGGAAACAAATCTCCTAAAAATGATATGGAAATAGAAGTGACTTAAAATTTTCATAGCAAATGCCTAACTGTGACTCCAAATTGTCAATTAGTATGCTTTGTATTGTAGGATACAAAATTGATCCTTCTACCTGTGTAATGTTAGGATGACTCTCAAGATAGTCAAAGCCTTCTGTAGTTCATATCCCCCCACAATGAATAACCAGTCAATGATTTCAACTCTTTAAAAAAATCATTTGCACTTAGGAAATGGGAAAAGACAATGTGGGATTCCTTCCTAAAAATATTGATAGAATCCACAATAGAAAGTTTATGGAACTAGCCCCGATGCCCTTCCCTCAACAGATGAATGGTTCAAGAAAATGTGAGATATATATCATATAATATATGGAGTTTAACTCAATCATAAAGAATAATGAAATTATAGCATTTGCTGGTAAAACGATGAAACTGGAGAATATCATGGTAAAGAAAGAAGCCAGTGACAGAAAGTCAAGGGTATAATTTGTGTGTTTGTATGTGTGTGTGAAAGCTAGAGTGAAGTAAGGAAAAGGTGTGTGTGTGGAACAGATCCCACAAAAACAGGGGAGGTCAGTGGAGTAGAGGAAGGGAATTGAGGGAGGAGGTAAGAGAGACAGGAAAAGGAAGAAAATGTGCAATGGAAGAGACAAAATTATGTACATATATGAATATATCATAGTGAATTCCACCTTATGTTTATCTCTAAAGCACTACTTTAAAAAATAAATAAACAGAAGGAAGACCAGTAGAATAGAGGAAGGAGATTTGGGGGAAGGAAGAGGGGAGAAAAAGAGAAAGCATTGGGGACTGAAAGGGAGCAAGTTATATTCCATGAATGTAAGATTATTTTAAAATGAATCCCTCTATTATGCCTAACTAAAATGCACTAATAGAAACATTTTAAAAAAATATTGCTAGAGCTACAAAAACTTGCTTTTACAAAATATTTGATAAGTTTATTTTAACGGATTGTTCAAGAAGGGAGAGAGGAACCACTGATAAGAAATAGTACATGGTAGTTTTCAACTTGGCTTCTTTCTCTTTTGCTTGGTCAGAGGCTAGACTTTCCTTATTTTTAGTTTCTCTGTTTACTTCAGGAAAACCTTCTTTTGTTTCTTACTTACCCACTCTGCCTGTTTTCCCTTTATTCCCCTTTCTCTTTGGTTTTACTCATTTTCTTAGAAATATAACCTTTTCTGCTGCCCTTTTTGGCTTCCTTTCTGACCTGGGCTGGTCCACCCCTACTTAGGCAACCTGGTGGCCTCCAGCTCCTGGGAGGTCACCATATTGATGCAGAACTTAGTGCGGATACCCAATCGGCATAGCCCTCTACAGCCCAGAACTCCTGGACTCAAGCAATCCTCCCACCTCAGCCTCCCAAGCAGCTGGGACTACAGGGGTGCGCCACCACGCCAGGCTGGCTTCCTTTCCATTTTTCAGAGGAATGTTCAACTGACAACCTTGCTGATCTCCTCCTGGGCTCTCCCCACCTCGCCCCTTGGCCTGAGTTGTGCTTCCTTTTGCACTTCTTTGTGGTGAGGAGGATATATGCCAGATATAGGCCACTATATGCCTGGAGCCTTGGCAGAGCCAGGCATGTGGCAGATGGGGCTCCTCCCACTGCTGAAGCTGGGACTTCTCAAGATACATTTAATGTCAATCCTGTGCTAAATCTCCACTTACCAGATTTGAATCATCATTACTTTTATAGTTTTTATTATTTTCTAGCCTTTCAAACATGAAATTAGTTTTGAAACACAGATGAATTAACATGCACACAAATTTCAGGTTTGAGGCAGGGGGGTCTTACTGTGGTTTCCTTTCACATGTCTTCCATTAGAATCCCAGGTGCATCCCTTCCTTTTCCTTCCCTTGCTTTTAGAAATTCTTCACAGATTCTCCCTCTTTGGAGTATTCTAATCCCTTGTGAAAGGTTTCTGAAGGGACTTACCAGATTCTGCGTTCTTGAAACCTATGTCAAGTTTACCTTTTATTCCAAAGAACTTATAACTTTTGTTTTACTAATTTTATTATGCATAAATATTTTTCCACTTTTTATAAAACTAACATTAATTTTAAAATAATACATTAATTTTAAATATCTAATTCTATAAGAAATTGCTAAACTACTTTCCAAGATGATTGTATTATTTCATGTTCCCACCAATAAATTACAAAAATCCAGCTGCTGCATATGGACCCAAGAAACATGGTATTGTCAGTGTTTCGAATTATAATCTTTGTAAATTAATATTTCCTTGTGTTTTAGTCTGTATTCCCCTAATGACTTATGAAATTGAGCATCTTTTTATGCACTCACTGGCTACTCATAATTATTTTATAAGTGTCTTCTTACATTTTTATTATTTCCCCTTTCCATTATTGATTAGTAGTTCAGTGCTGATTATAAGACCTTTGGTAGCTATATTCAGTATAAATTTATCCTTTGTTGGTTTGCCAATTCTTTTCATTATTTTCACAGCACTTTTATGTCTACAGAAAAAGAGCCTAGAGAGTATCCCTCCTCCTCCTCCTAGCCTCACTCATACATAATTTCTTCTATTATTGACATTTTTGATCTTCATAAAGGTGGTAGTTAGTAGTGTGGGCTTTGGATTGGTTGGTTTACATACAAAAGGCATATTCCTGGGATTCGTTTGCTATATCTAAGAGCCAGCCATGCCTGGTAGGGACAGTATTTCCTAGGTCAGCAAGGTTTCTAGATGATAGAGAATCATAAAACACTGAAAGTATAAAATATGATCAATACAAGAGCAAATGTACCCTGATGTGGGGACCACATGCTAATTGGTGTGAAACTAGATGCTCTTCTACTGAAGTCTAGTTTTCATATTATGATAATGCTGGCCTCACAGAATGTGTTAGAAAGTAAGTGTTCACTCTGTTTTTAGTTTCTGGAAGAGATTGTAGAGAATATCACTATCTGGGCCTGATGCCTTCTGTTCAGGAAGATTGTTAATTCTTGAGTCAGTGTGAATAGGTACAGGTGTGGTCAGATTATCCATATCATGGTCAATGTTTTGCTAAAAGTTGGCACACTTTGTTTATCAAATTTGGGGGCATAGATTTGTTTCTAATACTTCTTGATCATTCTGTCAATGTTCATGGGCTCTGTAGCAACATCTCCTTTCACTTCTGATATGAGTCATTCATGTGATCTCTCTCTCTCTCTTTTCTCCAAGTCTTGTTTTTATGGATCTCTTCAAAGAACTGTGTTTTGAGGGTCCCTCTTCTCTTTCCATTTTCATTATAGTAACTTGTGTCTTCTTTTTTCTTAGCTTGGTGAGAGGTTTATCAATTTTTTTCATATTTTCCTTTTCATCCACTAAATTTATTTATTTATTATTTTTTTATTTAGATATACAAAACAGTAGAATGTATTTTGATATATTATACATACACAGAGAATAACTTATCCTAATTAGGATCTCATTCTTGTGGTTGTACATGACGTGGAGCATCATGGGTCATGTATTCTTACTGAACATAGGAAAGTTATGTCCAATTCATTCTACTTTCTTTCCTAATCCTATCCTCCCTCCTTTACCTTTATTCCCCTTTGTCTAATTCAATGAACTTCGATTGCTCCTCCCTTATTTTGTGTTAGTATCCGCATATCAGAGAGAACATTTTGCCTTTGTGGTTTTTGGGACTGGCTTATTTCATTTAGCATGATAGTCTCTAGATCTATCCTTTTATGAGCAAATGACATAATTTCATTTTTATTCATGGCTGAGTAATATTCCATTGTGTATGTATACCACATTTTCCTTTTTTTAATTTGTTTTAATTAGTTACACATGACAGTACAATGATCCCACATTTTCTTTAGAAAAAAAAGTTCAACATCTCTAGCAATTATAGAAATGCAAAACTAAAACTACACTGAGATTCCATCTCATTCCAGTCAGAATGGCAATTGTCAAGTATACAAGTAACAATAAATGTTGATGAGGATGTGGGGAATAAAGTATACTCATACATTGCTGGTGGGACTGCAAATTCGTGCAACCATTGTGGAAAGCAGAATGGAGTTTCCTTAGAAAACTAGGAATGGAGCCAACATTTAACACAGTTTTACCACTCCTGGGTATATACCCAAAGACTTAAAATCAGCATACTACAGTGACACAGTCATATCAATGTTCATAACAGCTGAATTCACAATTTTTGTTAATTTTTTTCAAAAAAAGTACTTTTGGTTTTATTAGTTTTCCTCCACTAATTTTCTGTTCTCCATCTAGTGATATCTGATATCTTTTATTATTTTTTTTCTTGTGCTTTTTGGATTTAATTTGTTCTTTTTTATGAGTTTACTTAGAAGTATAAATTATTGATTTTAGATCTGCTTTCCCTACAGTGTGCATTCCATGTCATAGATTATCTCCATTTCCATCCATTTTTTCTGCCAATGATATGATTTCTTTTTCTTTTTGGATGAATAATACTATATTGTGCCAATAACTACATTTTCTTTATCCTTTTAGTCACTGAAGGGCATCTAGGCTGATTCTTGGCTATGGTGAATAGTGCTGTGATAACCATGGGCATGGGGCATCTCTGTAATATGCTGACTTGATTCCTTCAGAAACGCCCAGGAGTGGTATAATTGGATCACATGGTAATTTCTTCATCCTGCCTCCAGGGATCATGACATGGCCTTGCATAGTGTGTCAGATTGTTGGAACCGTGGAATTTTTCTAGGTCAGTAACAAACCTGTGCTGAAGTAGAGATCAGGCCTTAGAGTCACAGGGTACTGGATGTTATCCAGGTTTCAAAATTCTCCATTTTTGATAAATTACTTATATCTGACAGACTGTTTCCTCTGCTATTACACAGGGACAGTACTTCCTACATAGCCATGTTGTCCTAAGAATGAGATCTCATGCAGCAGGTGCTTACATCTTGTGCCAGGAGCATAGGTAGAGGGTTTCTGAGCATGGAACCAGCCATTCCATCCTGGGGTACTGATTTCATAATAGTGAATAGAAACGAGGAGGACATTCTCTCATATTTTGACAAGGATATCCTTATCTGTATCCACTAAACTCACCATTGCCTGGTTGGACTGGCAGAAGGCATGGTTGTGCTTTGTCCCCAAGGCTCCCTCATGTGCAGAAATGCCTTCTCTGTCTTCAGCCTCAATGTGGCTGCAGTGGAATTTCTTCTCCTTCACTGCCACATTATAAATGCCCTATTAAATCTCATCACCTTCCATTTTATCCATATCTACAGGCACAACTTCTTCAACATGGTGTTGACCTTTGCTTACATTACAGGCCTGAACATGCTTCATGCCATTAGCAACAAACAAGATATATCTGTCCTGTTGTGCATTTGGTATCATATCAGCTGTCATATGTGCCTTGCTCTAGACCCTGTCCCGGCTGCTGAGCATCCCACTAGAGAACTCTTGTCACTTTCTGTAAGAGCATTTTGACTATTGCCGGGTTTCTGTTCTCGCGACTAAAAGGCTCAGGGGTCACTCTAGTTAAACTGGGCTAACTGGGCTGCACAAAATAACCACACAAGAGACACAAATACCTTTTTCTTTGGGGTTGCTGTGACGGCTCCTCTGACCTTAAGGGTCTGCAGAAAGAGAGAGCGAGAGCACACACTGACCCCTTTTATTGAGGAGAAGCTATTCAAATGAGCCAAGGGGTCAGGTTTCAGGGGGCTGAGTCTATCTTTATGATGTCCACTGTCAGCAGGTTAACTGACACCTGGGTAGCACACACCCAAGGGCACAGTAAGAGGAGGGGACACACACAAGGCACTTCCATGGAAGATTCTATCCTAAACAGGGCAAGGGGTTATATTACAAAGGAACAGGTGAGCATAGCTTCACCCATGGGGCTGTAGCAAGACACACCCATTTCTGTGACTGAGCGCCTCAGCACCCAGCTGGGGAGTGTAACTCAGTCACCCATAAGGTTGGCCTCCCACGGACTATGATTCTTGTCAGACACTTGATTTCATCACAGCCATGTGGTGATTCTTTTGTTTGTTTCTTTATGATTCTCTCAGGGTCCAGCCCGGTCCCACTGGTCAGGATCCTCTGTATTTTCTAGTAAATGCTACTGAGTGGGCTATGGTACAGGGTGCTCATACTGCTAGGCTTTCTCATCTGTGGCCTGCCCACAAGCATCCAAAGGTTCCAGTTACTCTGGATTTAGACTCATATAGACACATTGTCTTGGCACATTTTCCACTTCTACATATCCTGCCCTATGAACATCTGCACCAACCAGTGGCTTCAAGGGCAGCAGAACCTCCTAGTTCTGCAGAGGGCTCTGCAGGACACTCCAGAAGAGGATCAATGTGGAAATCCTCCTCAGGAAACCCTGGCAGGCAACAGAGTGGGACAGTAATGAGCTTTTGCTTTGATCAGACAGATTTGCTTTGACAGCCAAATTCTCTCATAATCAGATTTGGAGATTTTCTTAACTGATTTCATTCCTGGCCTCTTATCTTTAAACAGTTTTAGATAATAATCATCCTCATGAGGACTGAGACAGGATTGTTAAACAAATGGTGATTTCATGTCTCCGCAATGGCTTTACTCAGAGTCTTTACCCCATCGATGTGAATTTCGACAATGTTGGGGTTCAGACTGTTCCCACATTGACCAATCTGTGTTTGATCAGAAGTCTGTGAGCAATGCAGGAAAACTCTGCATTTCTTTGAACACTGCAGCTGAAAGAGATGAATGTTACATTTTTAATCATTTCTTTTCATATGTATCTGCATATGTCTTAAAACTAAAAGAATTAAATTTCAATCTGGGCTTAAAAGGACACTCTTCTTTAATTTTGGCAGGCTTAGAATGTCTCCCCAACCTAATAAGTTTTTATTTTGTAAGTACCTTAAGGAATAAATAAATAAACTGAAGACTTTTAAATTTAAACCTGTGCTAAATCTCTACTCACTGGAACTGAATACTTCATCCTTAAATGTATTGCTTTCACCATTTTTTAAATTTCTTGTACATGAAGTTGTGCATTATGAACAGATAACTAACAACCTTGCATGTGTACATTTTGAGGTAGACTCTCTTCCCGTGGCTTCTTTTTACATATCCTGCATCAGCATCCCAGGTACCTTTCCTTTTTGCTTTTAGAGATTCTCCCTCTGGGGGCTAGGGCTATAGCTCAGTGGTAAAGTGCTTGCCTTGAAAGTGTGAGGCACTGGGTTCGATCCTCAGCACCACATAAAAATAAATAAAGATACTGTATGTTCATCTACAACTAAATAAATATTTTTAAAAAAGAGATTCTCTCTCTAGGAGCTCTCTAATCCCTTATGGTGGGCTTTTGAAGGGATTTACCAGATTAATTATTCTTGGAGGACAGGGTTCATGTCAAATTTGTCTTTTATTCCAAAAAGCTCCCTATATATACTTCATTAATTAATTAATTTTAATTAAATACAATTTTCTCCATGTTCTATGAAAATAATACATTAATTTTTAAAGTTTCTTTGTTTAATGCTCTTTTGTTATTTTTCCGATGGCAAAATTATGATAGAATAATGAGTAAATATCACAATTATATAGTTGATGTGTTTTGGTAGAAAAATATACCCAGGTGACCTGAAACACATTCAAGACACAAAACATTTTTATACCTCTGAAAGTTGCTTTGTTACCACATGCCCATTATCTGAGGCCACCATTATTCCTATTTTTATCACCAAATATCAGTTTTGCCCATATTTGACTTTATTTGTTTAGAAATATACTGTGGACATTTTCTATTCCTAGCTTCCTTCACTCATTATTACATTTTTGGGGTTGATTTTTTTCATTTCATTCCTTATATCAGCAATATAAAACTGAGTTCAGAAGTAACACTGTTTAACCATTTTCATATTAATTGCTCTGGGTTGTCTTCAGTTTTCCAGTGTTAGAAGTAAAGCTGCTCTGTACATTCTTTTTTTTTTTTTTTCTTTAAGGAGCTCCGGGTGACGATGCTGCTTCATTGGCCCCTGTGTTCCCTCCAATGCACCCGCCTCTCTCCGCTTGGGGCCCTGCAACTTGGCTTCTTTTCTCTGCTCTCTGCACCCTCCCCCGCTATGCAACTTTACTGACCATGATGGAGGCATTTTTTTTCTTTTAAGCAAATGTTAGAGATTCACTTTTATGTCTAAGAAAACAAAAACAGCACAATTTCATGCATGTATTCCCAGGACAGCATGTCTTTGGGCTTGCGATGGAAGCTGAACTTCGGTCTACGTCTCTTAGTCCCTCAGCAGAGAGGACAGCTCCCTCATGCTCAAGGTCATTGTCCTTGCCTGCTTTCATAGGGTGATGCTGGTGGGTGAGGTTTCTGGACCCCGTCCTCTCAGTGTGCCCTCAGCCTGTCTTGGAAAGCTGCTTTGTTGTGGATGTCTGATGTATTGAGAGGAGCTGTGCTGGGGCTGCATGTTGACAGGGCCACAGGTGGCTGGCGAGGACAAGGTCCTGTGTCTTGGTCTTGGTTTGCTAATTTGGCCAGATACTTATTATGATTCTTTGCATGAACATTTTCTATGATGTGACTCCCCACTGTTCTATAAGTTCTCTGTGGGGTGGAGAATCCCAAATGGTGGATAATCTTCAGGCTGTTTGTGTTTTTGTTTTTTTTATTATTAGTTGTTCTTATTCAAGGATTTTTGTGGACATATGATCTCATTTTCTTGGATTAAAAAACATAGAGCAAAATTGCTGGATCATAAAATAAGTCTAAATAAGAAACTGTTCAACTGCTTTTCAAGTCACTCTACTATTTCACATTCTCATCAGCAGAGTATGGGAATCCACTTGCTGCACATGCACCTGATGAACATGGTATTGTCATGTCAGTCCTTTGAATTCTGGTCATTATAGTGAGTTTAAAGTAGCATTTTATTGTTTTAATTTGCATTTCCCTAATAATTTATGAAATTGAACATCATTTTATTCACTCAGTGGCTACTCATAATTGTTTTAAGTTTACATTTTTTATTATTTCCACTTTTCCCTGTTAATTTTTAGGGATTTATACCAGATGCTGAATATAAGTCCTTTGGAAGTTGTGTATTACAAATATGTATCCATTTGATAGTTTACTAAGTTTTTATGATTTTGAGAGCACTTTTTAGGTTTACAGAATGATAGCACAGAAAGTATGGAGGGTTTCCATATATCAGCTCTTCTCAGCTTTACCCCTATACAGTTTTTATTGCTATTGATTTTTTTCATGGTGTGGTGTACTTATTAAAATTGATAAACCTATCTGATACTTTATTATAAACTGAAGGCCATAGTTACCACTAGGGTTCATTCCTTGCATTATACTGTTCAATACACTTAGATAAAAGCAGAATTATATATATTTACTATTTAAGTGCCATATGGAGTATTTTAATGCCCTAAAAATGTCTTGTGCTTCACCAACTTCCCTCTCTTTCCCCAGATCCTCAGGATATCACTGAGCTTTTTATTACATAGTTTTACCATCCTTAGAATTCTACTTAGTTGTAATCACACAGTGTGTGGCTCTTTTCAGACTAACTTCTTACACTTAGCAATATACATTTAAGGTTCTTTCATGTTTTTTATAGACTGATAGCTCATTTTTTTTAATTGATGAAAAAGACTTTATTTTTTGGGAGGTTCACATTTTGATAATCAGAATATCTTGGTTGCTTCCAAGTTTTTAAAATGATGATGAAAGATGGTATAAATATATGTGCAGACTTTTGTGTGAACCTAAGTTTGCCACTCACTTGTGTAAATAACTAGAAACATGACTGCTGGGTCTTAGGATAAGTCAATATTTGGTAGTTTTAGAAACTTGAAGACTGTCTTCTAAAATATTGTGCCATTTTGTATTCCCATCAATGTGTAAGAATTCCTGTTGCTCCACATTCTCTTCAGAACTTAATGTTGCCTGTGATTAGATTTTAGTCATTCTAAAACATATGTAGTAGGATATAATTTTTTAATACGTAATTCTCAAACACATATTATAGTATATATCATATTTTTCTTATGCAGATTTTCCATCTATATATCTTCTTTGGCAAGAATTAAGAATTTCCTTTATTTTGTAATTTTGCTGGTTATTTTCTTGTTGAGTTTACAGGGTCATTTTTCAATTTAGATATTCATCCCTTTCAGAAATGTTTCACAAACATCATAAAATGTAAGAAGGAAAATATGACCAATAAGATAGCTAATATCATCCTTAATGTGAGGAACTATATGATCTTCCTACTAAAGTTCTTGTCTAGTTCTGATATTAGGGTAATTTTGGCCTCATAGAATGAGATGAAAAATGTTCCCCCTGATTCTATTTTTCTGGAAGACACTGTATTGTGTCTTTTCTTCTTTCCATCTTTTCTATAATTCATCAGTAAAACCATCTGACACTAAACCTTTTTTGCTTAGGGTGGTTCATAATTGTTGGGTCAATTTCTTCAATAGATACAGATGTATTCAGTTATATCTTACTATGTGAGTTTTGGTAGATGTATTATTAAAAACTCAGTACATATCATCCACATTATTAACATTGGGGGCATAGAATTGTTCCTAATATTAGCTTACAAGCCTTTCAATGACAGCGTGATCTGTAGTGATATCAATTTTCTTTTTTTTCTTTGTGGGGGGGGCTAATGGTGATTAAACTCAGGGGCATTTGACCCCTGAGCCACATTCCCAGCCCTATTATGTATTTTATTTAGAGACAGGGTTTACCTGAGTTTCTTTGCACCTCAGTTTTTCTGAGGCTGGCTCTGAACTTGTGATCATTTCTGTTATTAGTAATTTGCATCATATCTTTTATTCCCTAGCCTTATTAGAGGTGTATTTATTTTGTTGTTCTCTTCAAAGAACTTAAGTTTTGTTTATATATATATATCAGTAAAATATACACATATTTATATTTTACTGATTTGTTGTATTTAATAGAACTTCTGAATGGACATGTTGTAGAATCATATTGGTCATGCGGTCACATATATACCTAATGTAATAATGTCTGTTTCATTCTACTATCTTTTCTATCCTCACATCCCCTCCTCTTCCCTCCCATCACTTCCCTCTATCTAATCTAAGGTAATGCTATTCTTCTCTAGTCCCCCACCTCCCCATCACCTTATTGTGAATTAGCATCTGAATATTAGAGAAATCATTTGGCCTTTGGTTTTTGGGATTGGCTTATTTCACTTAGCATGATATTCTCCTACTCCATTCATTTACTGGGAAATGCCATAATTTTACTCTTCTTTAAAGCTGAGTAATATTCCATTGAGCATATATACCACATTATCTTTATCCACTCATCTATTAAAGAACACCTAGGTTTGTTCTATAGTTTAGGTATTGTGAATTGAGCTGCACTGATGTGGCTGCATTACTGTCGTATGCTAATTTTAAGTCCTTGGGTATAATTCAAGTAGTAGGATAGCTGGGACAATTGGTGGTTCCATTCCAAGTTTTATGAGGAATCTTTATAGTAATTTCCATAGTGGTTGTACCAATTTCCAGTCCCATCAGCAATGTATGAGTGTACCTTTTTCCTCACATCCTTGCCAACATTTATTCTTGTCTGTATTCTTGATGATTGCTATTCTAATAGGAGTAAGATGAAATCTTGGAGTAGTTTTGATTAGCATTTCTTTAATTGCTAGAGATGTTGAACACTTTTTCATATATTTGTTGATTGATTGTATGTCTTCTTCTATGAAGTGTCTGTTCACTTCCTTAGCCCATTAATTGATTTGCTTTTGTGTGTGTGTGTGTTTGTGTGTGTGTGTATGTGTTTGAGTTCTTTATTTTTCCTAGAGATTAATGCTTTATCAGAGGTGCATGTGGTAAAGATTTTCTCCCAATCTGTAGGCTCTCTGCTCACATTATTGATTGTTTCCTTTGCTGAGAAGAAGCTTTTTAATTTGAATTAATCCCATTTATTGATTCTTGATTTTACTTCTTGCACTGTAGGAGTCTTGTTAAGGAAGTCAATTTCCAGACTGATGTAGTGAAGAATTGGGCCTAATTTTTTTTCTGTTAGGCACAGGGTTTCTGTTCTAGTTTTTAAATCTTTGATACACTTTGAGTTGTGCAGGGTGAGAGTTCAAAGTTTAATTTCATTTTGCTACATATGGATTTCCAGTTTTTCCAGCACCATTTGTTGAATAGGCTATCTTTTTTTCCAGTGAATGTTTTTGGCACCTTGTCTAGTATGATATAACTATTGATGTGGGTTTGTTTCTGTGTCCTCTATTCTATACCATTGGTCTACAGGTCTATTTTGGTGCCAATATCATGCTGTTTTTATTACTATAGCTCTGTAATGTAGTTTAAGGTCTGGTATTGTGATGCCTCCTGCTTCACTTTTTTTGCTAAGGATTGTTTTAGGTTTTCTGGGTCTCTTATTTTTTCCAATAAATTTTATGATTGCTTTTTCTATTTATATGAAGAATGTCATTGGGATTTTAATAGGAATTGCACTAAATCTGTATAATACTTTTGGTAGTATGGCCATTTTTATAATATTAATTCTCTCTATCCAGGAGCTGAGAGATCTTTCCATCTTCTGGGGTTTTCTTCAATTTCTTTCTTTAATGTTCTTAGTTTTCATTGTAGAGGTCTTTTACCTCTTTTGTTAAATTGAGTTCCAGGTATTTTATTTTTTGAAGCTATTGTGAATGGGGTAGTTTTCCTAATTGTCGCGACCCCTCGCCGGCAAGGGAAAACACGACACAGGATTCTTCTTTCAGCAGTTTATTCAGGCCTTGAGTCATGTATCATCTTCTAGCGCCCGCCACGCCCAAGCACAGCTTAATAAAGCCCCCCGCATCCCAATCCTAAGCCGCCACGTGGATCTCTCTCATAGGGTGGTAAGGGATTGCGCGCCAACTCTCCATAAAAGGAGTTGTTTATCACAGGCCACAGTGGAAGCCGGCGCCATCTTCTAATGGCGGCCACGGTCTATAAGAATGGCTTACCACACCTAATTTCTCTGTCAGTGAATTCATCACTGATGTATAGGAATGTGCTTGATTTTTGGGTGTTGATTTTATATCCTGCTACTTTGCTGAATTTATTATTAGTTCCAGAAGTTTTCTTGTGAATTTGTTTTGGATTTTCTAGATTCAGAATCATGGCATCAGCAAATAATGAAACTTTAAGTTCTTCTTTATCTATTTGTATCCCTTTAATTTCTTTCTTTTCCCTAATTGATCTAGCTAGATTTTCAAGTATGATGTTGAATAGAAGTGGTGAAAGAGAACATTATTGTTTTATTCCAGTTTTTAGAGAGAATGCTTTCAATTTTTTTCATTTAGAATAATGCTGGCCTTGGGTTTAGCATATCTAGCTTTTAAGATGTTGAGTTATGTTCCTACTATCACTAATTTTTCTAGTGTTTTGAAATGAAGGTGTGTTGTATTTTGTCAAATGGTCTTTCTGCATCTATTGAGATGATCATATGATTCTTGTTTTTAAGTCTCTTAATATGATAAATTATGTTTATTGTTCATCTCAGTAGATGCAAAAAAACCTTTTTTATGTCTGAACTGGTTTTTAATAAACCTAACAAATCGTATAGCACCTATACGATTTTAAATGTAAGGCTAGGAAAATTAGAGATTCAGCAGAAGCTACAAATAAGTAAAACTGTTATAACCATTATCTTTTCTTTTATAAAATAATTTTCTTAAAGCATGGTGTTGCAGTTTACATTTTTTTGAGTTATTTTTTTCTTTTTGTTTTAATCTTACAAATCTTGTAATAGTTTCCACATATGGTTGAATATAAGTAATGATTTGTTGTGGATTGGAAAGGATAGCACATGATAGCCACAGGGAGCTTTTGGACACTTGATTATTTTTTTAAAATTTTTTAAATTTTTTTTGCCCCAGACCAGGGTGGCCTCTGAACGTCATACATAAAGCCATACCATAAAAGTATTTATTACTATGACATTAGTATTTGTGTCTGATAACTCTGTAAATGACTTTTCATTTAAACAAAGAGTTAGTTTAGGTTTACTTTTAGTAATTGATAAACATGTTTCAATAACAGTAGAGTTAAACTTTGTATTTTCCCTTTCATTTAAAGTTTGTTGAGCTGAAACATAGGGAATTACAATCAGTTGAACAATAGAGGATTTTTGGGTGGAGGTTGGAAAAATGGATTCCCCCTCCTTTTGCCCTGGGTTGGTAGGTTGTAATTTTTTACAATACAGCAAAAGGTAACTTTTCATATTTTGGTTGGTTAGTAGAATTTACAGCTAACATATGAGACTACCCTTCCTCAACATTTTGTCCCAAACACTCAATTAAGTCGACTCTAGCTGGGGGCAGGGTGGTTGCCAATAGCCAGCCACAGTGGCACTGGCAGTGAATTAGTTAAAAGAGTGTACTGGAGAGGCTCCAGAAGAGCTAGGGACAGCATGTTGCTGTTGGAGCTGCACTTATTTAAAGAGGCCACATGTCCGGGCACAGAGGGAAAAGAGCAGGCAGGTTGAGAAACAGAAGTCTTATCCATAGTGTCATGACAAAGAAACCAGGCTTGAAGCATAGGAATAGAAGATTGTGGCTCCTCATGAAACATTTCACCTATCTTTTCCAAATCTTTTAAATTTGGTAATGCACTTTTTGGATAAAAAAGACAGCAAGAGCTTATTTCTGTCAGCAAAGCAGCAAGATCAGCATTATTGCGGTATGTCTAGCCTTGCTAAGTAGGAGATAAAGCTTGGCTCAATGATGTCGTTGAGACATCAGAGAATTACCCATAGCTGACTGATTAGGGATCTGTGCCAGCGGATGAAAGACATGCATGAAAAGCCTTTTTCAGGCATAAGTAATCTACTCTCTCGGTTACCTGTCAATATCCAGAAAGGTCTCTATTAGAGCAGATTTTGTTGTCTCAAACTCTCTGTGGACTGGGAGGCCGTTTGGGGAGAGAACTCTTCTCACACCCCAGTGTTGGTCACCAGTTGTAAGGAATAATAATAAGGGGAGACTCAGAGACAAGGAGCAGAGGCAGGAAAGTGGCTGCTTGTCCAAGCAACCATGTTTATTTATACCAGTAGGTTACATTAGGTCATTTGTACCATAACTACATTATTGTTTAGAGTATTAGTAAGGTTACTTAGTCTGCAGTTTCACTTCAGTTTCAATACACAATGTCAGGAGCTTTGTGCTGCTCTTAAGAAAATCCATTGTCTAAAGTTACTGTTAAACAGGCAGATCCAGGAGCACCAAAGCTTGGTGAAGCTTTGTAGTTATCTAGCAAGCAAGTTCCTTTATTCCCAGGAGTTATGTGCTAAGATCAAAGTAAAAACTGATAAAAATCTCAACACAGAGCTTCCTCAAGAAAAACATTGCTAGAGTGGCCAGGCATCCCATGTCTTTTACACAGAAGTTTCCCACCAGCCAGGCATTCTGTACCTTTGCACAGACATTTCCTAGCACCCAGGCATTCTGTGCCTATGCACAGAAACTTCCTAGCCACCAAGCATGCCACAATCATGCTTATGGCATGCTAATCAATTATTAGAGACCCCAATCCCAAACACAGAAGCCCTACACTAAATAGAACTTATGATTGTGATAATTTCATACACATACTAACAAGAATAAATTAATGAGCATTTTAGTTTTTGCAGCCACTTGATTTCTGTTACAATGTATTTATCTCTGCTGTTGTCATGTGAAAGCAGCCACAGATAACACATCAATAAATGGCATCTCTATTTCTATATCTCTCTCTACATATATCTATATCAATGTAAAGTTTTCACCTAACACAATCATCTATTTATCTTCCAGAGTTAATACTTCTTTGAAACAATACTTTACTTGAACTTGCAGAATCACTACATTAAGGGACAACTGGACTCTCTGTTGTTTCCTGAGGAAGGCTTCCTCCACTTTTCTTAACCTCAGGTGTGTCCTGGAAGGCCTTCCCCAGAACCAACTTGAGCGATGGTTGCTGCCGCCAAAGGTTTTGTCCCCGCCTACAGGAGCCAACAAATATGTAAATGATGGGTTTGGCACTGCTGTTAATACAGGACAGAAATAAAGCAGTCCCCTCAGAAAAATGCAGAATCACATCATTATTATGAATCCACAATGACAGAAACCTTAGGATGCCTATAGGCAGGCCACAAAAGAGGAAGACTAGAACTATGAGCCCAATAGTTACATACAGCCTGGTCAGTGGCACCCTCCGAGAGCCACAGAGGAATCTGACGAGCAGGGTGAGACTAGATATAGAGAGAACTATAAATAAAAAAATCAGCCACAAGGCTGTGATAAAATAAAATGTCTGACACCAATAGATTAAATCTGTAGATAGGAATTCACAGTGGATCTCCTTCAGGATGCTCAGCAGCAGGGACAGGGCCCAGAGTAGGGCACATATGACAGCTGACGTGTGTCTCCGATGGTGGCAGCGGTACCAGATGGGACACAGGATGGACAGGCAGCGCTCAGCACTAATGGCGCTCAACATGCTCAGGCCTGTAAGGTAGGAACAGGTCATTACAATGGGTAAGTAGTTGAGGATGAAGGCGAGAAAGGAAAGGAAAGTGAGGTTGAGTTTGTTCAGAGAAACTATAACATGAAAACAGAGAAAAAGGAAGTCGGCTCCCGCCAGGTTGAGGATGTAGACTGAGAGGGCGTTCCTGTGCATGCGGAAGCCCAGAAGCCAGAACACAACTGCATTTCCCACCAGCCCAATTTGGGCAATGATGAGGGTTGGCAAGCCGAGGATCGAGGTCCAAAAGTTGACAGGTTGAGGATTATTCCAGTTACTTCCGTTCACCATTGTGAATTCTGTCCCCTCGGCTGGGGTGGTTGGACTTATGCTCAGAACCCCTCCACTGGAGCTGCTAAGAACAAAAAGAAAGTCATGAGTTCCTGCTGCATAACCTCTGAGTCCCAGGACCACCCTGCTGTGTGGGAATTACTGTCCCTGTGTCACAGGGGAGGACACAGATGCTTGTAAAAATTATTTTAAAAAAGCCCAGGGGGTCTGGGGTCCTGGACTCAAACCCAGTTCATGTCGACTGTAAACGCTGTGCTGGCTGCTGCTGCACGGGTTCATCTACTGACAGGAATATTCTATGGTCCAATCATGCACATGGACGCCCTTCTGTTCCTGCCAGAGTTTATGCCATGTCTCCAGAATTTCTTGAGGAAGGAAAAGTCTGGGATAGGATCTGAGATACCAGGAAAGAACTGTGGACAAAGGCATTAGCCTGTCCTGGACCAGAATTTTTCTCTCAGGTTCAGAATTTTTAAGAGGCAAAGATGATTCCAGACCATACTCACAAGTAAAAATGCTGTATATAGGAGAACAAAGACTGCTTTGGGAATCTGATATGAATGAGACCTCTTGGTAGGGCAGGTATGAGGGTGATTGGGCCTGGTAGGCTAGTAATGGCTAAGTGTGTCATAGAAATGTCTCAGTGTGTCAGCCACAGAGGACAGCCACACTATATTTATCCCTTTGTCGAGATTTGGTGCTACACACTGTATTCTCAGTAATTATTCAGTGAATGGATGCATGAATAAGGAGACTAATGGTAGCAGAAGACTTGGGTTAAATGGAAAAATAAAAATGAAATACAATTAAATGAATTAGAACATTCAGGTAAAATTAGGTGAAGAAAATTTCATTCATCATTATTCTTTTTGTGGACAACTGAGTGTGTTTAGAAGACTTACTTATGTTTATCCAAATAACTGCAATGGAAACTGATGGGCCACAAAAGCAAGTAACAAAAATGGCTTTGCTGGGTACTTTGTAACAATTTGGTGCAGAATATGGGGTTAGGATGTGAGTTTGAACTGAATTGCCCAGCAGTTTGTAGGGCAGAGAAATAAGAGATAAGTTCTGAGTGCTAACAAAAGGTTTTTGAAATATGAAAACATCTAAAGTAAAGCTATTAAGTGATGTGCTATAAAGTGTATAATATAAATATTTTCCATTTTCTCTCCCAATAGAGTTTTCTTTGCAGGAAGAAGTTTGTGTGAGGGTAATCTATGAGGAGAAGTAAAAAATTAAGGGGTTGGAATGAAAAGAGATGCTTGCATATATTTTAACTAGGGAAAGTGAACTAGCTCACACCTGGGTGAATGATAATAGACAATGGAGAATTTATAAAGTATTCTCTCTTTGAATTCCTTTAGAGACCTCTGAGGAGAAAATTTGTATTATTTCTATTATACAGAGAATAAAATTAGATCACAGAAAAGATGAATGCGTTCTCCTGGTCTAACACTGTGGATGAACTCAGGAGTGCTGCCTCAGGGCCCACTCTTTGGCCCTACTGACCCAGCACCACAGAACTGGTGATTACATCTACATAGGTGTGGGGCAGCAGACGAATAATTCCCAAGTTAAATCCAAGTTGGTTGTCAAAATTGTGTATTTCAGAAAGTCTAGTATAAACAAACTTCAGAAATTAGAGGAAGGGAAACAAGAGAAATAGGGCAAAAATGAGGTGCTTTGGAAGCCAGTCAAGAACAGATGAGAATATAGAAGCTCTCCCCTGTTTTCAAGGGAAGCCAGGTCTTGCAGGCCAGAGAACTCACATGGACCCTCAAGTGAAAAAAAGAACACATCCTTCTCTGGTGTGCAGAGAGGCATCAGAAGTGAATGCATCCAACATGAGGTCTTGTAGATATAAAATCTCCCACAACTTTGGTTGACCAGAAGGGGATATGGGAGGAAATCTACAACCTCTGTTATCCCCACTCTGGAAAGCTCAGTTGGTACATGTGGGAGTTTCTTCCAGGAGACTAAAGGGCAAGAAGAGAGGGATTTGAATGTTTCAACTCCTGGCTCTCTGCCTGTGAGGTTGTGAGTTGCAATGACAGTGCTTTTCCTCCTACTTGGTTGTCCCCTGCTACTGCTACAACTAGTTGTTGTTCTTTCTCTCTCTCTCTTGTCTGTATAATGCTTTATTATTGCTTGCCTTAAGCTACTTTACCATATCATGTAAATTTTTCTTAACTCTACCTTTGTAAACAGTCAACTAAAGAAATACTCAATTACTTCATTTTGGGGTTGCCTTTTTTCTTCTTAAATATGCAAAGAAGAACAATGTTTAAAAGCAAGTAACATAATGAAAACCTTGGAGCTGGGTGTCCTGGCACACGTCTACAATCCCAGTGGCTCAGGAGGCTGAGGTGGGAGGATTGCGAGTTCAAAGCCAGCCTCAGCAAAAGCAAGGAGCTAAGCAACTCAATGAGACCATCTCTAAATAAAATACAAAATAGGGCTGTTGATGCGGCTTAGTGGTCGAGTG
The DNA here is from genome assembly GCF_001458135.2 of Marmota marmota marmota. Lineage (NCBI taxonomy): Eukaryota > Metazoa > Chordata > Mammalia > Rodentia > Sciuridae > Marmota > Marmota marmota. Next base: position 31,587,942 of record NW_026000174.1, on the reverse strand, counting down.
TCCCTGAGTTCATTCCCCAGTACCCCTCACCCCCTAAAAAATAAACAAAATAAAATCTGGGTTTATGGCAGCTAAGCTCTGGGATGTAATTCCTGCATGTAACTGTGGTCCGCAAATGAATGTAAGTAGCAGTGTTCTTCCTATGATAATAGATTTGAATGTCCAGAATAAAGGGGAGAATATGGGGAGATGGATCATAAGGGAGAATGGTCTGAAGAAGCCCTCTGAGTACATTCACTGTCAAGGATGCCAGCACCTCGTGTTCACAAAGAGGCATCATCTCTTCGACCTTTCCCTGAAGGAAGCCCATGACCCCCTGCTTGTAGCATCACAAGGTAGAAACATAGAAATATGAACTCAGTACAAAATATTAGCAATCACTGGAAACAGGAAAGCAGTTAGAATATACCCTTACCTTTCTTCCATTCTCTATCCACAGGAGGGGAGCTGATCTGTGCTGAAGTGGAGAGTTTTTCTCGGATTAAGGGGCACCAGAGAACCCTTCTCTGTCTTCTAAATCAGGAGATGCACACAGGAGCTGGAGGAAAAAGCAGTGAATAAGAAAAGCTATCAAGATGCTAAACAGCCCTTCCTTTGATTTTCTGCAAAGGATTGTGGGCAAATGAGAAACCAGAGCAGTTTAAGATGTGACCCACAGAGAAATCTTTCTGGGCATCTTCCCAATTGCTACTCATGTTGAGCCTCTCCCATCCCACCTTCTCTTATTTACCTCTAAGTAACTGCTATTGTGGCCCTTTAATTTCCGACTGTGAAAAACAATTCAATGACAATTAGGTAGAGAAGACTCTAGGAAGTAGAGAAGGAGATTTGAGGGATAGTGTCATTTGCCAAAATAATTTTCCTTTCTTCCTTCTCTGTTTGATTTGGCATATCAAGAGGAAGGTGTCTGTGACACTTATGAGTCACTTATTTTCATCCAACTTTCTGGTTGAATAGAGTCACAAGAATACACCTCCCAGGAGAGTAGAGGACAGGAGGAAAGGAACTTGGGTTTTACATCTCCTGGCTCTCTGTCTGTCTCTGTCTGTGTTGGCAGAGACAGTGCCTCTCCATCTTTATGCTCATTCTCTCCCACCTCTGCAACTGCCCTGTCTCCTCAGTGTTCCTTCCCTTGTTCTTTCCCTGTTTCACCATGCACTTGTCACTTTTCCTTAACCTGCCCATCTTTGTAAATACTTCTATCATGAAGTGCTCTTCAAACATTCCAATATGTGTCAACAGTTTCTACTTGGGATAGTAAAAACAAATAACTTTATAAAGCAAATAAAACACCGAGACCTGGGTCTTCAGCAGTTCAGCTCTGGGATAAAATGCCTGCATATCAATAAATGAATGCAAGAGGCAGAACTCTATCCATGACAGCAGAATTGAATGATTGGAATAAAGGACAGGATATGGGGAGATGGATCAGAAGGGAGAATGATCTGGTTGATCCCTTTGGTAACTCCCAGTTTTGAGGCTGCCAGCACCCAGTTTTCAGAGGGAGGCTTCTGTCTCTTGTATTTTCTTAAGGAATCAGCATGACTTCCTGCATGTAGCACCCCAAAGTAGAAACACAGGGATGCGAACAGAGACTGAAGACTGTAACTGGAAGTAAGAAAATTCTTGGAGTGTCTATCCACGCCTTCCCTCCACTCTTTTGTTTGGAGGTAAAGAATTTTTCAGTTTTGAGGGAGAAGAGCCTTTCTGACTTTGAGAAATGCCAGAGGACCCTTGCTTGTCCTCAATTTGTGAAATGTCTTCAGGGAAAATGGAGTGAAACCTGGTGGCCATGGGAACCTATCAAGTTACTGGACCACCCAGTGATTTCCTGTACAGGACTTCAAGAACCTCAGAGATCCAAGCTGTTGACACAATTCCACCCCGAGGTGTTTCTTGGCGTCTACCCCATTTTCACTCACAGTTCACCATCTCCCAGTCTACCTCATACTCAGTACTTTTATTCTGGAGCCTTTATTTTCCATTTAGCATTGTTAGTAATTAGTATAAGTAATCCCTGCAAGTAGTGGTATTTTGGAGCCTAGATAGGAATATCAAGCAATGTAAGTTTTCATTATGGGGCTTTCTAACAAATAATAAAGTACAATATAAGGCCATTCAAGGATGGCTTTTCTTTTATTTCTTTCATGTTTTCTTGGCACAGCAGTAATGCATTCATATGCACACTTTCACTCCAGATGGCAGAGAAGGGACTACATGATCAATTTCTTCTGCCATTTCCATCTATCCTCATCCAATTTTCCCCTTGACTCCTCAAAGAGATGATTGGACTGATAATAGGGTACTTGCATGGTAAGTTGGAGTCATCTGTTCAAATTCCAGTTATTTGAAGAAGCTTTATCTTCTCAGAGCTGCATGTACACTCTGAGATCTCCCCCTTCTCTACTCCCTTTTCTGTGTTTGTCAATATTATCAATATGAAAGATATATGTAAGAGGATCTTTTCTTCCATACTCCACTGTAATCTCCTGGAGACCAGAAAGCAAATCTCATTAATAATAATAGCTAGCATTTATGTATTAAAGATACTGATGCACAATATATGCCATGCCATCTTCCAGAAAGAGCATCAGAGCCACCCCTGTCAGTTGCAGGTAGATGCTAATAGGCCATTAGAAAAATTCAACATAATGTATTTTAATATTTCATCAGTTGGAAACTATTTGCTGAAGTTGTTTCCCATTATGAGGAATCACCTAGTGGACATTCTCTCAGTTCTCTGAACCATGTGTTCACTCTATCTGGAAGGGTGGGTGTGATATTCTCCTCATCTTGGAAAAAAAAACAAGTTAGAACTTTTAGATCAGCCCCTCCTGTGAACACCCTTGTACACCCCCAGACATCTCTATGATTGCATGTGTCACATTGTGTGGCAGTCTTTACTACACTAGACTCCTTTCTTTCATGGACTATGAACTCTGTGACAGTGGGTTCATTGTCTTTGTATCTGCAGTGCCAGGCATGAGGGCTGGAACATGGAGGATGCTATATAAGTCTTACAGAATAAACAGACCAACTAAGTGATATTGCAGTAGGAAGCCTACTTAATGACACTTTGAGGACCACAGCTCTGTAGGTTAATTGCAAATGTACATGTAATAATTGTAAGATAAATTTGTAACATAAATATTTTAATTTTTACCTGAATTAATTCAACAAAAACGAAGAAGAGTGAATGACTTCTTTTGAGTAGGGTTCAGCAAATAGATTTCTAGCCTCTCTCTCTTTCAGGACTCATATTCCTGAAGCATTTTCTATTATTTGAAGTTCAGATTGTTTAAAGTAGAGATCTTATCATTATAGAGAGAGATCAGTGTGCACAAGGATATTTTTAAATGTTCAGAATTTTTTCATCTGAATATAATTTTCAGACTTACAGCTATTTTACTAAGAATATTTTTGAATATACCTTTTAGTTTTTTAACATTTACATTAGCTTTTGTTGTACTGCTACTTTGTTGATTTACATTGTGTTATGATAAAATAGGCAGCAATATTGGCAAATTCAACCAGCATAAGCATTATTGGAAATAGATATGTATATATATGTGTGTGTATACACACACACACACACACACATACACACATCAGAGAACTCAGTGCATTAAGGATAGAGCAAGGCACACTAAGTTCATTCAAAGGATGTGAGGCCTCAGCATTTCCATGAACCAATCAGTGTATTTCCTAGATAGAATGTAGAGTCTACTAGACAGATGTTTATTTAAAAGGTGTTTGTTATGCATGGAATTAGCAGAGTGCTTGATCAACTAGGTTTAAGTATTCATTTAATTCATGCATAAACTTCCAAGAGTAACAGCTCACACAATGTACTATGAAGGACTCTCATATCTTTTTCTGTCTTCCTAGAGAAAACTTGGTATCCTCTATGCTATACCTCAAGGTGTAACAAAGAAGAAAATCCACCACTGGTATTGAAATAAAGGAGATTCTTGGATAAGCTTTTGCTTCCCTCCGTTCTTCTCCCCAGGAGAAGCCAGTAAGGCTAAATGAGGGCAAAAGGCAAGGCTTTCCTCAGATTGGTCTGCTGCAGAGGGAATCCTCTGGTCCTTTGAGTGGTGGTGCCTGCAGGACTCCAGTGAAACCAGATGCATGAGCCACTCTTTTCAAAGTGCCCCACAACTGTGTGATTTTTCAAGCAGGAGCTTCTTGAGAAAAATAGATGCTGACCATCTTCCAAGTTCCAGACACAATTTCATGCCCCAGAAATTAAAATGCATGCCCTGTGTTTTTGTCATCTTTCTCATTATTGTGACCAAAATACCTGATAAGAACAAATTAGAGGATGAAAATATTATTTTGGATCATGGTTTCAGAGGTTTAGTCCATGGTCAGCTGACTCCATAACTCTGGGCCCAAGATCTGACAGAACATCATGGTGGAAGATTGTGTCAGAGGAATGCTGCTCAACTCACTACAGCCAGGGAGCAGGGAGGAACTCCATCCATCAAGGCAAAATATTAACCCTATAGGCATGGCCCCAGTGTCTAATTCCTCTAGTCCCCGCCGACAACCACACCTGTCTATAGTTACCATTCAGGTTAATCCATACCAGTGGATTAATACACTAATCACATTACAGCTCTCATAATCTAATCATTTCATGTCTGAACACTCTCACATTGTCTCCCACATGAGCTTTCGGGGACATCACCTATCTAAACCATAATAATATCTAATAGTCTTTTGATGGAGTGTTTAGGTATTTCCCTATAAAATCATATCACCTGCAAGCCTACAATTTGACTTTCTGCCTTCCTATTTGTATGCCTTCAATTTCTTTCTTTTTCCTAATTACTATCTGGCTAAGACTTCCAATAGCATATTGAATAAGAGTGAGCAAAGTGTACAACATTTTCTGATTTCAGACATTAGAGGAAATGCTTTCATGTTTTTCTCCATTAAGCATGATGTTTATATTGACTTTATTATATGTAGTCCTTATTATATTGAGTCTCATTCCTCTTACATCTAACTCATTCAGTATAACATGAAGAGCTGTTCAATTTGATCAAATTCCTTCTCTGTATTCTATTCAGATAATGATAAAATTTTATGCTTATTCTTTTTATGTGATATATTCCATTTTTTTTAGTCCAAAATCAGGTACTGTTTACTTTTTTTTTTCTTTTTTTTAAATTTTTTTTTATTGTTGGTTGTTCAAAACATTACATATTTCTTGATATATCATATTTCACACTTTGATTCAAGTGGGTTATGAACTCCCATTTTTACCCCATATACAGATTGCAGAATCACATCAGTTACACATCCATTGATTTACATATTGCCATACTAGTGTCTGTTGTGTTCTGCTGCCTTTCCTGTCCTCTACTATCCCCCCTCCCCTCCCCTCCACTCCCCTCTTCTCTCTCTACCCCCTCTACTGTCATTCATTTCTCCCCCTTGTATTATTTTTCCCTTTCCCCTCACTTCCTCTTGTATG
>NW_026000174.1:31537601-31576891 GCF_001458135.2 Marmota marmota marmota | reverse complement strand
CAGGTCTGCTTACCTTGCAGGCACGGGTGGCGGCTCTTCCCTGCCCCTCCTACCACGCCTGTGTACCACTGGGTCGCGGGTCTGCCCATCTTGCAGGCGCGGGTGGCGGCTCCGCTCCGCCCCCTCTCCAATTGGGGTCCCGCGACCCCCACGCCGGCGAGCCGCTGGGCCTGCTCCGGGCGTGGGCGGCGGCCCGGCTCCTCTCCTCTGGCTCGAAGACAAATCGAGAGAGACTCGGGTGTCTGTGCCTCACCCTCCCTACCAGGAGACCAACTGTTTCTGTCGCCGCTGGTATTGATGAAGTTCTCTCCTCCGCCGCTTTCTGATGACATCAGATCTCTGCCATGTTGGTATCCTATGCGAATGGCAGCATTTCGTTCCCTTTGCCGGGTAACCAAAGCAACGGGTGAGTCCTGACCGGCCCTCAGCAGAACCCGGACCGAGAAGCAGTTTCTGCGGGCTCCTTAGCCCTGGGCCAGGGCAGTTGCGGGAGCCGGAACTCGGCCGCTCCGTGCTCGGTCGATATATTCCATTTTTGATTTGCAATTTTGAACCATCCTTTCATTCCTTGGCTAACTAACTTGATAATGATGGATGATTTTTTTTTTGTATGTGTTGTTTGGTTTAATTTTCTAGTATTGACTGAGAAATTTGAACCTATGTTCATCAGGAATATTGATTTATATTTTTCTTTGTTTTTTACTTGTTTGATTTTGCTTCATGGTGTGTGTGACCTCATAAAATAAGTTTGGAAGAGTTTCCTTCTTTTCAATTTTTTTGAAGTGTTTGAAAAGACATTGTATTCTTCCTTAATAGATGATGGAATTCAGGAGTGTAGCCACCTAATTCTGGCTTTTCTTTTTTGGGAGACTTGTTATTAGTGATACAATCTCCTTACGTGTTCAGACTTTCTATGTCTTGAAGATTCAATTTTGGTAAATTATATGTGTCCAGATTCAGCCATTTCTAGTCAATTCATCCAATTTTAGTTTATGGTTTGGTAGGCTACTTTCATGACAGTTCCAGTTGGACATTACAATGTATTTTTCTTATAGTGTCTCCTTCTGTAATCACTGGCATCAGCATTGGGAGTATGGGGTAATAATTTACAGTTGTGGCAGTGGCATGCTGGTCCCAGTGGGAAGGCTGCAGCAATGGGGCTGCTGAAGTGCCATTGTGGAGTCCCAGTGGGCACATATACATCCCAGGAGAATCCCACAATTCTCTGGGAGGTGGTGGGTAAAAGGAGGATAAGGGAGAATGGAGACCAAATGTAAATTGGGTAAGTTTCCACATCATCACTTCTACAGTGCTGGAGGCAGCACCTTTCCTGAAGCACTTGTCCCCTATAATGTAGGGCACTGCATAGGCTAGGGTGCTGGGTTGCAGTTCTACTTCTAAGTCTAGTTGCATTTGTGAGGCTACATTCATTTTTGCTAGTGTGATAGAATGTTTGTGAAACCCCAGGGTTGGGGATGTGGGTCTCCTGTACCCTAGAGCAGTGCAGACTCTTTCTCAAGATGGTATTACACTACCACAGACTGTCCTCTGGGAGTGTGGGGAGACAATGTGAGTTCCTTCTCTGTAGCAAAAATACCATGGCAACCCTATGGAGTTCCCCTTACTGGGCTCTAAGCCTGTTACAACTGTAGAAACCACTTGTGAATAGGACTGCCAAGTAGCCAGAATGGATGGAGATGGAGTCTACTGGGATTCTTCCAATTACCCTTTCCATTAGCTATGGTCTGTGGCCACAGTGGCTGATGTGCTTGTTTGTCTATGTTGATACCTTAGGTCTCTGTGGACTGCAACATTCCCACATCTCCCTTACTGAGTTTCAGTGTTCTCCCTTGGGCACTCACCTTGAAATGAATTTTTCCTTTCCTTTCCCTTCCCTTCCCTTCCATTCCCTTCCCTTCCTTCCCTTCCCTTCCCTTCCCTTCCCTTCCTGTTGTTGTTTATTTGGTTTTCTGTGGAGAAGGAGGCAAGTACTATGCCTTCAAAGATATGTATTCAAATATCTTTGTCTTTTTCTTTGCTACTGTGTGCAAAGACATGATTCTATGTGATAATTTCATTCTAAGGACTACTTTATGTCATCCCACAAATTTTTATAATTTAAAAGTAATTTTTCATTTAGTTGAAATAATTTCAATTTCTCTTGAAACTTCTTTACTCTTGTGATCCACAGAACTTTGTCATTTAACCTCTAAATATTTTGGGTGTTTCCAGTTATCTTTCTGTTACTGATCTCTCAATTACTATTGCCTGAAAGCATATACACTGTATGATTTCTGTTTTTGAAATTTATTGCCTAGCTTGTGGTTGTTCTTGATGAATGCTTCTTGTGAACTTGAGTAGTTGTATTATACTCATTAGATCAAACTTTTGAATGTCAATCAGATACAATTGATTAAAGATGGTCTTCAATTCCAACTATTCAATCCCTACTAATTTTTGCCCGCTGGATTTGCCAATTATTGAGCGAGGGGTGAGAAAACTTCCAAATCTAAGAGTAGATTCATTTATTTCTTCATTGAATTTTTATTAGAATTTGTCTCAGACATTTTATCATTCTGTTTTTATGTTTATACAATTGTGCTACAAACTATGCTTCCTCTGGTGTCTTTCATGATTTTCTTTGTCTTTCATGTTCTATAGTTGAATCCAACATGATTAGACATAGATTTTTATTTTGTTTTTTGTTGTATTTATCCTGCTTGGTGTTTTCTTTGCTTTGCATTTGTGGTTTGGTGTCTGACAATCATGTGAAAAATCTCAACCTGTATTATTTAAAATATTTTCCCTTCTTTTTCTCTCATTTTATTCTGTTATTCTGAATATAAATATGTTAACAATTTTTAATGGATCCAAACTTGTGAATATTCTATTTTTATTTTTATTCAAGTCTTTGTTTTATAATCTTTGTTTTTCTGATTGAGAAGTTTTTATCATCTTACTTCAATGAGCCTATAGTTAAACGTTCATTGTATCTTTTTCTAGATTGTGCACATAATAGTGATGAGAGTTCTTCAATGGCATTCTTCATTTCTGTTAGAGTGATTTTTACTTCTATCATTTCCCCTTAGAGTTTCCTCTCAGTGGGTCATATCCACCTGCTTTTACAAACTATCCACATTTTCCATGAGAGTCTTTAGAATATTAATCACAGCTATTTTACATCCCCAGTCACTTTAAAATTCTCTACCATATCGAAAATATTTTGTATCTTTCATGGAAATCAATTGATACTATCATTAATACAGATGACTTGATAGAAAATATACAAAATTTAACTTCATTATTTAAATTTGTAACCACAACTAACAAAAATTTAGAAGAATAAGTAAGTGAAGATATTGATTCTGAATAGGATTGAGAAAGACGGTCCCCTTCTGTGTGATGCACTTCAGTATTCAAAAAGTACATGTAGGCCAGCACGTGTGACTGCTATGACAATGAAGAAGAGTGGGCCAGGACATGGAGGGCCGCAGATGGCAAGTAATTAAAATGAGATTTATTTTTAGTTATATAGCCTTTCAGTTCAAGCTCATATTACTTGGAATTTATGGTCTGTATGCAGCAAGAAGTCCAAAACAAAATTAATTCCATAGAAGGAGACCTGATTGGGTGAGGATGGGCAGAGATTGAGACATGGGATTAGTTTGACCAAATGTCAAGAAGCATCTTCTGAGGAACAAGACTCAACAGACTCCACACTTCCATTTGTCAGCAGGGCTGTACAGGAAGCCACAGGGCTTTCTGGCATCTTGATGGTCACTGGAGCACCAGGCCTCACTCAGATTCTGCAGTCACTTCTCCAGGGCAGAGAAATGTCTTTGAGTGACAGTCAAAGGTACAGAAGGCTCTTCCCTTCAGCAGGACTTGCCACTGCTGGCAAGAGAGTTGAAGAAAGGTAAGAATTTAGCAAGAACTTATTTTCAAATCATTTTTCTTTTTTTCCTTCTAGTTCATATACAAATGAGGAATAATACACTTTACTTTGCTGTCAGATATGAAAGGATCCACACGGGCTGTAGTGGAAAAGTCAGGAGATATGAAGCTCCCTCTTTATAACTTTGGTGCTCACGGTTGATTGTGGGAGAAATGAAATCTGTAAAGTTGGACTTCCCTGTTTTTATAACATCTGATAATTTCTCTATTCATTACAACTGTCCAAATTTACTGTAATAATGGGAAATCTTCTGCTTTTCTTAACCAAAGAAGTAGAGTGGGGTATACATAGGTTTTCCCAAAATAAATACTGTGAATAAATGTGTCACTTGTTTTTCCTCCTTTATAAATGTTTCTTTGTTTTATATTTCTTTCAGAATCTCTGTAGGAAACCAATGGCCTAAAAGAGATAATTGAGAAGTCTCATGAAGGAAAATTTATTAATATGGACAGATTTGGAAAATTTGCAAGGGATGGTGAGTTTCACTCCACAACCACCAGGCAACATGATATGAAGGAGCTTGAAATCAACAGTTTTTTAAAAAAAATCAAAAGGAGAAGTCACTGGGACTCAGAGATGGCTAAATAAGTAGCTGTTTTTTTTTTAAAATGTGGTCACAGGAAATGTACTACATAGAATCTGTGTCCTTAGTAACACAGTAGCACTGCCACTGCCAACTCACCACCTAGCCTAAAGAACCAGGAAATTAAAAATCACCAAATTACTCTCCTCCTGCCTTTAAATCTCCTCTCAATACATATTTTTGGGCAAGTGCAACCAGAAGTCAGAGCAAAAGGATTCCCTTAGCGGCACATAGAAATGTCTCCTTCTAGGATGCACAAGGAGGTAGAGAAGGTTGAACATGACATTCTGACAGCAAATGCGAAAGAATCCATCTCTTTGTATAGCCTTTTAATGTTTTGCATTTTGGGGGGAATTTTTCTCTCACAAAGTGATAGATACATTTTCTCATTTATCTCCTCCCAGTTTGTTTGAATGTTTATTTGTATCTCCCTGTATAGTAGCTTTTTAAAAAGTAATCTCTCACTACAATTATAAATGAATTGGGAATGGTATATAGTGAAGAAATATTTTATAAGTATTTTAAGCTATGATATTTGATTCAGTAAAGAGGAACCAGTTAGAGTAGTAATTTAACAAGAGGGTGTTGATCAGACCCAGAACTGGCAGCTCCATTATGGCAGACACCACGTTACCCTGCAATATCTACTTCCCTCTGTCTAGAGAGGTGCCCTCATCCTCATGGTCCTTCATGGCCTTCAAATACATCATCATTCCATCCTGGAGGGAAAGGGAAGGAATGGCAGAACCCAGGAGTTTCTTACATCACTTCTGCCTACGTCCCATTTACCAATGCTCAGTGATATGTTGCCTTCAACAGTGAGGGAGGCTTGGACTACAGTCCTTGTTCTGGTCTATCACTCTCAGTATTGTTATGTGAGAAAGGAGGAGTATGGCTGTTTGGAGCCATTTGTGGATTCCACATCTCTGATTTTTTCTCACTGTCCAGAAAACAAGATTTTTCTCTGGAGCTCCCCTCATAATGAAACATGTGACAGAGAACAGTGACAAAACCTTGTACAGTGTTCCAGGAGACTTGAATTTATTTTGTATTTTATCTTCATTCTGTTATGCTGAAATACGTTTTGCATTCATTTGGTCTCAGATTCTTCCTATGATAAATGAGGATATTATAATAAAAGGTATGTGAAGGACCTGTGCTAGAAAGCAGAAACATAGTAGTGACCAACAAAGACAGCACTGAGAACCAAGCCAGTATAGGTATTAGAGAGCATTGAGTATAATGTGAGGGACCAAAAGGGAAAATAAGACTTATACTTTGATAACATAAATGTGAACTCTGTTCAGTGCCACGAATAAAAAGTAAAAGTCCAATATGTCATGAGGGAGAACACCAGAGACCCTCATCACTCATAACCTCCTAGGTCAACCAGGTCTATAGGAACTATGAGAACGTGGGAAGGATGGATGTAGTCCTTGATACTCTGAAGATCCTGCCATCTCCCATTAGGATCCTTCTGTTCTGTGTGAGTCTTGGGGAATCTGTACGAATGGGGGCCTTTTCAGAGTCACAGAGGGATTCCTGTACACTGAGATCTCTGCTCTGTTGTCCTCTACTCAGCTCCTGTGTTTTTCGTATGTCCTGGTTGTTCTTCCTGGCTGATTCCAAAATGTGCCCATTTATTTTAATAAGACAAATATGAGAATTGCTGTGGGGACAAGTGCATGGAGTACTGCATACATGGCATATGTTAAGGGTATCTGAGTAGCAAACCACTCCCCCATGCTAGGCGTGGGCGGCAAACCGCTTACCCCATAGGGACAAACCCTGCGCTTGAGGCCACATGTTGCAGTCTCTGTGCTTGCTCCACAGCCTGCTCCTTGATTGGTTGCTGCAAGGACAGTTGGCCAGAAATTGTATTGATGGCTTCCTGTATTCTGCTTAGCTACTGCTTGACTACATATACATGGTAACTGTGCAATAAAATCAGACCTACTTCTTGCTTGCTCTCTGGAGGTCTTGAATAGCAACTCCGCAGCCACAATCTCCTCTACCCTGTTCCATGGACCTCCTTGCTGGACGAGAGAGAGCCCATGCAAATTGCCATTTCTGAATTTCTAGAAAACAGTAGTTTTTATTCTCCATCTATGTTGCATGCTTAGTCAGCAGATCACCCTGAAAGTGGGGCTGTGGGGCTGGTGAAATTTGAACTGTGGGTTCACATTCACATTCTACCACCTTTTGGAGTAAGACAAAGATCAAATTTCACAACTACCTTTTATCTCCATTTTCTCATATGTATGATGGGAACATGAATAATAATTTGCCTCATGTGACTGCTCAGAAAATAAAGAGATTAATTAATCACTTGGCCAACTGCTAATACTATTTACTTCCTTGTGAGTTGTTCCAATCTAAATTGTGCATGATTTTCTCTTATTACTGAAAGATTGTCACAAATGAGATTTAAAAAAATGCTAGCAGAAGATGCTCTTAGAAAAATACTTTAAACTACAAAGAATACAACTCAATTTTCATGAGAGAGGGAGTGTGTGTTTTATACCATATGCCTTGTAGCAAGTTTCTTACTAACTCCCCTTTAGATATCTCCATGTCTTGATTCCTTCTATTCAGCCCCATTGCCACTTCTCTCTTTTGTTTCCCAAACTTGCTTTATACAACTCAAAGGTACAAGAAATTGAGTTCATTCCTGAATCACTTCCCTAAGCAATGGGCTTATACTTTGCTAAAGGTGCTCTGTAAAGACATGTACTGACCCTCTCAGGGTTGGAGACATGACAGTGACTGTGATTAGCCTCCTCTGCAGGCATAAAGAATTTCTTCAAATGCACCAGAGCTTTCAACAGAAGGAATCATAAAGAATTACAGCTTCATTCTCTACATGCATGTTTTATGTTATTAATATCACTTAAAAATGTATGTGTTCCCCATTTATGTATGCTATGTCAAAGTGCATAAATGTACTACTGTCGTGTATAACTAATTAAAACAAATTTTAAAACATTTGAAAAGAAATGAGAAACACCAAAAGATAAAATGGTTTCAGCAAGTAATTTACATAATTCTCTAATTAAAATAGGCATTTTAGGAAAATTATTGATTATATTATTAGTAAACAATGGTATGCCTACTATATTATTTCTTTTGTGTTTGTTCTTTTCACATATATGTGACAGTGGAGTCTATTTTGACATTATACATACATGGAATTAGCTTATTTTAATTAGGATACCATACTTGTGGTTTTGCATGATAATAATATTTAACACCTGGAACAAATATTTTTTGATGCTCCTTCTTCTATATGACTAGATCATGTTCAGTTACTAGTCATGAAATAAAATAATAATGGTCAGAAAAGCAGTAGAGATATTGTTCTTCTTTCTCACAGACATTTGTATTTAATTTCAACCAGGTTTGAAGTCATTTATGAAATTCAATGTCATTTTTTGTCCTTATAGCAACAGTCTATAGCCAAAATAAAATAATTATTAAGATATATGTTATATTAACCCAAATTTTAGTTGCCCTTAGTCTCCCAGTCTCCCATTTTACTCATTCATTCATCTACTTGTTCAATACAAATTTATTTACCACATTTTGTGATTCTCTAATAGATCTGGGTGCTAAGGACACAGAAATAGGCAAGGGAAAATTCAGTCTTTGCTGCAGTCTGGCTGCAGCAAAATAACCGGGGGGTGACGAACAACTTGTGAACGTTGATACAGCAGGAGTGGAAGCCGTTTATTGCAGGACAGGAGCGGTATTTATACATTCCACACAGTTTATCTTAATTAGCATAAACTAGATACATCAGTCAACCAATAAGGAATCTCCACACTTAATGGCTCGCTTTTGTTACTTCTCAAACCACTCCCTCTGGCATTTTGCCAGGCACCATCCAGACTTGTTTACGAACTCTAACATTTCTCTGGCAAAATGCCAGGCGCCATCCTGACTTGTTTACAGACTCTAACAAATCTTGTCTTCATAAAGCTGACCCACTGTGCCATATCTGGCACAAGAGGACTGGCCATCAACGTACCAGTTCCAACAAGATGCCACATTTCCTTTGTGATCTTGAATCATAACTTCCTTTCTCTCCTTCTGTCAGTCACTGAAGGTGGCTATGGTTCATGCCTAAGGCTTCAAGTTTCTTATTGATGAGAGGAAAGTTGTGTCTTAATGCTGAAGGATTTCTCATTCCAGAGCTCTCTTGCTGTCCTGTGGCATGTACCTGACTTTTCTCCTCCTGCCCCCTGTGGTCATGACATAGCCTAGGACAGTGAGTGGGGACATTGGAATCAGAATTTTCCCATGTCAGAAGAGGACCTGTCTTGTACTAGAGAGACAGTCTCAGGCTAGCCCAGCAAGTTGCAGCAAGAAATGAATTTGAAGCCAAATCTGTAGGAATTCCCAGTCTTTGATGAATCACTTAATCTCTGCAAGCTTCTGTTTCACTCTTTGTGACACAGGGACAGTAGTTACCACCTAGCAGGGTGGTATTGAGAATCAGAGCTCCTGCTGAAGTTGCTGCTCACATCTTGTTTGTGTTCTCAGGGGCACCAGTGAAGGGTTTTGAGCCTTGTGGACTGAAATTACAACAATGAATGGAAGTGACCCAGCTGTTCCTCCACAATGTGGCAAGGAGAAACTTATCTTGTGATTGCTGACTTTCATCAATGCCACGGTTGGGCTGGCAGGAAATGCGGTTGTTATCTGGCTCCCGGGGCTTCTGCATACACAGGAATGTCTTCTCCATCTACATTCTCAACCTGGCTGGAGCTGACTTCTTCTTCCTCTGCTGCCACCTTATAGGATCTCTGGTGACATTCATCAACTTCTTTCATTCAAACTCAGTCTCCATCCCAGAGTTCTTAAACACTGTAATGATCTTTTATTACATTGCAGGAGTGAGCATGCTCAGCTCCATTAGCACTGAGTGCTGTCTTTCCATCTTGTGCCCCATCTGGTATCGCTTCCATCAACCAAGACACATGTCAACTATCATATGTGCTGTGCTCTGGCCCTGTCCCTGCTGCTGAGCATACTGGAAGGGAACTATTATGGTTTCCTGTTGAAGGATTCTGACACTGATAGGTGTCAGGCATTGGATTTCACCTGTGCTGCATGGCTGATTATTTTGGTTGTGATTCTGCTGGTCCTGATAGTCAGAATCCTCTGTAGCTCTAGGCCAATGCTGCTAAGTAGGCTGTATGTGACCATCCTGCTCCATGCACTGGTCTTCCTCCTCCTTGCTGTGTCCCTAGGAATTTACTGGTTCCTATTATATTGGTTTTATAATGATATTAATTCATTACCTTGTAGGTTTCTCCTGGTGGCCCTTGTCGTGTACTGTGTTAATAGCTCTGCCAACTCCCTCATTTATTTTTTCATTGGCTTCTTTAGGCAGTGGCAGAGGCAGCACCTCAAGCTGGTTCTCCAGAGGGCTCTGCAGGACACTCCTACAGCTGTCCTCAGCAATCCCTGGAGAGTCAGGAAGTAGCATCATGTAGCAATTGAGAGCCTCTGCCTTAATCAGATAGACATGACTTTGAGAGGCCCTTTTTCACCATCTCTTTCTCTGTCAGGCCCCTGATGTCCAAATGGTTAAGATATTAATCATTCTTGTGAGGACTACAGGGTCTGTCACACAGAGAATGTTGCATTGTCATTGGAACTCACTCTGAGGCATTATCCCATCCCCATGTGAGTTTTTAAGTTCTGGGGTCCAGGACTGTTCCTACTTTTGAGTAATCCCTCCTTCAGCAAAAGGCTGAAAGTGATCTAAATTTCTAAATGTCTAAATTTCTTTGGTCACTGTACTTGATGGAGACTAAATGAATGTTTTGGTTTTGATAAGTTTCTTTTTTGGTTCTCTACAATTTATGTCTCATTAAAACTGGAATAATTTAATTCCAAAACTAGCCTGCAAAAGAGAAATATTCCTTAATCTTGGCAGGTGTGTTAGGTTTTCAAACTAAATGATGACAAGGAAAACAAAGGTGGGATAGGATCTCCTACAAATCAAAGGGACTAAGGAGTGGGAAGTTGGGGGGGGATGTTGGGCAAAATTATAATGCTATATTGTGTGAATGTACAAACATGTAACAATAAATCCCATCAATAAGTACAAATGTAATGCACCAATAAAAATGAGAGGGAAAAAGAAGAAACCTTCATTATATGCGTGTTTCACAGTTGAAGTATATTTGGTTGTTTCCAAGTTTGTCAATTAAGACATATACTGCTATGGATATTGGTTAACATCTACTAAATTTGGATAGTTTCTTCTGGTTTTCTAGTTCCTTCAGATGCCTAATTATGTTCTTTACCTGAGATATTTCTACATTTTGATGTAGACATTTGTTGGTGTAAACTGCCCATTTACTGTTCCTTTGTGCATATTCCCTATCTATGTTTTTATTTATTGGTGCTGGGGATTGAACCCAGGGACTTGTGCATGCAAGGCAAGCACTCTTCCAACGGAGCTAGATCCCTAACTGCATATTGCCTAGCCCTTGATCTGTGGTGTTTCCATTTTCATTTTTCTTTCGAAATATTTAATTTTTTCTTTAGTTTGATCATTGATTCATTGGAGATTCAGGAGCATGTTGTTTAATTTCCAGTTGTTTATATAGTTTCAAGAATTCCTTCTCTTGGTGATTTTGTTTCATTCCATTGTGGACTAAAAAGATTAATGATATGATTTTTGACTTTTAAAAAATTGTTAAGATCCTTTTGTGGCCTAACAAAATCAATACTGGGGAAGTTCCATGTGCAGTTGAGAGCAATGCATATTTAATAAATAAATAAAGGAAAGAAATTGAACACTGAATATAGAAACATGACAAAGTTATAGTAAGTAAAACTGGTATTTTTACGAATTAGAATGTGGAACATTTGAAGCTATGAGACATTTCTAGGGGTATGAAAATAATAGATGCTTTCAGAAAAAAATATTTGATAGCTTCTTGTAAATGTAAACATAGAGTAACATATGACTCAGCAATTCTATTCTGGCATTTTCTCAAGATAATTAAAAAATGTTTATCTATATAAAGCCTTGCTTGTGAAAATTTATGCTAGATTTATTCATAATAACAACAAGGTGGAAAAAATCCTAATGATCATAAACTAAGTAATCAAAGTATACTATACCCATGTAATGGAACACTAATGAGTGATTTAAAAAAAACTGTTATACACAAAACAGCATTTCAAAAGCACGTTGCTAAGTGACAGAAGACACTATTCTCATACGGTATTTTCAAAGTAAAAAATCTATGGTGGTGGAAAATAGGAGAGATGATGAAGAAATAGGATTGACTCTGTAAGGGCACGAGGGAAGTTTCGGAATGACGGAAATATTTTATACCTGAATGGTAGTAGTGGTCATCTCTACTGCATATGCTGGCCAAAACATCTATAAGAATTAATTTTACTGTTCAAAATTTATGTATCAATAAACTTAAAATACACACACACACACACACACACACACACACACACATGATTCCTACAACAGCTAGCAAACTTAATGGACAAAAACTGAATGCTCTGTTGTCTTTTTCTGGTCTCAGCATTTTAGTAATGCTTACTTCATGTTATGAATATAATGTTTCCCTCTGTTTATAGTTTATGAAAGAAATAGTAAAATATAGTAGTTTATGAAAGAGATAGCTATCATTTCTTCTTTCAATATTTGGTAAAATTCACCCATAAAAATATCCTGGCCTGGTGCTTTCTGCTTTGGAAAGTTGTTAATCATTAATTCAATTTATTTAATAGGTATTCAGATTATCGTTTTCTCCTTGTGTGAGTTTTGGTAAATGAAACTATCAGAAACTAGCATTTTCAGAACTCTAAAATACAGTTAAATGTTTATAGCCACCAAGAGTATGTGTCATGAAGAAAAGGAAACATGGAAATGGCAGGATAGTTTTATGTCATTTTTATTCATCCTTACCCAACCCTCTCCCCATCACAGCACAGTTGGATCCTGCAGGGGAGCCAAGCCCTGGTGTCAGAGAAAGAGAAAAAGAAAGGTTGGGGTAAGGGGGGGGAGCGAGTACAGTGTAGACAGTATTTGAAAATCAATGACTATCTAGTCCTACTTGAAAGAATGTAGCAGGATACTCAACTCTGTTTTGCCTCCTATAGAATCAATTTAGAAAAGCTGTGAACATTGATGGACAATGCTGCCAGGTGACTTTATAAACTGAGGAGAACAGGGGAAAAGATTATGGGTGAGATGGGCAATAAATCGCCTACAGTCCAAAATGAAGAGCTGGGGAAGCTTATTTGGAAAATTAGGATATTCAAAAGCACCCAAATTTATAAGAAAATGTAGAATGCCATCCTCATATTCAGGGCAACATTCAAGCTCAGGAATAAATGGCAGGAGATGCTGAGATTCTACCCCAGGCGTAGGTGGTTGGCTCTGCAAATTTTACAAGTGTTGAAGGAGAACCCAGCACAGAACCAATCTGCAAAGATTTAAAGAACTGTTGGCCCTTGATTCCTCCCTCCTTCCCTCCCTCCCTTCTTCCTTTCTCTCTCTCTCTCTCTCTCTCTCCCTCTCCCTCTCCCTCTCCCTTTTTCTTTTACTGTTTCCATCCCATCTCAATTTTTCTTTACTTTCTGTATACAGGACAATCTCTCTCAAAAGTTTTACTGAATACATGCTGGGGAAATAGCCACTTCAGTTATGTACAGTTTAGGCAAAAATAATTTGTATGTCACTAGGTGGATGTACTACTACCTCTTGAATTAACACAAGCTATGGGAGGGAGAGTCACCTTTTCCTCAATTACCACAATTATTCAAATGCCTGATTTCATCATTCAGAAGTCATTAGAGTAATAATTCAAGCAAGAAGAATCAATGTTTGCTAACACTAATGGGCTAAAAAATGAGATGAGGAATGGAATTTAGTAATATATTCTCTGTTTTCTCCAAATATTTGTGTTTACTAAGATAGGAAAAGTATATAATAGAGGAATATGAGGGATATCATTCAGATCAGCTTTTCTGACTTGAGTTCAATAGTAGCCAGGTGATCAAATTAATGCCACCACTGACGGGAAAAGAATTCACATCTCATAGGATGCAACCAGAAGAACAGAGCATCACTTCTCAAGGATTCTGACCCAAACAACCTAGGTCTAAATGTGAAGAAATATTGTTCAAATCCAAGTCAATGGACATTTCAGAAGTGACTGGTCTATAGTCGCCCCACAGTGTCCACATCATGACAGTCAGGAAAAGGCTCAGAGCTGTGCAGTTTAAAGGAAACCATTTCCACAGGACAAGGGAATGTAATATGTGCATCTCATATAGACCCTTTGCCTTTGTAGGATCCTTGATAAAAATTCACTGGGGGTTCTTGAGAGAAGATATGCAAGATTTTTTATACTATTCTTACAAATTTAGTGTAACTTTGTGTCAAATTAAGTAGCAGAAAAACAAAAATCTCTACATTCTGATTTTGGGGAAAAAAAAGGAAGCCTACATCCCCTTGCAGAAGGGTCCTGAAATACCACAGTAAATGTGCAGAGTAGTGATTCTTCTAAGAGATTTACTGCCAATATTTGCATAGTCACAGTGTCAATATCTAGATAAGGTGGGGGTTAGTTCTACTGAGGACTGTTATTTGCCACTGGAGCTGATACAATAACTAGGGACCCAAAGCCCCATCACCATCATTGTCTTCTGTTAGAGAAGTGGCACATGGGACTGGGCCAGGTCTCCTGGAGCCTATTAAATCAACAGTCCAACTGGGTCTCGTGTTGTGTCTTCTGTTATAAATCCAGATGGACTGCAGTTAGCAAAAGACTCATATTGGTTCTTTGATTATAGAGTAAAAACTACTCTTGTATGAAAGATCAAGTGAAATCCTCCTAAACTTTACCATCTTCTAATCAAAATAATAAAAGACAACATTGTGTTCCAGGGAAATGACAGGGATTGGTCCTATGCTCCAAGATTTCAATTATACAGGAGTGGTTGTCTTGATATGCCCAATAATTTCATTGGTATGACACTAGTACAAAGCAAATATATCTGGCAGCTAATGGTGTGCTACTGGCATCTACAAAATAGTAGTTCTAATTGTAGTTGCTGTGTCCTATTTGGCATATTAGTGGAATGTAGCAGAATGCCCAATAATTTCATTGGTATGACACTAGTACAAAGCAAATATATCTGGCAGCTGATGGTGAGCTACTGACATCTACAAAATAGTAGTTCTAATTGTAGTTGCTGTGCCCTATTTGGCATATTAGTGGAATGCAGCAGAATGGACTCTGTTGTATGGTTTTGCTTTTGATCTAGAAAATATGGTATTCTTAAAACCCATCAAGAGTGAGCATCAGAAAATTGCTTTAGGAGTATACAAACATTATTCTCTCCAACAAAATCTATTTTGAAGGGAATTTGAACCATCTGGACACTCCAGAAAATATTGTCCTCTAGGTGATGATGAACTATGAATTAGAACTGATAATAATGGAACTATCATTTGACTCAGCTATTCCTCTCCTCCATTTCTACCCAAAGGATTTAAAAACAGCATACTATACGGACACTGCCACATCAATGTTTATAGCAGCACAATTCACAATAGCTAAATTGTGGAAACAACCTAGATGCCCTTCAGTAGATGAATGGATTAAAAAATGTGGCATATATACATAATGGAATATTACTCAGCAATAAAAGAGAATAAAATCATGGCATTTGAATGTAAATGGATGGAGTTAGAGAAGATAATGCTAAGTGAAGTTTGCCAATCCCCCCCCCCCAAAAATGCTGAATGTTTTTTCTGATAAGGTGACTGACTCATAATGGGGTAGGAAGGGGGAGCATGGGAGAAATAGACAAACTCTAGATAGGGCAGAGGGGTGGGAGGGGAAGGAAGGAGGCAGGGTGTTAGAAATGATGGTGGAATGTGATGGACATAATTATCCAAAGTACATGTATGAAGACATGAATTGGTAAGAACATTCTTTATATAGAGAGATATGAAAATTTGTGCTCTATATGTGTAATAAGAATTGTAATGCATTCTGATGTCATGTATTTAAAAAGTAAAATCAATTTTAAAAAAAGAAATGACAAGCACTCTATCACTCAGGAAATAAGCATTATGAAAATTCAAGGAAGGGCCTGCACCATATGTGAAGTTTTTAAGTATTCAGCAAAAGACCAAGTTTCTTTTCACTTCCACCTACCAAGAAAGGAATGCAAGGTTAGATCAAACTATGGGTTTTAAAGGCAGCACATTTAACAGTGATCGATACTGCTCTGATCCATTTTGTGAGAGATGTGGAAGGATGCCAGTATTGAGGGGAACCCAGACCATGAAAGGGTTCTGCAACAGGTTCAGTCTGCAGCGCAGACATCACTCCCTTGAGCCATATGACCCAGAGATCCCTTCATAATAGAGCCATTTGGGGTAGAAAAGAAAGGATGTGGCAGGAATGGGAAGTGCTACATTTTTTTCAAAATGTTACACTTCAATTTACATTATATCCCAGAAATTCCACCACCCAAGAGAAATATGTTCACCAAAAAACTTGTGCACATATGTTCACAGCAGCATTATTCATAATAGCTAAAAGTGGAGACAACCTAAGTGTACATCAACTGATGAATGGACAAGCAAATTGTGGTGTGGTCACTGGGATCCCTTTTGCTAACTTGGTACACTTATTCTCAGCTGCAAACTGAATTCCTGCTAACAATTTGCAACTCCATCAATGAATTGACTTTCAGTGATTGGAGCCACACAGCTTACACTGCCCTCAACAAAGGCTGGAGTCCACTGTCAATGAATGACCACTGTGAGGAGTGTAAAGGAGCCCAGCTCCTTGACCTTTATCAAAACAAACTCTCAGGTGTAATTCATAGTCCATAACCCCTTGCAGGATGATGTTCAGGCTAGAATTTACTGAAAGGCTATTCTCACTCAGCTTCTTCCCCTTTCCTGCCCAGCAATCCTCATCCCCCTACAGGATTATCTCGAGCACAGTCCTTAATAAAAATCACATGCACAGGAATCCCTGTCTCAGATTCTGTCTCTAGAGAACCTGGCCCATCATTACAAAAGTGATCTGAATTTCAACACGCACAAAAAACTAAATGAAGCTTAAAAGGAAGCAATGACAATTGCAGTTTAAACATCACCTTCTGGACCAGTGATTTCCAAATTGGAATCATATGGCAAAGTCCTTAAACTGCTCTGTCCTAAGTCCCATCCTGGACCCCCTTAACAAAAACTGCACAATTGTGATCAGGAATCTCTTCTTTGAAAGTTCTTCTTATCTTTCTGTTTATCAAGGTTTTTAAATGATTGTTTTTATATAACTCTTTTATTTATTTATTTATTTATTTATTTATTTATTTATTTATATTAGTTGCTCATGACAATTCAATGATCTTGACATATCATACATTTGATTCAAATGGGGTATGAATTCTTATTTTTCCATGTGTACAGGTTGCAGAATCACATTGGTTATACGGCCATGTATATACATAGAGCAATACTAGTGTCTATTGTATTCTGCTGCCCTTCCTATCCCCCCTCCCCTCCCCTCCCATCACCTCTCTCTACCCAATCTACTGTGACACATTTCTCTCTCTCTCTTTTTTCTTCCCCCTCACATCATCATACATGTATTTTGTATAACGATGAGGGTCTCCTTCCATCTTCCATGCAATTCCCCTTCTCCCTCCCATTCCCTCCCACTTCTCTTTCCTATTTAATGGGTAATCTTTTTCTCATGCTCTTCCTCCCTACTCTATTTTGAGTCACCCTCTTATATCAGAGAAGACATTTGGCATTTGTTTTTTAGGGATTGGCTAACTTCACTTAGCATAATCTGCTCTAATGCCATCCATTTCCCTGAAAAATGCCATGATCTTGTTATTTTTTAGTGCTGAGTAATATTCCATTGTGTATAAATGCCACATTTTTTTTATCCATTCATCTATTGAAGGGCATCTAGGTTGGTTCCACAGTCTAGCTATTGTGAATTGTGCTGCTATAAACATTGATGTGGCTGTGTCCCTGTAGTATGCTCTTTCTAGGTCTTTTGTGTATAGTCCAAGAAGGGAAATAGCTGGGTCAAATGGTGGTTCCATTCCCAGCTTTCCAAGGAATCTCCATACTGCTTTTGGATGCTTTAGACATACCTCTATGAGACCTTGTAGGATGTGTCAAATGAACTTTTGAGGTCCCTTCCAATATTACAGTGTGTGATTCAATGATCTAGTTATTTCTAATCAACATCTCTTTAATGAAAAAATATATTGATTTTTATATTAGCCATAGAATGATTTTGTATTATAAATAGAATTTATTGTGACTTTATAAAATTCTAATATTAAAATTTCTGAAAATGATACACGATTATGTGATGTTTGTGAAATGATTCTTTGTGTACATGCTATATGTATTTCTCTACCAATTGGAGTAAACCAGGTTATGGTATGGTAAAAACAAAACAAAACAAAACAACAACACAAAAAGCCACATGATTTATTTCTCATTGACTTAACATAGTAAAAATTAATGTCTTGATCATAAAAGTCCACAGCATGTCTGGGTACCGCTCCAAGGCAATTGGCTTCCAGATCTACCCTTTAGCACAGCTTGTGGCTTCCATCCCCAAGCTTTCCATCTCAGTACAAGGCCTGGAGTTCACTGATGATCAATTCCTCTGGTTATATGGGTCACAAGTTACTGGCTAGAACTAGGTATCTTATCCTATAATAAGAGGCAGAGCCAATGTAGCCTAATCCTGCCCATGTCCAGCATGATAAGATGAGTGTACAGTGGGACTAGCATTGTCTACCACAGTTCTTGTATAAAATGTGGAACATTTAGGGAAAAACCAATAAAGAACACACACATACATTTGTGTGTGTGTGTGTGTGTGTGCATTGCACTACTAATTTTAGGTTTACTTTATTTCCTTTGAATTAATTGGAGGTAAACTTCTTTTGAGGCTGGGCACAGTGGCACATTCCTGTAATCCCAGTAAATCAGGAGGCTGAGGCAAGAGGATCATGAGTTCAAAGCCAGCCTCAGCAAAAGTGAAGTGCTAAGGAAGTCGTGAGGCCTTGTCTCTAAATAAAATACAAGACATGGCTGGGGATGTGGCTCAGTGGGTCAGTGTCCTTGAGTTCAATCTCTGGTATTAAAAAAAATTTTTTTGAATAATGTTTGTAATTATGCATTCTTCCTGTAGAGAGATAAGTGTATATGATTTTTAATCAAAATCTTAGTCACATTATTTGTTTATTTGTAATTACTTGTTCTCTTAATAATATATACAATTCAATGTTTTTGCTATCTCCATGACAGTAATTTATTTAGTAAATAATAAATCTTATATGAACAATTCCAGTATTTGTTGAGTACTATGACATATATGACATCATTAAATTGCTATATTCAGATAAAATTATATACGATTGGCAGTCACAATTCAAAGAAAGAAAATCTGATGTTGTGGTGAATCTGTAATTCACCAGTTTATTTCCCCCACAAATTGAGGAAATGTACTCGTTTATCTACAGCCACAATGGAAAAGATATTTTAAAATTTATTTTTCCCAGAAGAATTTACAAAGATAAGCCCTGGGATTTCATTTGAAATCACCTCCCAAAATAGAACAAACATGAGAAACCTACTGAATATAAATATTCAGGGAAAGGAAAAAGGCAAATATAACA
This sequence comes from Marmota marmota marmota, assembly GCF_001458135.2. Classification (NCBI taxonomy): domain Eukaryota; kingdom Metazoa; phylum Chordata; class Mammalia; order Rodentia; family Sciuridae; genus Marmota; species Marmota marmota. The sequence goes on along the minus strand of NW_026000174.1, from coordinate 31,557,626 downwards.
TTTAATTAATGTAAAATAAGATCAACAATTTTTCTCGAATTCTAAATGTATCCTACCTCTTTGGATATGTTTTCTTATGTTTGAAGCTCTATTAATAAAATTCATTTTACAATAAAAAACTGAACCTGAAATAAGTGAACAAATTTTTTAAAGTGTTTAAACCCAGGAAAGAATAGTGCTGATTGTGAAACAGACCTGTCAGACCACTGTTCAAGTCAAGACATTCTGTCACCTGTAATATAGTCCTGTACCTGTGTTTACTTATGGAACACACTAATAGCTATGGCTTTTCCTTATTTTTTTGTATAATTTCTTTCCCTTAACAAATCAGAGAAAATCTAGAGTGGAAAACAGATTTTATATTTCTCTCTCAACATAATTATCCAATTTATGGGCCACCACAGAATCTCCATAAAATGGAGGTTGTGGGGAAAAGTCTTCATGTCCTAAGGGGCAGTTAGCTATGTAGATGAAAGGGATAATGGGAGACCTTTTTTTCCCCTGATAGTCTTCACCTCTTTCTTCTGCCTGTCCTCTTGGAAGAGATGGCTAAAGATTGACTGTCTCTACAAAATCCAAGAGAAATGGCCTGTTTAGGTACCAACTTTCATGCCCAGGCAGTTGTGAAATCTAACATTTGGAAAAAAATATGGGATTGTGGATGAGGACACACTACTTTGTGCCATTTCTGTATTAGTCAACTTTTCATTTATGTGAACAAAATATCTGACAAGAATAACTTCGGGTTAAACATTTAGTTTGGATCACCCTTACAGAAGATTGAGTCTATGGGAGGCTATGGGAGGCTGGCTATGAGAGGCTGGCTATGGGAGGCTCTTATGGGAGGCTGACTCCAGGGCAGAATCATCATGAAAGAAGGACCTGGAAAAAAAATCTGCTGAGCTCATGGCAGCCAGAAAACAGAGAAAGAGAGGTAGGATGGAGCTGGGAAGAACATAACAGTGCAGTGCACACTGTGTCATCTGTTTCCTTCAACTATGTCCCCTCTCCCAGTAGTCCATATAACTATTAATGGACTAATCCACTGAAGATGGTGGCTCTCACATACAAAACTGCCTAAAGTCCCATTTCTGAGCCTTGCTGCATTGGGGACCAGGCTATCAACACATGATATTTGGGGACATTTCAAATCTAAACCATAAGAGTTTCAAATCATACTAATTCAATTTTTTAATTCCAACTTATTGATGATTATTGATTATTATTTCAGGCAAGGCACTTCTTTCTGAATTCATTTCACAACGTCTAAAGTAAGGATGTTAGAAAATGTTCCCTTGAAGATGCCTTCCTGCACATCTTATTATGCACTCTACCAGATGCCTGCACACATTGCTTTCTTCCTCTTCTTTCACCCAAGACTACATGCAGGACCATGTTATCTTGGAAAATAAAGACCTTGAACCAGCCTCCCTTGGAGTCTACTTTTGGGTCCTATTTGTGAAGATGATAACCAACACCTCAATGACTACTCTGTGATGTCCAAATATTACAGGGTCCTGAGCTCTGGGCCCAAAATCATTGTAAAAAAATCTTGCCAAACCAAAGTACTTAGAACTGAGGAATGTTAGAATCTCTGATAACAAAAGAATATTGAAGATCATTTCCTCCCAATAAAATGCAAAGCTCTAAACTAGGGCATTGCTTTGTTCAGCACTGTATATCCTGTCACTTAGGAAAGTTTCTCTAACATCGAGGAAGTACTCACTAAATATTTTCTTATTCACATAAGTCAATCTAAGCTTACCCCTTTCTTTTATAGCTTACAAGAGACTCATGTTGGCTTCAGAGATACATGATGACTGGAAGTGGAGGGATGCAAAAGGACGCTCCCTGTGTGGTGGTTAGTCTGAACTGTCACCTTGACTGGATTGAGAGACACCTAGAATGGCCCTGCATTAAAAGCTTTCTGAGTGTGTGTGAGGGTGGTCCCAGATAGGATTGGTCTGTGGACAGCATACTGAGGGGAAACCTGCCTTGGATGTGGGCAGCACTGTCCAGTAGGCGGGGTGGGGGTGGGCAGGTGGAGCAAGAAGGGGAAGAGGAGGGAAGCTGCAGCAGATACGAGCTTGATTGTTGCTGAGTGGCTGTGGCTCTTGCTGCTACATCACCTGTGGACCTCTGACTTCAGCTCTTCACTCTCCTGATGTGGATTCTTACCTGCAGTTCTCCAAGGACTTTTCAGGCCTTCAGTTTTGGACTGGGACTGCACCTTTGGTTCCTCTTGTTCTTATGCTCTGGCTTCATGGACTGATTACTGGCTCTCCTAACTGTGGGACACTTCAGCCTGTAATCATATAGGCCAGTAAATCCCCTTTTAAAATTATACACAAACATACCGTGTTGGTTCTGCTTCTTTAAAAGAATACTGCCCACTATTCCATGGAAAGTGTAAGGAAAAATAAAAGAGCAGGAAAAGTTGTATTTGTATTAAATAAAATAGATGTTAAGCCAAAATAGTCACAAGTGACAAAGGGTGAAATAGAGATTAACTCAAGGCCACTCAGGAGACTTCAGAGGACAGAGCATTGACAGGAACCATAGTGTTCCTTCCCTGTCCTGTCAGTGATAGGCACCTCAGGTTAGTGCAGTGTCAAGTTTCTAAAGGAACTACATAAACAGCTGCCTTCAGTCTTGGAACTGGTGGGTATACAGACAATTGGACAGAACCTTGGCCTTAGGGTGAAAGTCACAATTTGCTGGTTCTTGAGGACAGTGTATTCCATTCCCTTCTGTTTTCCAACATATATCTTCTACCATGCAGGACACCCAGAGGGCTTAGGTCACAGTCACTCTGCTGGCCAAATTGAGTTTCCAAGGCAGCTACCCGCAAACCAGTGCCGTGGAATATCTGAGGAATCCTGTGATAAGATTATGCAGGAATATCTGACCCCTAGAGCAATCCAAACTCAGATAATAGCTCATTTCTCAAGATGGCTTCTGGCTATAGTACCCTGGGAGTTCACTGAAAGACTATGTATGATCTTTCTCCAAAGAAGTCTACTGTGCAGGTATCAGGCAACTTATCTAAGTGGGCCGCAAGCTTGTGAGGATTGTGAAACTATCCAGAAGATAGGATTGCCAAATTTCATACTGATAGAGTTTCCTGGAACTCTCACTTTCATCCTTAATACTGGCTATTTTATTTTTCTTGCTATGATGTTGTCCTAGGTCTCTGAACCCTATTCATTTCCAGGCTCTTGCCTACTGATTTGCAGTGCTCTCCCAAGGTCATGTTCCTCAAAATGGAGCTATAACCCTTTTCTTTGTGGAGAAAGAAGTGCTAGATATTTTTGCTAAGCCATCTTGAAATTTTTTTTGCAATATTTTTTTTAGTTGTCAGTGGACCTTTATTTTATTTATTTTTCTGAAGTGCTGAGAATCAAACCCAGTGCCTCACACATGCTAGGCAAGCACTCTACCACTGAGCTACCACCCCAGCCCTGCCATCTTGAATTTTCTGTTATTCATTTTTTAAAATTCCATTATAGGGATCTACTAAGCTTTGTTTAAATGGATATGTATTTGTTCTGTTTCCAGCATAGCTTTTAGCCCTTGATTGTCTCTCAGACTCTGTGATCATTTGAAACTTTTTGGGGTGCTTCTCAAGGCATAAAGAATGAAAGGGCAGAAAATAATGGGAAAGTCTCAGGCTTGGCTCCTGAAGACCACAGCTGGAATTGGCCTGATCTTCATTGTGTGATCTCAGAAAAATCCTTTAGACTATTTAATCTTCAGTTTTTTTCTATATTAAAGCAGAATATCACAGTAAAGGTTTTTAAGAAACATGTGTTAGCAATATTTCCCTGAACACCCAGAAGAATGCACATCCTCTTTCTGGTTGGTGGCCTGTCTAGGTGAGTCCTCTGAGTTCTGGAGAAGTGGTTGCCTTTGTGAGGCAGAGGACTGCTCACAGGTTATCTATGCCTCATTATTTTCCACACACCTCTTTTGTTTCATCCTTGATTGACTTCTCTTCTTCTTTCTGGAGATATGTTTTTTTTTTTCCATTTGGATTTACTACTTCTCCAGTTTCCATCCATTTACATGTTGTTGACACAGTACAGTAGTGAACCAAACTCATATGAATTGATCTTCATAAAACATCTGATTTGATGAGGAAGAAAAATTATCACACCCTAAATATGGATTAACATACCATTAAGTTCCCTGAGTGAGAATGATATCTGTGGTATTTTTCTTCCTGCATCCTTTTCTGACTAGTCGGGCTAGTTTTTCTAGGAAAACATGTGATGGATGCATACAGTCTTTGATTCTTATGTTATTTTCATCACTATAATAAATACCCAAAGGCAGCTGTTCATGTTTATAAAGAAAATAGGTTTATCTATCTCACCACATTTTTGGAGGCTCAGACTCATGAATCTGGTGATGGCCTTGTTACTTGCAGTCCTAATGAGAAACAAGTTATATCATATCACAACAGACAGGGGGCATGTGTTTTGATGTGTGTCTCTCCTGGTCTCTCTTTCTCTTGTTAGAAAGCCACCAGGATTCAATCATGAGGGATATACCATAATGACTTTTTCAAAACCTTATCACCCTCCAAAATCTCCATCCCTAGACATCATAATTGCACTTGATTTTCTCTCTACTAGTATTTCAGAATGGGAAGGAAATTTCAGCACAGGAAGCTTTGGTGGACACTCAAACCCTTTCCAAAAAATAACAATATCTCCCTGAACACCTAGAAGAGTGCGCATCCTCCTTCTGGTTGGTGGCCTGTCCAGGTGAGTCCTCTGAATTCTGGACAAGTGGTTGCCTTTGTGAGACTGAGGAGTGCTCACAGGTTATCTATGCCTCATTATTTTCCACACACCTCTTTTGTTTCATCCTTGATTGACTTCTCTTCTTCTCTCTCTGGAGGTATTTTTTTTTCCACTTGGATTTACTACTTCTCAGTTTCCATCCATTTACATGTCATTGACACAGTCATGGTGGGTACAAAGGTTTGTTCTAAAAGGTGGATCCTGAGATAATCCTGTTGGGGTCGGATCCACACTGGGTGAGATCAGGAACAAATCATTCATCCCTTTTCTGCTCTAATTCTATCCTCTGTAAACTGAGAAAAAATGCCAGTTCTTACCTTATGGGCTCTTGATAGGATTCAAAGAGAAAATACCCAGGAAGTTCTTAACCATCCATGTTTCCCTCTGAGATGTGAGTGAACTAGTCCTCTCTGAACTAGTCCCAGTTTTTTGAACTAGTCCCAGTTGGAATCTGCATTATCGGGCTGGGGATGTGGCTCAAGCGGTAGTGCGCTCACCTGGCATGCGTGCGGCCTGGGTTCGATCCTCAGCACCACATACAAACAAAGATGTTGTGTCCGCAGAAAACTAAGAAATAAATATTAAAATTCTCTCTCTCTCTCTCTCAAAAAAAAAAAAAAGAAATCTGCATTAGCATCTCTTTACATTCCAAGGCCCACCATTTTTCTATATCCCTCATAGGATTCTCTCACAAACAAACACCTTCATGAACAATAGAGAAAACTCTACTAAATGTCTTCTGGAAGAGAGAAAGGTCCAGAACAATATTATACACACCACAACCCATTATTTAATAGTTCTTCATAGATATTCCCATACTAGCCTCAAAATGCAACTATAATCATTTTCTTTCATTCTTCTTTGTGGAGAAGAAAGTGAGTGCTGGGCATTTCTGCTAAGCCATCTTGAATTTTCTGTTGATGTTTTCTAAAAATTGAACAGTCATATTCCATTATAGAAATGTAATAAGTTTTATTTTTATTTTCACAAATGGTTAGGTATTTGTTTTGCTTCCAGCCTTTCTGGAATTCCTTTAAACCACAAGTAGAGCTGCTAAAAAAACAAAAACAAAACCAAAAAAAACCCCTAAAACATTGTATACTAATTTTTTAAGTGAGCATTAGGAGTTGAAAAACCCAAATCCCTCTTGCCCTCCAGTCTCCTAGCAGCATCTATCATGGCTCCAAAAACGCATGTTCCAACTGAAGTGCCCAGAGTGGGGATAACAGGTTGTACTTTCCCTCCCACATCCTCTCCTAGACAACCAGATCTGTGGGAGCTTTTTTAATCTGAAGAACTGGTGACAGATGCATCATTTTAGATGCCTGTTTGCACCCCTCTAGAAAAGAATGTGTCTTCTTTTCACTTGGGGCTGTTGTTGACCCAGTGAGTGCTCTGAACTCCAGGGCCCTGGCTGCTCTTATGAAGCAGGGAAGAGTTTCTGGATTCTGATCTTCTGATTGGTTTCCATGCACTTCTTTTTTTTTTGTCTTCATTTCATTGACTTTCCTTCCTCTCATTTCTGAAGTTTATTTATGCCAGATTATTTAATTCACAAATTTGACTGCTAATTTGAATTTAAATAGAGAGTTACTGCTCCATTTTACCCACATGTATGTGTAATCAACAGTTCTGTGGTTCTAAGTCTCAGTGAAAGGGTGAACTCTGAGGTAGCACTGCCGAGTTTAGTCGATCACGTTGGGACAGGAGAAATTATTCATGTACTCTGTGTTCAACTCCAACCTCTATAAAATGAAAATAATCTAATACTTACTTCATCATCTCTTGAGAGGATTGAAAGAGAAAACACCCAGTAAATTGATGTTATTTACCCAGGTGCAAGCTGTTTTTCTTTCTGCTGCTAAAATTTGCAATCTCTCTACTTGACTTTGTGCTTTTTCTACTTTACCGTTATAAACTCCTCTTGCACGAAAGCTTTCATTTACAAACAAAACCCTACTAATAAAGATCTCCTGGGAAGGAGAATGGAGTAGATTTATAATGTACACACCACTTAGTAGTCCTCCACAGATAGTCTCATATTTAAATACCTTCTTCAATGACACATCTCACCCTCATTCCCTCATCCTTTATATTGCTGGACAATTCAGTTTGGACACAAATCCTACTCCCCTGTGCACCATAATGCTCCTAAGTACCTAGCAAAACCGTTTGCAGTCCTCATTTGAAAGGCAAAACTGTGGTCAGCTTCATTTACTTGGGCACTTATGAATAATTATTCTAAACACATATATATTTCCAAAATTATAGAATGAACATTTTATCTCATTTTTTCCTGGGTGTCCTAATAGCTGTTATTCCATTTTCATTTTTCCATTTAACCTAAACCACCCACTACCATTATACTTCTCATCCTTGCATTCATTCACACTTAAATATTGAGAACAGTGTGTCCAGACACAGGCTGACACTGAGGAGGTGAACAGTGCTCCTGTCCTCAATGTCTGGCACACTTAGCCATTTCTAGCCCATCAGGCTCAGAAATCCTCACACCTGTCTGGCAAGTGGCCACATTGCCCACATGTCCCCATAGCAATGTCTTCTTTCTGCTACATGAATAGACCACTCTTAGTCATGAGCATGGCCCAGGATCATTGTTGTCATTTTAAAGTTCTTCACCTGAGAGACTGTTTCTGGCCCAAGGCAGATGAATGCCTGGATCCACAGAACTTTCCTGCTGTCTGAGATCTTATGCCAGACTTTTCCTTCCTCATGAAATTCTGGAGACATAGTATGACCTCTGACAGGAATTAGTGGGGTCAGTGTGTATAACTGGGAGAGGAATAGTCCCTCATCAGTAGAGGATCTGTGCATTAGTAGGGAGATCCCATCATTTAGAGTCGATAAGAACTGGGTTGGAATCCCACTTCCAGGATCTTCGACTTTGATAGCTTACTTAATTTCTGCAGGTCTCTCTTTCTTTCCCTATAAGGAGATGATAACTCCCAATATAAGATGGTTGTGAGAATCAGAGCTCACACTGCAGGTGCTCACTTCTGTTTTTATTCCCTGGGGCATCCATAGAGGCTTTCTGGGTATTAATCAGTCATCACAGACAGAAAAAAAAACCCATTTCAAGTAATCAGCCCCTTCCCCAAACTTTCACTATGATCCTGGGCTCATTGACCCTCATTGCTGCCTGAATTTTAGTAGGAATCAGTGGTTGTACTCTGGCTCCTGGGCTTCTGCAGGTGCAGGAATGCCTTCTCTCTACCTCTCCAAACTTGTTGGGTCAACTCCCTCTTCCTCTGTGGCCACATATAGTTTCAGTAGTAAAAATCCTCTCCATCTCCACATTTGATTTCATCACCTACTTTTGCACAGTTATTGTTTGTTTCTGGATCACAGGACTCAGTATGCAAGTACCATTAGCACTGAGTGCTGTCTGTCAGTCCTGTGGCCCATCTAGTACTGTTGTTGACCCAGATACACATCAGCTGTCATGTGTGCCCTGGTCTGGGTCCTTTCTCTGCTGCTGAGCATCCTGGAACACAACTATGGGGCTTTCAGTTTAGATATTATCCATGCCAGAGATTAAATTTCTTTCGTGTTTGTGTGGCTGATATTTTATTTGTGGTTATCTCTGGGTGTAGGCTGGGACTGCTGGTCAGGATCCTTTGTGGTTCCCCAAAGATACAGCTGACCAGGCTGTATGTGACCATCAGGCTATCAATGCTGGTCTTACTCCTCTGAGTCCTGCCTGCAGGCATCCTGGATTCAGATGAATCATAATTCTGAGAGAATTGCTTTATTTCTATATGGTATTAACACTGGTGACAACCTCATCTACTTCTTTGTTGGCTTCTGTAGGTGGCAATAGCGTCAGTAGCAGTGGCAGTACCTGAAGTAGGTTCTGGAAAAGACCTTCCAGGACATAGCTTATGTGGAGAAAGGTTTCCTCAGCGAACTACAGAAAGTCCAGCATCTCCTTAATGTAATGACTTTGTAGCTACCAGGTACATTCAGAGAAGTTGTACCTCTAGAAGATTACATAGATGACTATGTAGATACAGATAGATATAGTAATCTATATCTATAGATGTGCCCATTCATCTATTGTTTGTAGCTGCTTTCACATGACAACAGCTGAGATGAATAGTAACAGAGATCACAGGACTGCGAAGAATAACATATTTAGTAATATGATCTTCACAAATATATTTAGAGATACAGATAAATAGAGACAGAAACATAGATAGTTCACATTAACAAACACATTTGAAAGTTCTTTTTATATTGTCTCAGTAAAGATGTTATCTCATGCTAGAGACTGACATCTACTGGGCAGGCTTGAACCAAGACAACATGAGCTAAACTCCTGGGAACAAACTAGAACTCTATTAGTCTCTTTTCATATCTACAAGTTTTATGATATGAATGTTCTGCAAGAGAGGTTGGTTCCCATTACCATGGAGCTAAACCACATTGGGACCAATCTTCAGAGCAGCTGAAGAGGTTACCAAGTGTGGGAGGATCAGCTGCAGGGCCAGCTGCTGGCTCATGCCAATGAGATGCCAACAGGGAAGCAACAACATGCTGAGCATCCTGGTACCCCTGCACCAACCTTCCATAACCAACCAAATATTGATGCCACCCTAACCAGAAGTTTAAAGAGAAGGAGATTTGGGAAATGTGCAGCCCAGATGAGCTGAAACTTTCAAACCAATGCAATCTATCCCTTCTCAACTTGCTCAACTCTTTAAACCACAGCTAATTCCAAATAAAGAGAAGACTGAAGTCAAGCCTCTTCCTATCATGATATGACTCTCCAACCTAGAACTCAAATCATGCCATTTCCCCAAAAATGTGGACGTCTTTTCACGTGCTTAATGGCCATTCATGTCTTTGTATGAATTTTCTGCTTAAGACTGCTTCCCATTTTTATATGCTTTTTCTTTCTTTCTTTTTTTTAAACCGTCCTTTTGAAGTTCTTTGTGTATTCTAAATAAAAACCTTTGTGGATATAGGTAATGCAACTATTTTTCCCAGTCTGGGACTTTTCTATTTGTTTAAAAATATTTCTAATGAGTAGACATTTTTATTTTTCATGAAGCCTATTTTAGCATTTTTTTTCTTTTATGGCTAATGCTTTATGTATCTGAGAATTATGCCTGGAAAGCAAAATTATTCTCTATTTTATTTCAAGCAGCACTTTAACTTTTGCTGTTATAATTAGGTGTGTGGTCCATTTCAATTTAATTTTTCTGCAAGGTTTGAGATAGAGGTTCACTATTTCTATAGCTATCCAGTTTCCAGTATTACTTTTTAAATAAATATTTTTTTTTGTTGTTCGCTGAATATTCACTCTCCATTAAAAACTAACCTTATAAGTGTGCGACTATTTCCAGATTTTTTAGTCTGGGCCAAATCCTGCACTCATCTGTTTGTGTAAATAAGGGTACATTGGAACAGAGACATGTCTATTTATGTGTTGTCTAGCTGCTGTCACATGAGAACAGCCGAGTTGAACAGTTGTGACATTTAAAAACAAAAATGAGCTGATCCCTGGTCAACTCTTATACCAATGTCTACTCTTCTGATGATTGTAGTATTGAGGAAATCTTTAAATTGGGTAATATGTTAGGTAACTTTGCTTTTGTTCAAGTTTATTTAAGCTTTGTAGGCCTTTTCCTTTTTCTGTAAATTTTAGAATAAACTATAAAGAGCCACAAAATTTCTCATGGAATTTTGATTGTGCATGTGTTGAATCTATTAATTTAGGAGTAACCAACATCTAACGATAGTCTTTGAATTTATAAACATGGTATATTTGTTTTTTATGGTTTTTCTTTTTTTTTTGCACCTTTTTGTTGCTGTTTGTTTTAGTCAGCTTTTTCATCCCCGTGATCAAAGATGTGAGAATAACAATGGAAAGAAGGAAATGTTTACTTGGAACTCAAGTTTCAGAGGTCTCAGTCCAGAGATGGCCAACTCCATTGCTCTGGGCCTGAGATGAAGCAGAACATCATGGTGGAAGGACGTGGTGGAGGAAAGCAGCTCAGGACATGGCAACCAGAGCAGAGCAGAGCTCCTCACAGGGACAAAGTATGAATCCTAACGGTACGCCTCCACTGACCTAGGTCCTCCAGCCACACCTGCCTACAGTTACCACCCAATTAATCCATACCAGAGGATTAATCCACTGATAAGGTTAGGACCCTCATAATCTATCAATTTCACCTCTGAACATTCTTACATTATCTCACACAGGAGCTTTTGGGGGACATATCATATCAAAACCATAACAGTGTTTGTTACTGTACAACTCTTTCCCTATACAAACTATTAATTTGGTCAAATTAATATTTAATTTTACATGATATTTTCACTTCATTTTTCATTTGTTCATTAGTAAACTATAGAAATACCATTGATATATATCAGGTCCTTCCTTTATTTATTAGTAAAATTTTAATTACAATATATTCTTTAATAGACATATAGCTACTCAAATCTTCTAACTCTATTTGTATCTGTTTTGATATGGTATATCTTTTAAAGAATATATCCCTTTCATCTGAAATGTGGAGTATATTAGCATAAATTTGTTCATGACCACCCTTCTTAGATTGTATAATTATGTCAAAATGAACCCCAATATTATGTACAACTGTAATTCACAAATAGAAACAGTGTAGCAAAATATGACAACTTTCAGAGACACAAAGGAAGAAAAATCAATAAATTCTTGAAATAGAAATAGGTAGATGGATGTCAGTGGGAAACGGAAAATGTCCAGAACTCTTTTCTCTACAGAAATGCAGCCTCCAAGTGCAATCAGTAGAGGGCTGTCCTAGGCCTGTCAGAGCCTCAAGGTAGAAAAACACAGAAGAGTCTGAGAGCTGGAGTTGGCAGAAACAACGAAGAGCTCTCTGTACCAGTGAGGCAAACCTTGACCACACCCTCCACAAATGGAAGTCTTAGCTAATGCCCTAGTTCTGATGAGGACAAAAAGATGGAAATTGCCCTTTTACATTGCAAGGGCACTTGCTACATCATTTAGTATCACTTGATTGTGTTTATAGACAAAAACTAAGTAATGTTATCTGGTCTTCTGCCCAGCTCCACCCACCCACACACACTGGATAGTAGTTTTCATGAAGATAGTGACTACTGTTCTTCGCAGTATTCCCAGCTTGGATCAGACTGCCTGATAAATACCAGATTCTCATTAAACGTTTCCTGAATGAACGAACAAATGACTCACTAAATAATGAACGAACATCACAAAATCAGCATATTAGAAGTAGAAGATCTTTGGATATAGTACAACATTATCATTTTATAAGGAGGAAAAATATCAGCTGGAGTGCAAAAGTGGTATGTTTAAGGTCATAAGTTAGAAAAAAGCATGGAATTAGAACCTAGCTCATCATTATGAGAAAACACATCTTTCCCACTGCTAGGGCTTCCTGTCATTCAAAGAAATATCCATCAGGGTTTGTCCTTCCTCTCATTCTCTTCTCCCTTGGGATGTAGGGCAGTTTTTCTGATCAGTGTGTTTGGGATAAAAAACAGTACTGCTAATGAGCGTAAGTCGTGATTTACTCTTGCTGATCCAGAAGCATCAGGTGGAAGGACAGAAGAGACTCATCTGACTGTGACTGGGCTTGCAAATTGACACAACACTAGGGTTCCACATTAGAAATCTCCAATTACACTTCTTGGCCATGTTCTCTAGCTCAATGAGCAAGTAAGGTGACCCTGCTCACCAGCTGACTGATAACCTGTCACTTCATAACTGGTTCAGAACCCAGGTAGAGAAAAGGGAGCTATCTACTGAGCTCTCTAAAACACCAGCACCATGACTGATTCAAGCTCTTACCTTTGGTAGTGCTTCCCTAGTTTTACTTGCAAAGAGTAACACCGCCCCCCCCATAAGAATGCCAAAGACTGTTCATAGAACAAAGTCTGAGAGAGAATCAAACCATCTTTACTTATATTGCATGTTATGTTTCCATGTATTCGCCCTTGGATGAGAAGAAGAAAGTTTCAGAGAAAAACGCACAGGAACTTCAGAACAGAGGTTAATTTGAGGTGAAGAAAAAGGAGAAAATGAGGTTTTTGTGAAGACTAGCAGAGGCTCTTCTTTAAAATGCTATGTGGGCATAAAGAGTCTCAGGAATAAGGTAGAAGAAAATGTACCAAAATTGTGCAGAGATTGAAAGAGGAAAGGTGAGAGGGATAAAGATAGAAGCATCCAGAGAGATGTAGCTACAGTGGGGAAAAACCAAACAAGCCCAAACTGGAGTAGGTACAGAGAGAGAAAGACACATGGCTGGTGTGGAAGGGGAAGGAGAGGAAGCTGACTGATTTCTCGTTTTTTGGTTTGTCCTTATTCCAATGAACTCATCCAAATGAGTCACTTTGAACAGTTTTATCTACTCCTACAGACCTGCTTCAGTGTCAGAAATGCCACAGCATCTTTTCCCACTCTACATTCTGTTTCTGGAAGAAGTGGGTTTATCTATGCTGGCCCTACCCAAATAATAATCACCCAGAGAAAGAAACAAAGACAAGTGAGGACAGAGTGGAAGCTCAGGCCCAGACTCTCTTTGTAACCTGGAAGAAATAATCCACATGGTCAGGTTGTTTATCCATAAAGAGGTGCATAAATCTAAAGATCACCTTGTGTACTTTCCAATTCAGTGAGCCTGAGAGGCTCAGAAGCTCATTTATTGAGAGAGAAATGAAAATAAATTGAGTCAAGGACAAGAGCTCCAAATAAAGGAAAACCAAAGCATGACTAAGAAATTAACAACAACAACAAAATAACCATGAAAGAGAAGAATTTGAGCAGGAGACAGTGTAAGAACTGCATTGAAATAAATGAGCAAATACTACATAGGGTTCCATACAAAAAGGGCTGAAGGGTCAGTGACTTGACCTTATCCTCCAGAGCTCCCAAGCTCCTGGAAAGAATGTCATATACCTGGATAACCCAAGTGCTATGAGATTAGGACGAGAATGAAAGATGTGTGGGTGATCTAGAATCTCAGGGGTAGGAACAATTAACTGCTCAAGGAATTGTACCAGAAAACTTGATGCATACATGACCCTGACCCCTGGGTAGTAATGAAGAATCAGGCTTCCTAAGCCATACAGACCATCCTCAACTTTCCTCCTAACTGCAAACTTTGGTCTATTTTGACTTTTCTTAAAATGATCACAAACAGGCAAATTTCTTTCATGCATGCATATGTTTAATAATGTACATGACTCAAGAAAAATAGTGCATAACTCATCTAGGTTATTCCCCTTAAATCTTGAAATGAGAAGTCAAGTCTATATTATACGGTACAGGTGGGTTGCAATTTTCTCCCCTTTCATTGAAGTACCCACCACAACTGAACTATCTTTTTCCGAAGGCTCTCTCACAGGTCAGTTCACCACATTCAGTGGAACACATTGTGCACTGCCAAAATCTAGGGGCTGCCACTCACACAGAGCACAATATGGGGAAAATCCCCGAAAATGTGGTGTGGGCAAATATTTCTCAAGGAGTGTTTTTTTCTGCTGGCAGAGGCCAGACTTTAAAAGGACCACTATTGCCCCTTTATTCTACTCAACATCTGTCTTCAGAGTGTATTTCCAGGAACCTTTGGCAGCATGTGTCTTGTTCCAAAATGTCATAAGAGATTCATGTTTTCATCATCCTACCTTCTACTTAGAAGTGTTTCTAGGAGCTGAAACTCATTTACTAATGCTACAAGGATAAATAATCTAGGTATGAAGAAGAGAAGAGGGTGAACCTCTGGGGACGTGGATGTTAGCAAAAACTCAAATCAGATAATTTGGTGATTATAGGGACAAATGAGAATAGTTAGATTTTCCTTATGAGAAAGAAAAAGACAAAAAACATACTGAATGGTTTGGCAAGAAACTCCTAGGATAGGGCCAAACTGGAGCCTTATAAAGCAAAGTCAGCGTGCCCTGGAGCAAGATGGCTGGCAGATGCTGGAGGAAAAGAGCATCTAACAGGTGATGCTACCTGTGCCACCTTGAGCATGTTTCTTGATGTATACATTGCTTCTGTTTTCTTCCCTGGTAGGTGAATTCCTGCTCCTGTGTATCCCCCCTCAGGTGTTCAGAACATAACAAACCAAATGTTAAATTCACCTGTATTCAACTTCACACCCAAACCCTGAAATACAGTATGCAAAATTGGTGAATGTGATAAACTTTAATAATGATATGGGAGTTATAGAGAAAGCAGGGGCAATAACCATCGAAAAAATAAATAAATTAAACCTCAAACCAGTTGTAGTACAAATTGTGTCCTGAGAGATCCGTTTGTGCTAAAAATGTCCCCATCACGTTGGATCTACAACATCTTGTCTTTATTCATGACTTTCCTATTCTTCATCTCTGTTATTCAGTCTACAAAATTTGAATCAACCATGCATTGTAAATAGAAGATACCAGGATATCAACTGATATCATCAGTTGAATGGTAATGTATCAAGTAGATAAATTGGTCAATCACCTACTTATTATCACCCTAGAAGAAGAAGTCGACAAGACTGCCCTCCTCTACCAGCCTAGAGGATGCTACAAAGTAGGGCAAGAGAGACTGCCTAGGATAAAACTACATCTCAGACAGAGATTTCAGTGATGGGGGAGAGAAGATGATAAGGAAAGTTAGAATTGGAGTAAAATAGCTCTTCTCTTAGTACCTCATTATTCATAAAACCATTTCCTAATAACAGTATTTTTTCATTATATAATAAATATATAATACTTTTCATTATATAACACAATGAGTAAGTTTAAAACAAGAGTATTTTCAAATCACAGTTATGGAAAGAACAGAATGCAATCCAGACTCATGGTAATTACTTGCAGAGGCACAGAGAATATTTAGAAAGCATTAGGCAACATGGAGCTTTCAGCTTTTGTGCCAGTTCCAGATGACTGGGAGAGTCAGGACCAGAATCTTGCCTTCAGAAGAATTTTCAAGCCACTACTTTTCAGTGGGAAAACCAGGTCTATAACCTATTAACCATGTCTACCATGGGTGGAGTCCTGAGGATAATGCCAGAAAGTGGGAAATGGGAGTAGTACTAATGAGAATAGAGGTAAGTAGGAGCAAGAATGTTGAATGTCAGAGGAAATATAATACTTAATTGCCGCAGTCCGGCTGGGCAGAATAACCGGGAGGTGACAAGCAACTTGAAGGTTGAAGCGGGAACTGCTTTATTGCAGGGAAACTCAGCAGGAACTGAGCCGGAACTCAAGGTAGCGGGCACCCAAGGTAGCAGGAGCCGCCTTATTGCAAAACAGCAGAGGTATATATACCTAACTGGTTACACACAGCTTGACTCAATTAGCATCATCCAGTTATGGCAATCAGCCAATAAGGAATCTCCATCAACTTAATGGCTCAGTGGCGTTGCTTCACAAACCACTCCTCCTGGCAAACTGCCAGGCACCATCTTGACTTGATTTGCGGTCCCCAACACTTACTAGACTTTATTTTTACATTTATCAAAAATTCCAAATGCCTTCCTAATAGAATAATAAATAAGGTGATGTCAAACTCTGGAACCAGTCCACCCAGGTGAGTGAGCGAGACTGTGGGTTTCTAATAATTAGCATGAAAAATCAGGATGATTTTCATAACCACTGTACCATTCTTCTGCTTTCGTAGACGAATTCTTGCTGGACAATCCAAGGTACACATAGCAGTGAATGTGTGGAAAGAAGGAAGGTACTGGTGACGAGGGCTGCAGTCACACTCAGGATGCCTCCTTCTATTCCTTGCAGGTCTCTGGAGCTTCTCACAAGCAGAGGGTCTAACAGATCAGCATACTTTCCTCACTGTACATTTCCACCAACACAACCACAATGACAGAGCTATGACTGGTTTTCATTTTTTTCATCATGTTGCACAAGAAGAAAAACCTCAAATTTTTCTAAAATTCAGGATCATGTGAATCCTCACAATAGTATGCAGATTCATCCTGCTGAAAAATACCTGTCACTATGTATAAATTGACTTCCATGATATGCCACCCATGTGGCACACATGAGGTCTCTGCTCTCCCATCCTGGGAACTGCATAGTCCTTCAGACCCTGCCTAGGAAACTTCCACAATTTTATAAATATTAGACTAATATTATCCTGAGGTAGTAAAGATGCCTGAATTGGAGGCTATATATATGTCATATTTCCAAATTTCTCATATTCTAGAGAGGTAATAAAAACGTGCTTCTACCTTGCTTACTGTGACACTGAATTAGGGGCAGCTGCACCCCATAATTAAGTACTTGCTATTTCTATAGATAATATGAGGAATATTACCCTAGAAAGAGACTCCTATCTTTTCAGTTCAAGTCTTACTAATAAATAAGGTTTGAAACTTCTGAGCTTAGAGCCATGGGATTTTGGAATTGCCACAAGGAAGCAGTGTTCCTTCTCAGAATGTTTTACCTGCCCAAGGGGGCCATCATAATCAAGGTCATCATTTGTCCCACCACTTAATTATTGCTACCATGCTCATCACTAATTAATGTTAACAACTAGAATTTGACTTTAACACAAATCTTAAGACTGATAAAATAATATCATCCAACACTTTAATACAGAAAAGAAAGGCTCTGAGAGAAAAAGAAATTGAATCGCAAGTAACTGAGCCAGTATTCGGCAAAGCAATTCTCAGTCTGACATCCCTCCAAACTCAATGTTCATAGCCTAAGTAGTATTCATGGTGATGCCCACTTCTCCTGTTTCCAAGTCAGCACCTACTACCATCTTCAATCCCTGCATTTCCTCCAGGGCCCTCTGAAGAACCAACTGAATATACTTCCACGACCAATGCTGCTGCCTAAAAGAGTTAAGAAAAAGTGAACACATGATGTCTCACATACCCCACCCCAAGTTGGAACCCTACAGATGTGAACTGATTAGAAGAACTGGCTTTGAAAGAAAGAGAAAATCCTTCACAAAGGGATTTCCTCTGTCCTTTTCACCAGAGATGAGCACACTGCTTAATGAGAAGTATTTGGATATTGACAGAGATCAGAGGTTAGTTTTTGCATTCCTGGTGTCTTCTGGAGATGCCAGGAGGAGTGGTATCTGAGGAGGGTTTGTCACATGCCACACAGTCTCTTTGGTTTTCTTCCCAAAATTAAATTCACTGGAGGTGAAAAATCTGAAAGATGTCAATCAACCTTGGCCTCTGTCCATCCCCACCATCCATCTCCCTTCCTGTGGACAGTCACTGATTTGGATCCTTCAGAGTCATATAATGTGGGCACATACCAACAGGCTCTGCATCCAAAAGGGAGTACACCCTCTCTTGCTAAGCATTCAAGACTATCCATGGCCAGGCCCACCCTGTCTTTTATTTTGTTTTGTTGGATTGTCTTTCTTTTCTTATAGAAGTAACATTAACATAGATTTTCTTCACAAAACTACATGACCTACAAAGGAAAAGAACCTCTCATTCCACTCCCCAGAAGGAATCACCTTTTATAGTTTCGATTATTAATTTTATTTACATTTTTATAACTGTAAATAGAAGATTTAAGTTCACAAGTTCTCAGCATTAGACACCACTTATTGACTTCTTATAAAAGAAAAGGGTTTCAGCACCAACTTCAACTCAGGTATCTGGTTGATGATTCATTTTCAGTTTTTCAAGTTCCAGGAAGTATTTTGAATCTTATTTCCTAGTTCTTCCTTTCAGCAGCCTCATGTTGCATCCAAATTGAGCTGCCTACATAAAAAATGTGACATCAGGATGTAGCTCAGTGGTAGTGTTTTCGTAGCATGTGTGAGGCCCTGGGTTCAATTCTCAGAACCACACAAGGAAAAAGAATATCAAACAATTTCATGTTGCTTCTCAATGAACTAGACACACAAGCACAAACTAAACCCAAAATTAGAATAAAGAAGACAATAATGAAAGAACAGAAATAAATAGAATAGACTCTAGAAAAACATGAAAAAGGTTAATAATACAAGAGTTGTTTATTTGAAACTATAAAGAAAAGTGACCAAACTTTGTTACTTATCTAAGAAAAAACAAAGAAGACACAAACCAAAGAGCCATTATAATAAACAAATAGAAATTTAAAAAGAGACTATTATGAAAAATTTTATAACCAAAATTAGATAATCTAGATAATTAAATAACCTAGGGATAGCACAAAATTATATAACCAATTTTAGATGAGGTAACCATAATTAGATAACCTAGAAGAAATAGATACAAGTTCCATTCATTTAACTATCTATAGTCTATGGCAGCTTAGTTTGTATGTATATATGTTTGTGTGCATTACAAGAGCAGAGTTAGTTGATTCCCAAGTATTTTATTTTATTTTTTTGAGGATATTGTGAATGGAGTGTTTTTCCTCATTTCCATTTCAGAAGTTTTGTCGCTGATATACAAGAATGCCTTTGATTTATGCGTGTTGATTTTATATCCTGCCAATTTGCTGAATTCATTTATTAGTTCTAGTAATTTCTTTGTAGACCCTTTTGGGTCTTCTAGGTATAGAATCATATCATCCACAAATAGTGATAATTTAAGTTCTTCTTTTCCTATTTTTATGCCTTTAATTTCTTTAGTCTGTCTAATTGCGCTGGCCAGTATTTCGAGAACTATATTGAATAGAAGTGGTGAGAGAGGGCTTCCCTGTCTTGTTCCAGATTTTAGAAGGAATGCCTTCAATTTTTCTCCATTCAGAATGATGCAAGCCTGAGGCTTAGCATAGATAGCTTTTACTTACAAAGGTAAGTTCCTGTTATCCCTAGTTTTTCTAGTGTTTTGAACATAAAAGGATGCTGTACTTTGTCGAATGCTTTTTCTGCATCTATCGAGATGATCATGTGGTTCTTATCTTTAAGTCTATTGATGTGGTGAATAACATTTATTGATTTCCTTATATTGAACCATCCTTGCATCCCAGGAATGAATCCTACTTGATCATGGTGCACAATTTTTTTGATGTGTTTTTGTATCTGATTCGCCAGAATTTTATTGAGGATTTTTGCATCTAAGTTCATTAGAGATATTGGTCTGTAGTTTTCTTTCTTTGAAGTGTCTTTGTCTGGTTTTGGAATCAGGATGATGTTGGCCTCTTAGAATGAATTTGGAAGAGCTCCCTCTTTTTCTATTTCCTGAAATAACTTGAAAAGTATTGGTATTAATTCTTCTTTAAAGGTTTTGTAAAACTCCGCTGTATA
>NW_026000174.1:31493047-31537319 GCF_001458135.2 Marmota marmota marmota | reverse complement strand
TTAACAGTATATAATGTCCTTCCTTATCCCTTTTGATTAACTTAGTCTTGAAGTCGATTTTATTCGATATGAGGACGGCCACCCCTGCTTGCTTATGAGGACCGTGTGCGTGGTATGTTTTTTCCCAACCTTTCACCTTCAGCCTGTGTATACCTTTCCAATCAGATGTGTCTCCTGGAGGCAGCATATTGTTGGATTTGTTTTTTTAATCCATGTTACCAGCCTATGTCACTTTATTGGTGAGTTTAAGGCATTAATGTTTAGAGTTAGTATTGATATATGGTTTGTACTTCCAGCCATGTTTGATTATTTATCTTTTTTAAATTTTAATTTGGTTTGTGTCTCCATGATTAGCTTTCCCTCTGACCTCTGGCTTTACTGAGGTACTTCCCACTGTTGGTTTTGTTTATTGTTTTCATTTCTTCCTCGTATAGTGTTTTGCTCAAGATTCTTTGCAATGATCGTTTTCTGGCTGCAAATTCTTTTAACTTTTGTTTATCATGAAAGATTTTTATTTCGTTGTTGTACCTGAAGCTTAATTTTGCTGGATACAAAATTCTTGGTTGGCATCCATTGTCTTTCAGTGTTTGAAATACTTTGTTCCAGGATCTTCTCGCTTTCAGTGTCTGTGATGAAAAATCCGTTGTTAACCTTATTGGTTTACCCCTGAATGTAATCTGCCTCCTTTCTCTTGTAGCTTTTAATATTTTCTCTTTGTTCTGTATATTGGATATCTTCATAACAATGTGTCTTGGTGTTGGTCTACTATGATTTTGTATGCTTGGTGTCCTGTATGCATCTACAATTTGTACATCCATTTCCTTTTTTATATCTGGAAAGTTTTCTATAATTATTTCATTCAACAGGATGCTCATTCCCTTGGTTTGAACCTCTATACCTTCCTCTATCCTGATGACTCTTAAGTTTGGTTTTTTTATGTTATCCCATATCTCTTGGATGTTTTTCTCATGATTTTTTACCAGTCTTTCTGAATTGGCTAGACTCTTTTCAAGAGGATATATTTTGTCTTCATTATCTGACGTTCTGACTTCTACTTGCTCCACTCTGTTAGTGACACTCTCATTTGAGCTTTTAATTTGGTTTATAGTTTCCTTCATTTCTAGAATTATTGATTGATTTTTTTAGTACTCTCTATCTCCTGATAAAGATGCTTATTTGCTTCTTTTATCTGTTTATGTAATTCATTTTCAATGTGTTCTTTCATTGTTTGAATTTGCTGTCTCATATCCTCT
Organism: Marmota marmota marmota; assembly: GCF_001458135.2. Lineage (NCBI taxonomy): Eukaryota > Metazoa > Chordata > Mammalia > Rodentia > Sciuridae > Marmota > Marmota marmota. The sequence goes on along the minus strand of NW_026000174.1, from coordinate 31,536,066 downwards.
TTAAGATTCCATTCCACCTGTCTAAGGTATTCCTTGAGTTCTTTATTTGACCATTTTTCTGATGCCTCTAGGTCCTCCTGTATATTTAGGCTGTCCTGCATTGTTTGTACTCCTTTTCTTCCTTGCTTTTTCATGCTGCTCATGTTACTTCTTGTTCTGTTTGACTGCTGAGTTACTGTTTACTCTTATAAATTTATTTGGTTTTTTGGGTCTCTGGAGTCTTTCTTTTGTGATGGGAGACTATGACTAGAGATGATGACTTTTGTTGCACTTTAATGCAGATTCATTCATTTCCTAAACTGTGTACGGATTCTGATGGCATATAGTGGTCTGTGATTTGGTCTTGGGACTTATATTTAGGTTGAATGATGTGATGGTATTGAGGTTGGTATCTCTTGGCAACCTTGGAAGGTTGCTCTACTGACGAGGGATATTAACAGGAGAATGGTCTGGAGTATTTGGGGGTAGCTAGGGACTTGGTAGCACTATATAATGCCTCGGAACATTTACCTATACATATTTAGTAAATTACACATAAACAGTGTTGTGATGCTTGGGAGGAAAGGTATTAGAAGGGAAGGGAAGAAGTCACTAAAGAGAATGAGAGTAAACAGGTAGAATTCAAGGAAAGGGGAATAAGGAAATTGAAAAGAAATGAAAAGACAAAAGAAAAAAATAGAAAATAAAGAAAAAATTTAAAAAAATAATCAAAAAATAAAAAACAATAAAAAATAAAAAATAAAAATAAAAATAAAAAACTATTAAAAAACCCCAAATAATAAAAAAAAATTAAAAAAATGCAGTCTTAGAGTTCAATTAACTTCCCTTCCAGTAGGTGGAGCTGTGCCCACCGGGCCAAGCTTCTCCTCTCAATATGCGGGAACCAATCACTGTGCAGCAGCTCCTCCTCCCAGAGACTGGGCGGGTCTCCAATCCTGAGTGCCTAGGGCCCTTTCTTGTGTCTAGACACTTCCCCACTTTTCCTCCAGCCAGGCCCCACTATTGGTGATGCTCACCACAATACAGGCTACACGCCAGGCCTGCTGCTCCCGGGAGCCCTATTTTCTTGAACGACTGGGCACACTCTCCCTGTTTGCCAGTCCCTCAGACCCTAAGGTTGTGGAGCTTGGGGCTGAGAACTCTCAGCGTATTTTGCTTTCCCCCCGGTAACCACGCCCCCGGTAGCTGGTGCAAGAGACCACAGTTGTCAGCGCTGGTGGGAGCGGTAGCCGGGGTCCCGTGCTGCAGGTCCTGCGCCGCTGTTCCCTCGGTCTGACTATTGTGCTCACGGGAGAGCTGGGAGGGGCCCTTGAGGTTTCCCCGCTGTGTGTGTGTGTGGGGGGCTGGGTGGTTACACACCTGCCACCGCCAGTTTCTATGAAGTTATCTCCTCCGCCGCATTCTGGTGACCTTATTGTAATTATTGATAAGATAGAACTTATGTCTTCTAATTTGCTATTTGTTCTCTACATGTTTTTTAAAATTCTTTTCTTCTTTCATCACTACTTTCTTTTGTGTAAAATAGATTTTTAGTGAGTCATTTTAAATTTTTATTATTTTACATAATGTTATAAATAAAAATATAAATGTAAATAATTAGATAAGTGGGCTAAAAGAATTACAAAAATATATCTATGCTGTATTTTATATCTATGTATTATCTTCACCAATGTTCTTTATTTCATCATGGGTCACACTGAAGGACTCTCTTTAGTATTTTTTTGTGAGATGGGAAAATAATGATGAATTCTCTAGTTTAGTGACCTGGCAATGTCTTAATTTCTCTTTCATATTTGAAGAGGAGTATGCCTATGTATGGAATTCTTGGTTGACAGTCTTTTCTTTCAGACTTCGAATTCACTCCATTGCATTCTGCTCACAGGGTTTCTGATGAAAAATTGTTTTGAATCTTTTTTATTGTTATGTTTTTATTAGTGCATTCTAGTATTGTATTTCTTTTTGACATAATCTTACAATCATAGAGTATAATTTGCTCCACTTCAATCCCCAGTGTTTCCTCTTTTAATCCCCTCCTCCCTCTCCTTGTTCCCTTTCCTCTACTCTACTGGTTTCCTTCTATTTATTTATATATTTTTTTAAAAATTAGAGCTTTATTAATATACAGAAAGGTGAAATTCACTGTGTCATATTCATATGTACACAGCATAATGTGGTCAATTTCTGGAATTCCACTCTTCTGTCTTTTCTAGTCTGTCCTCTCTTCCCCTCAATCTTCTTTCTCTGCTCCACTGATCTCTTTTCAGGATCTTCCCCACCCTTTTCCCTGATTTTGGTCTAGCTTCTATATATAAGAGAAATTTTCAATTTTTGATTGTTTAAAATTTGTTCTAATTAGTTATGACAGTAGGATGTACTTGGACACATCATACATAAATAGTATAATTTTTTATTCTTCTGGTTGTACATGATGTAGAATCACACTGGTCATGTAGTCATATATGCACATAAAGGTAATAATGTCCAACTCATTCTACTATCATTCCTACCCCCAAAACCCCTTCCCTCCCTACACTTCCCTCTGCCTAATCCAAACTACCTCTATTCTTCCCTAACATCACCCCACTTATTGTGAATTAGCATCTACATATTACAGAAAACATTCAGTCTTTTTTTGTGTGGGGGGTTACCTTATTTCACTTAGCATGATATTCTCAAGCTCCATCCATTTACTGACAAATGCCATAATTTTATCATTCTTTAAGGTTTCTTTAAAGTAATATTCCATCAACTACTGGTCCTAGGGGGGAACCCTTTTCCTGCTTGTCACTGCCATAGATGCAGGGAATATAGCTGGATGACCCTGTGAGGTGACTTCAGGCCACAGTCAGCAGGATGGATACACTCCATGGTAAAAAAAAGTGCAGAGCAGAAGAGCAGAAGAGAACACAGGAGAATCCTAGGACATTCCCTGCAAAATGACCTGGGGAAGGAACACAGCCTGTTGGTGATCTTATATACAGGAACCTTCCAAGCTTGCTGAGGGGACAAAGGTATAACCACAGGCATCTCTGGAGGCTCCAGCTTTATGTTGATGAGAGGGCAGCAGAACAATAGCTGAATTCCCTGGGAGTACTTTCTAAAAGCATACTTCTCTCTGGAATTCCCAGGAACAGCTTGTAGCCCCGTATATAGACCATAAATTTTTCATCCATTCATCTGTTGAAGGACACCTAAGATGGTTCTATAGTTTAGTTATTGTGAGCTGAGGAGCTATAAACATTGATGTGGCTGCATCATTGTAGTATGCTGATTTTAAGTCCTTTGGGTATAAATAAAGAATGGGTAATTGGGCCAAATGGAGGTTCTATTTCAAGTTTTCTGGGGAATCTCCATACTAATTTACATAATGGTTGCACCAATTTGCAGTTCCACCAACAATGTATGAGTGTACATTTCCCCCCACATCCTTGTCAACATTTATTGCTGTTTGTATTCTTGTTTTTAATCTTTTATTGATTTTATTTTTTTTTAATCCACGACAGCAGTGGAATGCATTGCAATTCTTATTATGCTTATAGAGCACAGTTTTTTATTGTTGTTTGTATTCTTGATAATTGCCTTTCTGACTGAAGTGAGATGGAATCTTAGAGTAGTTTTGATTTGCATTTCTCTAATTGCTAGAGACCTTGAACATTAAATGGGATGGATTCAAACTGAAAAGCTTCTTCTCAGCAAAGAAAACAATCAATAATGTAAAGAGAAAGCCTTCAGATAGAGCATTAATCTCCAGGATACATAAAGATCTCTAAAACTTAACACCAAAAACCAAATAACCTAATTAATAAATGAGCTAAGGAACTTAACAAACACTTCAAAGAAGAAGAAATACAATCGATCATCAAATACATGAAAAAACATTCAACATCTCTAGCAGTCCTTGATTTTTTTCAGTCTGCCTTATTTAACTTAGTATGATGTTTTCCAATTCCAACCATTAACCAGCAAATATCACAATTTCTTCTTTTAGGGTTCAGTAAACTCCCTTATGCACATATACCACATTTCCTGAACCCATTCATCTGTTGGCAGACACCTGGGTTGGTTCCATAACTTGGCTATTGTGAATTGTACTGCTATAAACATTGATGTCCCAAATCAATACTGCATGGATCTTACTTCTTTTGAATGAATATCAAGGAGTGGGATAGCTGAATCATATGTTGGTTCTATTTCTAATCTTTTGAGGAATTTCCATATTGCTTTCCAAGGTGTTTGTACAAGTTTGTAGCCCCACCAACAATGTAAGTTTCTATCTTTCCCCCACATCCTTCCCAGAATTTATATCATTTGTATTATTTTTAAAGATATCACTACTTTATTTATTTTTTTTAGATTTTTGTTGGTTCTTTTTAGTTATCATTTGTATTCTTGATGACTGCCCTTCTGACTGAAGTACTATGTAATTTCAATGTAGTTTTAATTTGCATTTCTCCGATTACTAGAGATGTTGAACATTTTTTATATTTTTGTTGGCCATTTATATTTCTTCTTTTGAGAAGTGACTTCTTAGTTCTTTTGCCCATGTATATTATTTTAAAATGATTCTCAGCCAGAAGGTTAAAGACTCTGCCTTAGCCTTCACGTCTCACTTGTGCAGAGCTTAATGTCAGCAAGAAGAAACAGCTTAGGGCCACAGTTTTTAAATATTCTGGATATTAATTCTCTGTTAGAGCAGCAGTTGATAAAGATCTCCATGCTCTGGGATCTCTGATCATGTTCTTAGTTCTTTCTTTTCCTGTGAAAAGTGATAAATTTGATGATGTTTCACTTATTAAACCTGAGTTTTACTTCTTGTGTTTTAAGAGTTTTGTTAAGGAAGTTGGTATCTGTACCAATAATCCACTAGAAGACTTCTAGAGCTGATAAATTAATTCATCAATGTAGCAGCAGACAAACTCAAATCATCACTTGCCTATCCTCCAGTAATGAATTTGCTAATAAAGAAATCAGGAAAACTATCCTATTCACAATAACCTCAAAACTAAACAAAACTCAGGAATAAGTCTAACTAAATAGGTGAAAGACCTCTACAATGAAAATATTGAACACTAAAGAAAGAAATTAAAGAAGACCTTGGAAGTTGAAAAGATCTCCCATGTTCTTGGATAGGCAGAATTAATATTGTCAAAATGGCCATACTAACAAAAGTGTTGTTCAGATTGAATGTAATCACCCTCAAAATACCAGCAACATTCTTCACAGAACTAGAAAAAAAAGGACCTAAAATTTGTTTGGAAGAATAAGATACCCAGAATAGTAAAAAAAATCTTGAGCAAGAACACTAAGTGGAAAGCAGCACAATACCAGATCTCAAATCATATTACAGAGTTATAGTAACAAAACCAGCATGGCATTGACATTAAAACAGGCATGAATACCAATGGAATAGAATAGAAGACACAGTCATCTTCATACTCGACAGAGGAGCCAAAAACACCTTGGGAGAACGATTGCCTTTAAACATATGGTGCCAGAAAAACTGGCTATCCATAAGTAGAAAAATGAAACTTGACCCCATCTCTCACTGAGCACAAAAGTCAACTCAAAGTGGATCAAAGATCAGAAAGTGTTTAAGTGCTAAAAGAAAATGTAAGCTGATTTCTCCAGCATGTCGGCACAGGCATCATTATTAATCTCATTAAAGATCCTCTGCCTGTGAAGAGTCATTGCTCTTTTGACTTTTAAAGTTCTCATATGTATGGCTTTAAAAGTTTGATCATGATATGAGGAGTTTTGGAGCACTTTGGGTTTTATTTATTTAGATTCAGTTGGGGGGTCTTATATATGTAGATTAATATTTTCATCAAAACTGGGAAGATTTCAGTCATTATAACTTCAAATATCCTTTCTGTTCCTCCTCTCTTTCTAGGACTTCCATTTATACTTACACTTGACAGTGTCACACAGTCTCAGGCTCTAATTTTTCTTTGTTCTCTTTCATTTCTTTTATTCAGACTGCATCATCTCAATGGTCATATTTTGAATTTTGCAAGTTATTTCTCCTGCCTACTCAAATCTTCTGATGAGTTCCTCCAGTACATTTTTCATTTTAGCTTTATCTTTAATCCGTGATTACTGCATAGTTTTAAAAATACCATTTTTATTTCTTTATTGATATTTTCTATGTGCTGAGATATTTTCCCCATATTTCCCTTTAGTTCTTTGAATATATCTGATTTAAATCTTTCTTTTACTCTAGTATGTTTAAAATTTTCCTCTAAATTTCAACATCTGGGCCTCTTGGGGATAGATATTATTAAGGGCTTTCATCTTATATATGGGCTATACTTTATTCTTGCATGTCTAATAACTTTTTAGGTTGAAAACTTGACATTTTTTAATAGTACAATGTGGCAATCAGATTCCCTTCCTCACTGTTTGTTGTTAGTTTTACTTAGCCAATTTCCTGAATTAAGTCAATGAATTTTGTATTCTTTGTTGTGTATAGCTGCAGAAATCTCTGTTCTGTTAATTTAGTGATTAATTTACAATGGAACTGAGATCTCTAAATGCCTGAAACACACAAGTCTCCAGGTCATTGCTGAGAGATTCTGTGTAGATTGTTCTCATCTTGACACTCAGCCAGAAGGTTAATGACCCCTAAGGTGGAGTCACTCTCACTTGTGCTGAGCCTCAAGGTCAGCCAGAATCAACAGCTGAGGGCCTTCTCAGATCAGTCCTGGGCATGCACAAAAATTGAGAATGCACAACTTTGTGCATGCAGGTGGAAGATTCCTAGGAAGATGTTGGAGCTTATAAAAGCCCCCTTGGACATCTTGTTAACGAACTTTTCCTTTACTATTTTGGTTAGATTATTGTCCATAATGTAATCCACTGCCTCACAAAGCCCAAATACTAATCAGTTGTTTATCATCTTGAATTCCTTTTAACAAACCTTTCCCTCCCTGAGGAAAAGACTTTTTGCACTAAATTATCTCCATATTGGGTTGAATACAAATAGCTGTGCAAGTAAACTCTTTCAAGAAACCACGAGACGGGTCAAACTAGGAGCACTCTCTGGGAATAAGGCTTTGACAAAACTACTCTGTTTCCACTCACAGCTGCCAGGCAGTTGTCTTTCATCATGACTGTAGGCTGCAAGAATGATCTCTGTCACAGGCAACCTATGGCTGTATTGCCTGAAGCAAGTGACTGAGACTTCTTGAGCTTTTCTGCCCTCATTGGTAAGGTAGGCAAAGTAATAACATGCTTTTGTTGGATTACCAAGGGAACTTTGGAGGGTACATTTAATATTTCATAGGAACTTAAAAAATGAAATTAATTTTATGACTCTCCTGCAGCCAAAAACAGAACACCTTTCAGGTATAATTTTCTTGGTTTTATTTTGTATAAAAACTTTAATCCATGTATTTATCTGCCTTTACAAATATTCATCTGGAGAGCTTATGGGGCGAATCATTCATTCATGTCTTCAATCAATGATGAGTATTTACTGAGCAGGTGTTCACTATTTATTATCTTACAGCCTCCAGAATACTGAGAGGCGGGGACCATAATATATTTTAGCCAAAAGAAAACAGTCTCATCAAAATAAGAAAGATTGTCTAAATCTTTTGGCTGATAATTATCAGAAAAAAATATAAACCTAGATAAATTTGACTCCAAGCACCCTACTGCTCATGTGGTCTTGTATGCAAGACACAGCTTACCATGTTTGTTTTACCCTTTCCCTCTCACTTACTTCCTGCATGGCCTGGGTGAACACAACTCTCTCATTTTTAAAAAATTGATTTCTTAAAAAAATAAATGTAGTGAAATGCATTAAAATTCTTATTACATGTATTCAGCACAATTTTTTATATCTCTGGTTGACACTCAGCCAGAAGGTTAATGACCTGGTTGTATATAAAGTACGTTGACACCAATTTGTGTCTTCATACATGTACTTTGGATAATGATGTCCATCACATTCCACCATCATTTCTAACTCCATGCCTCCTCCCTTCCCCTCCCACCCTTCTGCCCTATCTAGAGTTCATTTATTCCTCCCATGCTCCCCCTACCTACCCCACTATGAGTCAGACTCCTTATATCAGAGAAAACATTTGGCATTTGTTTTTTGGGGATTGGTTAATTTCACTTAGCATTATCTTCTCCAACGCCATTCATTTACCTGCAAATGCCATGATTTTATTCTCTTTTATTGCTGAGTAAAATTCCATCGTGTATATATGCCACATTTTTTAATCCATTCATCCACTGAAGGGTATCTAGGTTGGTTCCTCAGTGTAGCTATTGTGAATTGTACTGATGTGGCTGTGGGTCACCACATCTCTATTATGCCCAGTTTCTCCCTAATGTTGCCTCCTCAAAGGTATCGGAAAACCTGCTACTTATTTGGAAGTTATTTTTGGTAATCTGCCTCTAAGACATATGTTATTCATGAAAGGAAGGATTTTTGTCTTTGAATCTCCTGTAAGCCACTTTTAAATGACAGGTACCTTCTAAGATGACCTTCAGTGATCTCTACCTCTTCTCTACCTGGTATGATTATCTCCCCTTGAATAACTTGCTCCTAGCCAATATAATACCTGTATGTTGAAAGGATGCAACTTCAAAGCTTTGCTTATAAGAGATTGCAATTTCAGTCACTGTTTTGGGGAGACATATTTCTCAAGGAACTGGGCGCAACTTCCAGTCAATAGCCAACTAGGAACTGAGACGCTTAGACCAACAAACAGCACAAATGGAATTGAATCCTTCTGGCAAGTTTGAAAATGAATTTGTCATGAGTTGAGCTTTAAGATGAAATACCATTACTGCAACCTTGCTAGAAACCCTGAGTCTTTGGACTTGGCTAAGCCATGTATAGATTCCTAACCTACAGAAACCATGTGACAATAAGTGTATGGTATTTTACACCTTAAATTTGTCTTAATTTGTCATGCAGGAATAGATAACAGTATATAGGAAGTCAATAAATATTTGTTGCATGATGGCTTTATTAACATGATCATGATAGCATTAATTTTCGTTTATTGATAGTTAATCATTTACAAGTATCATGCTAGATGTTATACACACATGCTGTAATTTACTGCATTTTTTCATATCTAAAATGTAAATAATTAAAAGACATTCTCAGTGGCTTGCTATGCTTTGTTCACACCAGCTCACAAGAGCCAATTGTTGTATTTTCAGGAACTTTGCAAGTCCACTGACAGCATCATGATAGCTTACAATTGATGCAAGTTTTATACTATAAAAATCAGCACATGTACCAAAACAGATTTTGGAGAGCCAGTCCTTAAACATTTCCAGCTCACCCCTGGACACACCATTATTTGATATACATGAAGAAAACAATACTTTAAGTTTTAAGATGTTATGTGTTACAAGATGCATCCCAATTTCAGATGTGCTAAAATGTAACAAACAAACAAACAAACAAACAAATGGATTGCCAGACACAGTAGCAGTAGCACATACTTATAACCCAATGAATTGGGAGGCTGAAGCAGGAGGATCCTAACTTTGAGGCTCACTGGGCAAATTTGTGAGTGCAGTGTTAAAAAAAGCAGGGGTTACTGAGATATAGCTCAGAGGTAGAGTGCTCTTGGATTCAAACCTCAGTAACTCTCTCTCTCTCTCTCTCTCTCTCACACACACACACACACAAACACACACACACACACATTGCCCAGAAATTGAACTAGGTTATGGCATATTATGAAAGCAATTTTTAATACTTTTTTCCCTGAGGGAAAATGAGCAGAAGAATAGAAGGCTAGGATTTTGAGAGTAAAGCCAAGGAAAGATGGGGTATTAATCCAGGTCCCACAGAGAGCCATTGTGGTTCAACCCATGGAGGAATACTGGAGATGAAGTGATGGTTAAAAGTGCTAGAGGATTTATACCCCATACCCCCATGAACCTCAGTCCCCTAGACTGTATGTGTGTGTGTATGTGTGTGTGTGTGTGTGTGTGTGTGTGTGTGTGTGAGAAAGAGAGAGAGGAGAGAGAGAGGCTGAGAATGGAAGCATTGCTGTGTGGAGGGAAATGTTAAAAATAATATGGGTGTGGGTACCGACAGTACCTAGTACTATGAAATACTTAACTGTCACTATCATTCACTGGTTGATACTTTTTCTATTGCACAGGTGAGGAAACTGAGTCTTCTAAAGTTGTGTTACCTGCCCCTTATAGCTTAGTCAGTATAGAGCCTCACTCAGTCCTTTCTGACTCTAAGCTGATGTTTTTGATCTTGAACTATCTGTTCCTCACTGTCTCCAGAGCCAGACTGGCTGCTGGCATTTCCCCTCAGACCTAAAAGCCGCTCTACCTATTCAGGGATGCTTGTAAACCTACCAGGCCAGGGTTGAACAACCCCTTAACCAGAGCCAGGACACCCATAGCTCTGTTGACTTTGCCTTTGCTCTCCCAAATAGCAGCTTCTAAGTGACATCTCTCTATATGTGCCAAAGAGAAAAAAGCCCCCCCCTCCAGCTCTCCAGGTGCTCAGGGTGTATTTGCCCCTCCTCTGACTCTGAGTCTCTAGGCTTCACTGCTGGGACCTGGGGTCATGAAATAAGGACATACTAGGAAGCTACAGAGAACAAAGATGTGACTAGTTCTTGGATCTGCAGTCAAAAAAGGCTGCCTGCCTTTCCTGTGTCCTCTTCTTTATACAGGTCTCTTCTGGAGCTCCTTTCCCATCTGTGGCAGAGTGTATATTATTAAGAGCAAAAATCATGCCTCATATAGATACATATCCCCAGCACCCGGCTTATACATAACAAATAGGTGCTTACAAATGCATATGGGGTGAATGGATAGGTGGATGTGTGGATAGATGGATGGATGGACTAATCATCCATTTTCAGCCTCTCTGACCAAACTATATTCCAAATAGAGCCTGCAAACTATTTTCTTCTGATTCGGTTTCTAGAAGAATTGGAGAAAATTTTGTTGTCCAACTAAAGGTTTTATAGAAACATTTTTTTCACCTGGCACTTTTAAAAAAATTATTTCACAGAGATTTACTTGATAACTTAAGTTTTTAAAATTGTCTTTATTATAAATTTCTTTAAATTCATCTTAGAATAATGTAAGATATAAATAAATAAATTATATATAATGTAGTTACATACATTATATATCTTTACACATATATCATCATTATGTATGAATAATCTTTTATGTGATATATATCATCCAACCCAACTGTCATCTTCACCCAACCATAGAAGACAATGAGCTGAATCATCAAAATCAAAGCTGAGAACACCTGGAAGATCATCAGAAAAGGTCCCATGTGAGGATTTCCTGTGCCCAGAATGCCAGGGTTACTGAGTTCGTGGTCAGAGAGCTTATAGGTATTCCTGGACACCCTTAAATCATACAAGAGGTGATAATTGGCCACAGTTTTATTGTGGCTATATTTACAATGTCTATTGGGATAGTTACAAACAAAACTTATTAACATCCTTTGCTTCACCTCTAGTCATAATAAGTATTGCTGTCTCAACTCCAAGGACCTGTGTTTTTTCATAATCATCGGTGGTCCAGGGACCAATTATCTCCAACAATCCCCTTTTCTTTCCACTTCCTTTTCCTTTTTACAATCCTGTCACCAAAGAAGCAGGTGCCCACTGCCTTCATTCATACATATTCAGTTTCTCTCACAAGAACTGGCATATAATAGGGCATCTGTACATTGTGTTAACTCAAGTTGAACTGATGCATATTGTGGATCCAAGAGAAATTTCAGGGAAGTTCAGCTACTAGGACTCCAGCTTTGGCTCCTACAGAAACTCTCCAGAGACTTTCAAAGCCTTCCCTCCCTGCTTATGGGTTCTCTCTGCACTTCTACCTCTTGACCCTTCCTCTGTCAGCAATGTGACAGTAATCTGTTTCTCTAAGCACAATTGCTCCAAATGCACAATTTGTTTCTAGATTTTAAATTTTTATGTATACCAAATCTCAATTCCAAAATAAGAAACTGATTTTCACAGCATGAGTAAGGACTCCCCAGGGAAATACTCATGTGCAAAAGTAGGTTTTCAACGAAAGGTGGTATTTACAGTCATGCAAAATACTTTTGTGGCCATAAACATATGCTATGAAATATTGACCCATAGGCAAAAACAGACATAATAAATAAATGTATAGTTTGTGTGTGCATTACATATATTATGCAAATACATAACTTATTATTGACAAGAATAAGGTCCACTCTTGCATAATACTTATGTATTTATATGCCAACAAAAGAACCAAAAATTAATACCCAGAACAAAGTTTCATAATTGAAGAAAATAAAATGTATTTCCAAATTTTTTATTATAAAATTGTACTTTCAAGGATTTTAGTGTTAATGATTTTAATTCAATTGGAACTCTGAAATTACATTGCCTGAGTTCTAATCCTGATCATTTATTAACTATATTAACTTTCCATGAATTATCTAATCTTTCTTTCAGTTTCCTCATCTGCTAAATGAGAGTAATGATAGTCACAAGATTATCCTGAAGATTAAACAAGTTACTACATGAAATGCTCAAACTAGCATTGAGCACATAGAATTTCGTACATTTTAATTATTAAAATTGCCTTATTTTATTTTTTCTTTTCTTTTTTAGCACAGGGAATTGAATCTAGACCTTCAAACATAATAGGTGAGAAAACATTGTATCTCCGAGTCACATTCCCCAGCCCCCATTTTCTTTTCTCTTCCTTTTTTTTGCATTTCTTAGTAGATTTTATTTTTTATTAATTTTTATTTACATTTTATAGCAGAATGCATTACAATTCGTGTTACACATATAGAGCACAAATTTTTCATATCTCTAGTTTCAAACAAAGTATATTCACACCAATTCATGTCTAGAATTCATGTCCATCACATTCCACCATCATTTCTAACCCCATGCGCCTTTTCTTCCCCTCCCACCCCTCTGCCCTATCTAGAGTTCATCTATTTTCCCCATGTTCTGCCTCCTTATATCAGAGAAAATATTTGGCATTTGTTTTTTGGGGATTGGCTAACTTCACTTAGCATTATCATCTCTAACTCCATCCATTTACCTGCAAATGCCCTGATTTTATTCCTTTTTATTGCTGAGTAATATTCAATTGTGTATATATGCCACATTTGTTTTTATTCATTCATCTATTGAAGGGCATTTAGGTTGGTTCCACAGTTTATCTATCGTGAATTGTGCTGCTATAAACATTGATGTGGCTGTGTCCCTGTAGTATGATGTTTTTAAGTCCTTTGGGTACAGACTGAGGAGTGGGATAGCTGGGTCAAATGGTGTTCCATTCCCAATTTATCAAGGATTCTCCATACTGCTTTCCATATTGGCTGCCCAGTTTTCAGTCCCACAGCAGTGTATGAATGTACCTTTTTCCCCACATCCTCGCCAACACTTATTGTTGTTTGTATTCATAATAGCTGCCATTTTTTTCTGTAGTTCCTTGTTTCCACCTGAATTGTATGCATAAGTATCTTTCTTTTCACCCAAAGTCCTTAGAATCAGTTGGAGAGGGTAATGAATAGGTTTTTTCGTTACACATCTCACAGCAAGTCACTTGCTAAACCCCCTTAGATATTTCCATGACCAAACTCAACCTCATTTCCAAATCTATTTCTCCCTCCTTCTCCCTCCATATTCATCTGGGTATAAAACCATATTTTATGTTTGAAATGCTTGAAGATAATGAAAGCAATAAATGTAATGATGGTGATTCAAATCTGCTAAGTGGAGATTTAGCCCAGGATAGACTTTAAATGTATCCTGGAGAGGTCCCAGCTCCAACAGAGGGAGAAGAACCATCTGCCAGATGCCTAGCTCTGCCAAGGCTCTAGGCACACGGTGGCCTACTGACATCTGGCACATATTCTCCCCACCACAAAGATGTGCAAAAGGAAGGACAATTCAGGCCAAGGAGTGAGGAAGGGAGAGCCCAAGAGGAGATCAGCCAGGTTGTCAGTTGAACATTCCTCTGCAAAATAGAAAGGAAGCCAAAAGGGCAGCAGGAAAGGATACACGTTTTTAATTTTTTTTTAGTTGTTGATGGACTTTTATTTACTTATATGTGGTGGTAAGAACCTAACTCAGTGCCTCGTGCATGCTAGGCAAGTGCTCCACCACTGAGCCACAACCCAAACCCAAGGACACACTTTCAAAAAATGAGTATAGGCAAAGAGAAAGGGTAGTGAAGGGAAAACAGGCAGAAGTGGGTAAGCAAGAAACAAAAGAAGATTTGCCTGAAGTAAACAGAGAAACTAAAACTAAGGAAAACCAGCCCCTGACCAAGCAAAAGAGAAAGAAGCCAAGCTGATAACTACCATATACTATTTCTTATCAGTGGTTCCTCTCTCCCTTCTTGAACAATCCATTAAAATATTCTTATATAATATTTTGTAAAAGCAAATTTCTTGTAGCTGTAGAAATATTTTTTAAAAAATGTTTCTAATAGTGTATTATAGGCATGCATAAGAGTGGGGTTCATTTTAAAATAATCATATATTCATGGAATATAACTTGCTCTATTTCAGTCCCAAGGGCTTCCTCTATTCCTCCCCTCCTCCTTACCCCAAATCTCCTTTCTCTATTTTACTGATCTGCCATCTATTTATTTATTTTTTAAAAGTGATGCTTTATAGATAAACATAAGGTAGAATTCACTATGATATATTCACCTATGGACATAACATGATTTTGTCACTTTCATTCCACATTTTCTTCCTTTTCCTGTCTTTCCTACTGCCCCCCTCAATCCCCTTCCACTGATCTCCCCTGTTTTTGTGTGTCCCCCCACACACATGTTCTTTACTTCACTCTGGTTTACACACACATACACACACACACCTTAGACCCTTGACTTTCTGACACTGGTTTATTTCACTTATTATTGATATTCTTCAGTTCCATCCATTTACCAGAAAATGCCATAATTTCATTATTCTTTAAGACTGAGTAAAACTCCATTGTGCATATATATGATATATATGTATATATAATATATATGTATATTTTATATATATATATATATATATATATATATATATATATATATATATATANTATATATATATCTCACATGTTCTTAATCCATTCATCCATTCGGGGCATCTGTGGGTGGTTCCATAAGTTTGCTGTAGTGGATTCTAACAATAATTTTTAGGAAGGAATCCCATGTTTTCTTCTCCCATTTCCCAAGTGTAAATGATTTTTTTGAAGAGTTGAAATCATTGACTGGTTATTCATTTTAGGGGGATATGATTTATAGGAGACTTTGAATGTCATTAGTGTCAGCCTAATATTCCTGAGGCGGAGGGGTCAGTTTTGTATCCTATAATACAAAGCATTCTAATTGACAATTTGGAGTCACAATCAGGCATTTACTATGCTTGAATGTTTTAAATCACTTCTATTTCCATATCATTTTTATGAGATTTGTTTCCTTGATCCTTGCCCTTTCAGAACTGTGTGGACTCTGTAACATCTTTGGTCACAGTAGTAAACTTTTTCTAAGAATTTTGCTAATGTGCTACAAATAAAATTTGAGTATATGTATATATTACATAAAATTGTGCACTAGTGGGACTTTGTTACACCTTATGAATACTAGAAGATAATGGGACATATGGAAAATTAGTCTCCATATTTGAAGCTGGAAAGTCACTAGAGTAACTACTGTAAAAGAATCACAATGGATGGCTTCTTAGATATTTGGTTTATATGTTCAGAATTGTGTACAAATTGAAAACATGACATACTAATTAACCACTATTTTCAGCTATAAAAAAGGCATCAGTTTTATTCATTCATTGAGTCATTTATTTCAGGGCGATTATTCTCTTAACTGTTTTAAGATCAGAAGTCAAGGATGTGAGAAGTTAAGAAAATGTCCCAACATGGATGGTGTGGGAGAAATTGGATCTCAGAGCCTGATTGGATCTCTCTGTCTGATCAAAGAAGAGGTTCTTCATTACCATTTCACTCTGCCACCTGATATCTCTAGGACTTCCTGAGAACAGCTGTTTCCACATTCATCTTCCTTGGAGAGTCTTGCAAAGCTGGAGAATCAGCTGGCCAGTCAGCCATTGCTGAAGGCATTGTGTAGAGGAGCCAGTGAGGATAGGCTACAGGACTGATAGTGCTAATGGCACTGAGCATGCTCAAGCCTGCAATGTAGGCAAGATCCACGGAAGGGCAAAGAAGCTGTATGTGGGGATGAAGACAGAATAAAAGATGATGGTAAAATACAACCAGTTATCTATAATGTGGAAGCAAAGGAAAAAAGTCCATAGCAGCCAGGCTTAGGATGTAGAGAGAGGTGTTGCTCCTGCTGATGTGGAAACAGAGCACTGTCACATTTCCTGCCAGTCCAACCAAGGTAATAATGATTGTCAGCAACTTCACAATCAGGGTCTTCTTGTGAAAATATAAAGGACTATCTTCCTCATTTTTCATTCATTGTTGTGAAATTAGTTCACCAAGGTGGGAGAATTGGCTGCATTTTCAGGAACCCTCCACCACTGTGTTTGCAGTGCCCCTGCAAACACAAATAAGACTTCAGCACCTTCCATCCTGCACTGGGATTCTAAGGACCACCCCGCTATGTGGGAGGTACTGGCCCTCTGTATCAGGGAAGGATATAGAAGCTTGGAGAGCTTAAGTAATTAATGAAGTCAGGGGATTCTGAAACTTCCATAAAACCTAGTGCTTTCTGATTCTAAAACATGATCTCTCTCTCCTGGAACATGGGTCTAGTACTGACATGGGAACGTTCTATGATGCCAACACTCTCATTGAATGTCCTAGGCTCTGTCATGACCCCCAGAGCAGGAGGAAGAAAGCCTGGGACAAACTGTGTGGGACAGAAATTGGGGTCACCCCAGAATTCCTCTGCACAGCAGTTTCCTTTCAGGAGCAAGAATTCAGAGGACCAGTAATTGCAAATGGCCACCCTCAGTGGCTCAGAATGGTCCTTCTACAAGGGATAAAGGATGTCTCTCAGAGTCATGAAGGAAATATGACCTCTTGCAAGGGCGGGGTGGGGGGTGTCTAGGAACAGTCAGTTCTCTAGGGAAAGAAATATTTCAATGAGTCAGTTTTATGAGGACAGGGAACACTTTTTTTTCCTAGTCCATGCTGCTTCCCAGTGCCCAGCATCTTGAGGAGGACAGAGTTGAGCAGTCAAGTTGTCTTTAATCCACAGGTGAATGAATTGACAAATAGGAAACATAAGCAGACTTGAAATTTGGGTTAAGTGTGACACAAAATTTTTAAGTGGAATTAGTCACCAGGAAACACATATGGAATGAAATGATGCAAATGCATTCCTCATGAACCCTTCTTTGAAAAACATAGATGTATTGGAAAGAATGCCCCATGTAAAGAGAAAAGTAATAATGGTGACCATTGTTTCTCCATCTCAAGGAAGGCTAATGTCTGGCTTTACTGAGCATGGAGAAGGATTTAAGTCAAGAGTTTAGAGACTGGACTCAGAGATGAACTGAACTTTCAGTGCTTTTGAGAAGTAAAAAGAAAGTTTGAGAAAGGAGAGAGAGACAGATATTGAGACAGAGAGAGAGGGACATATTTGAAAATGAGGCTGAGTTTGGTCATGAAGGTAGGCAAAAGTCAACACAATGGTAAAGAAGCTAGGATGAAGGTGAGATGGAATGAAAGAAGTCAGTGAGTTACTCCAGGTAATCTATAACCTGGAAGCCGAGGAAGTCAGCTCCAGACAGGTTGGTGATGTAGATGGAGAAGGCATTCTTCCCCACGCAGAAGCTCAGAAGATGAAGCACAACCATGTTTCCTACCACAGCGCAACCAGGACAGTGATGAGGGCCAACAAACCTAGGATCAGGGTCTCCTTGTCACAAACTGGTCACTTCCATTCACTGGTGTGTTGTCTGTCCTTCAGGGTGGTGCCATTGGATCTATGCTAAAACTCTCCACTGGTGTACCTGGAGACACAAACAAGATGTGAGCAACTGCTGCTTGAGCTCTGATTCTCACTCAGGACCAACCTGCTGTGTGGGAGGAACTGTCCCTGTTTCACAGGGAAGGGAACAAAAGCTTGCGGAGGGTAAGGAATCTATCAAAGGCCAGGGAGTCCTGGAATCTGGATTCAAACCCAGTTCTTACTGACCCCAAAGCTTGGGCTATCTGTACTTCAACATTGGTCCTCTACTGACATTGGAATGGTCAACGGTCCCAATTCCTGCCCCCTCATTGTCCATGTCATGCTATATCTTCTGGAGGCAGAAAACAAGTCTGGGCAGGCCATGCAGGACAGAGATATGACTTCAGGCTTAGCATGATTTCTGTCCTGGAACAGAGGTTTCCTGTCAGAATCTGGGAACAGGAAGCCAGAGTCCCAATGCATGATGGCCCTCAGTGACCAGGAGTGGTCCATCCAACAAGGAGAAAGGAGATCATGATTTAGAATCATAAAGGGAATGTGACATCTAGATAAGACTGGTGTGAGGATGGCCAAACTTCCCGCACTAGAAATGATTTGGAGGATCAGCTTTAGGAGGACAGGAAGCCCTTTCTTCTTGCCTCTTACATATACCCATTACCTATCTCCATGTAAGGGTCACAGTGAGGGTTCAAGAACTTTGTAATGAATGAATGAATAGGGATCCTTAAAGCAGTTGAAAATGTGTTAGATGACACAGAACATTTTTAAGTGAAGTTAGTCACCAGAAAACACACAGGTCAAGAAATGGAAAAAATTTCATTCCTCATGGTTCCTTCTGTGGAAAACTGGTGTGTTTGAAAGAATTCCTTATGCTTGCGGAGATGGCTAATGATGGTCATTGTTATTGACTCCATCTCATGAAGGACTGGTATATAGCTTTAGTGAGTGTCCAAGGTCCTGTTTTAGGAGAATATTCAGAGCTGAACTGAATTTCTAGCATTTTTAAACAGGATTGGGGGTTGAACCAACCCCCAGTGCTGTACCACTGAGCTGCGTCCTGACCTTTTAATTCATTAAGTTGGAGTCTCACTATATTGCTGAAGCTGGTCTCAAACTTGTGACCCTCCTGTCTCAGCTTTCTGAGAAGCTGGGATTACAAGTATAAACCACCACACCCAGCTAAATTCTTGCATTTTTGAAAAGATTAAAACACTTGATAAAGGAAAGAGAGAAGTGATAAAGGAACTTACAAAATATTGAAGCATCAAAGCACTTAAGATGGATTTTTAAATGATTTCTATAAGGTGTAAACATAAATCCTCCCATTATCTCCCATGAGTGACTTTGGATGGAGTCTACATTCCTGACTAAAGAATTTTTTAAATTATTCTTTAGAAAGTGGATGGGAATAAGAAAAATACCTATTTCTAAACTTAGGAGCCATAGGGTAAAAAGAGATGCTCCTGGGACTTCCAGATTGGAAAGGAGCAGAAACTTACTATGACTTGAGTACTTCTTGAGCATAACCTCTTTTATTCCTCTTCTAAGTCCAATGAAGTAACTATTTATTATTATTTTTTTATTATTCCAGTTTCACAGATCCAAAAACAAAAAAGTAAAGATTGTGGAAAAGTTTCCAGGATCATGACTTTGATCTGGTCTGTGCCCGAGTCCTTGTCCTTAGCCAGACTCTCAGAATTATCACCAGTATTCAGAGTCAACTACACATGGAGAGGAGAGAAAAATCAAGTATTGCTCAAGACAAATCCAAATTAGTTCCTCAAAGTTGTGGGTTTTTTAAGCATAGGTAAAGCAAATTTCAGAAACAATAACTAAGGAAGAAGAAGCTATCAAAAAAGGAGGCTATATGAATAAAAGCCAACTGGGAATAAAAGCACCTGAATGCATGAGCTCTTTTCTGTTTCAAAAAGATAGGAGGGGAGGGAAAGTGTAAGTACGAGGAACTGAATTTGAATGAACTATATTCCATGCTTTTATCATTGTGAAAATGAACCCCAATATTATGTATAGCTATAATGCTCTAATAAAAAACATTCAAATAAGCAAAAACAAAACAAAACACAAAAGAATGGTATGTAGTTTTAAAAAGTAGAAGGTACATGGGTATTTATAAGTATTTTAAATTTATTACAATTGCTAGTATTTAACCAAGATCATAGTTACTAAAACCAGAAATTTTATTAGGGCGGGAGTGGATTTTTGAAGATGTTCAATACCAAAGGTCTTTTCAGTTAGGTAACCCTCATCATTCCTAGGGATGTCCTTTCATCCTCTTGATCATACCTGGCGTTCAGCCACACAGAGCCCCACGTTGGAGAAAAAGGAGCAGAGAGAGAACAATCCAAGAGTTGGGGCACTTCTATTCATCTTCCACTGGCTAGTGCCTAGTCACATGGTGCCAACACCATCAAGGACGGTTGAGGTTAGGGTCCTTTCTCTGGTCTAAAGCTCTCCCACTTACGTGAGAAAGGAGAAGTATAGACGGAGCAATAACAGTTGCTAAACTATGATTCCCCTTGCATTTTATTTATTTTTTTGGTACCAGGGATTGACCTCAGGGGCACTCAAATACTGAGCCATATCCCCAGACCTATTTTGTATTTTATTTAGTGACAGGGTCTCACTGAGTTGCTTAGTGCCTTGCTTTTTGCTGAGGCTGGCTTTGAACTCCTGATCCTCCTGTCTCGGCCCCCTGAGCCACTGGGATTACAGGCATATGGCACTACGCCTGGCTTCTCCTTTGCATTTTAATATTCCATTATTCAAGAAATAGTTTCTTGGGAGTTCCTAACATAGTGAAAAATGAGATAGGGAGGAGTGAGAAAGAACTGGAGAGGGTTTGAGATCAGGGCTGGTGTTGGACTTGCTCTTCACCATGTGTTTAAAATAACTTTTGTGCTCATTATGTTTCAGGTCCTTCCTGTGATAAATGTGGATGTTACAATAACTGGTCTCTGAAAGACTTGTGCTAGATGGTGGGGATACAATAGTGAACAACAATGACAAAAACCAGCAAGTCTAGACATTTTGGAGATTTGAATTTGATAAAAGAGACAAAAGAAAACATATATATGGACTTAAAAATAGAGTTCAAATTGTGTTTAGTGCCATTACCAAAAAGATAATGGAACACTGAGGAAATATGATAGAGGTTGTGGTTCTCCTCCATATCCTTGTCAGCCCACCTAAGGAGACAGTTCCTAGACAGTCGCTAAGAGAGACTATAACTTGTTCATTTGGCCCTTAATGCCCAAGGCCTCCTGCCATCTTTTCCTCAGATCCTCATTTCCTGTGTGAACTGCTTGTTCACTGTCTGGTGCTTTTGCAGAGCCAGGTAGAGGTGCTGGGCTGGAGTTGTTATCCATTGTCCTCTACCTACTTCTTCTGTGTTCTGTTTTTCATGGATTTATTTTCCTTGTTGTTTCAAAATTTTGCACATTCTATTATAAAAAAGTACAAATTGCTACTTCACAATCTCTGAGAATACAAGCTTTTATCTTCCATTTCTTTCCATATGTACCTCACATGCAGGGGTGCTTCTGGGTTAGAGAAGGAAGTAATATAGGTGCAGATCTGGGGGTGCAAATCCAGGCTCTGTCACTGTTTTGTATCAAACCTGGGGCAAAACACTCAATGTTCTTATGCCTCTGCTTCCTCCAAGGGAAGGAGGTATGGTTATTTACAGGATCAAAAGATATACCACATATTAATCAATCAGTACTACATTTTTACCTATTTCTGTGTAGTTTTTTGTTTTCTACCCGAATTGTGTATAAGTATCTTTCTTTTCACCCAAAGTCCTTCATCAGTGAGCATCAAAAATATGCTGCCCTCAAGCACTCTATCAAAAGAATGTTTAAATTTACAAAGAAAACTCTTTAGAATCAGGGAGGGTAATGAATAAGTTTTTTTGTTACATACTTCACAGCAAGTCACTTACTAACCCCCCCTTAGATATTTCCATGACCAAACTCAGCCTCATTTCCAAATCTCTCCTTCCTCTCTCTCTCCTTTCTCAAACTTTCTTTTTACTTCTCAAAAGCACTGGAAGTTTAGTTCATCCCTAATCCTGCCTCTAACTCTTTCCTTAAATCCTTCTCCATGCTCAGTAAAGCCAGACATTAGCCTTCCTTGAGATGGAGACACAACTGTTACCATTACTGCTCATCTCTTTTGAGGGTTCATGAGGAATGTATTTGCTTCATTTCATTCCATATGGGTTTCCCAGTGACTAATTCAACTTAAAATTTTTGTGTCATATTTAACCCTAATTTCAAGTATGCTTCTGCTTCCTATTTGTTAATTTATTCACTCGTGGATTACAGACATCTTGACTACTCAACTCTGTCCTCCACAAGGAACTGGGCACTGGGAAGCAGCATGGACAAGAATAAAGTGCTTCCTGTCCTCATAAAACTGATTCATTGAAATATTTCTTTCTGAAGAGACCTGTTTATTTCTACACCTCCCCTTGCAAAATGCCACATTTCCTTCATGATTCTGAATGACATCCTTTATCCCTGGTAGAAGGACCACTCTGAACCACTGAGAGGGGCCATTTGCAATTACCGGGGTCTCTGAATTCTTGCTCCTGAAAGGAAACCCCTGTGCAGAAGAATTCTGCAGTGACCCCCATTTTTGTCCTCCACAGTCTGTCCCAGACTTTCTTCCTCCTGCTCTGGGGGTCATGACAGGGCCTAGGACATTCAGTGAGAGTGTTGGCATCATAGAACGTTCCCATGTCAGTACCAGACCCATGTTTCAGGAGAGAGAGATCATGGTTTAGAATCAGAAAGCACTGGGTTTTATGGAAGTTTCAGAATCTCCAACTTCATTAATTACTTAAACTCTCCAAGCTTCTGTATCCTTCCCTGATACAGAGGGCCAGTACTTCTCACACAGCAGGGTGGTCCTTAGAATCCCAGTGCATGGCAGGTGCTGCAGTCTTATTTGTGTTTGCAGGAGTCCTGGTGGAGAGTTCCTAAGCATGCATTCATCTCTTCTTGCCTGGGAGACTGATAACTTGCTTTCCCTTTGCTTTCTTTCCCACATTATAGATACCCTGCTGCATTTTGCCATCATCTTTTATTCTGTCTCTATCCACATCTATACCCTCTTTGTCCTTCTGTGGATCTTTGCCTACATTAAAGGCTTGAGTATGCTCAGTGCCATTAGCGCTGAGCGCTGTCTGTCTGTCCTGTGGCCTATCTGGTACCACTGCCACTGCCCTAGAAACACGTTAGCTGTCATGTGTGCTATACTCTGGGTCCTGTCCCTGCTGGTTAGCACCTTGGAAGGATACCAGTGTCACCATCTATTTAATGATTTTGATTATTTTTGGTGTCAGGCATTTGATTTCTTCACAGCCCCTTGGCTGACTTTTTTATTTGTTGATCTCTCTGGGTCTAGCTTGGCCCTACTGGTCAGGATGTTCTGTAGGTCCAGGCAAAGGATGATGACCATCCTGCTCACAGTGGTTGTCTTTCTTTTTTGTGTTCTTCCCTTAGTCATCCAAGGTTTCCTAGTAACCTGGGTTGGGACTGACTTGGGTATGTTCTTGTCATATGTTCTTCCACTTCCATCTCTCCTGTCCTCTCACCTGGTGGCAGTTGTGTCTACATCTCAACAGCTGCACCAACTCCATTATTTACTTCCTAACTGGCTCCTTTAGGCAGTGCCATCTGCAGTGGTTGACACTTCAGCTGATTGTCCAGGGGGCTTTGCAGGACTCTCCTGAGGAAGATGAATGTGGAGACAGCCTTTCTCAGGAAGCCCTGGAGATGTCAGGCAGCAGAGGAGATGGTGATGAAGATCAGACAGATTGGCTTTGAGACCCAACTCCTCCATATTGTATTGGGACATTTTCTTAACTTCGCACATCCTTGACCTCTGATCTTAAACAGTTAAGATAATAATTGCCCTCATAAGACTTCAGTGAGACAAGGCCTGTTAAACATTGATTAGGATATCTTGAACTGCCTTAGGACTTTTACCCCATTAGCTTGGTGCCTTCACCAGATCTGGGTCCAGGACTGTTTTACTTTTGTTGAATCCCTTCCTCAGGAGACAGAAAGTAGTGCAAGAAAGGTCTAAATTTCTTTGGTTACTGTACCTGATAGAGACTAAATGAAGGTTATATTTTGGACAAGTTTCACTTTCTGTTCTTTGTCCAGTTAAAATTAAGGACTCAAAGTTCAGTCTAACCCAAAGAAAAGATCTTTTTAATTTTGGCAAGGCTTAGAAAATCTCTATGGCTTGATTAGTGTTAATTGTATTAATGACATAAATGACTCAATGGATGAATAGAAGTGATACATTTTTTATAATTGAAAATAACGTTTACTTAGTATGTAGAATTTTCAATTTGTACACAATTCTGAACATATAAACCAAAAATCTAAGAAGACAGGTACTGTGATTCTTTTACAAGTTATTCTAGTGACTTTCCAGCTTCAAACATAGAGAGTAATTTTCCATAAGTCCCATTATCTTCTAGTGTTGATAAGTTATAACATAAGGCCCACTAGTTCATAATTTTATGTAATATATACATATATTCGAACTTTTGTGTGTAGCACATTAACAAAATTATCAGAAAAACTTGACTACTGTGACCAAAGATATTACACAGTCCAAACAGTTCTGATAGGGCAAGGATCAAGGAGTGGTTTTCTTTAGGAAACAAATCTCCTAAAAATAATATGGAAATAGAAGTGATTTAAAATATTCAAGACATAGCAAATGCCTGACTGTGACTCCAAATTGTGGATTAGTATGCTTCATATTGTAGGATACAAAACTGCCCCTTCCACCTCTGGAATGTTAGGCTGTCACTAAAGACATTGAAGACCTCCTGTAATTCATATCCCCCTAAAATAAATAACCAGTCAATGATTTCAACTCTTTAAAAAATAATTTACACTTAGGAAATGGGAGAAAAAAACATGGGATTCCTGCCTAAAAATGTTGACTAAATACCCAATAGCAAACTTATAGAACCAACTCCTGATGCCCCTCAACAAATGAATGGATCAAGAAAATGTGGTGTGTGTGTGTGTGTGTGTGTGTGTGTGTGTGTGTGTATGCACAATGGAGTTTTACTCATTCATAAAGAATAATGGAATTATGTCATTTTCTGGTAAATGGATAGAACTGGAGAATATTATGGTAATGAAAGAAACCAGTGTCAGAAAGTCAAGGGTCTAGTGTGTGTGTGAGTGTGTGTGTGTGTGTGTGTGTGTGTGTGAAAACTAGAGTGAAGTAAGGAAAATGTGTGTGGAGCAGACAGATCCCACAAAAACAGGGGAGATCAGTGCAGTAGAGGAAGGGGATTGAGGGGGAGGTAGGAGAGACAGGAAAAGGAAGAAAATGTGGAATGGAAGTGACAAAATAAGCTTTATAAATAAATAAATATATAAATATATGTATATATATATATGAAATATATATGAATATACCATAGTGAATTTCACCTTATGGTTATCTATAAAGCAACACATTAAAAAAATAAATAGAAGGAAGACCAGTAGAATAGGAAGGAGATTTGGAAGAAGGAAGAGGGGAGGAATAGAGGAAGCACTTGGGACAGAAATGGAGCAAATTATATTCCATGAATGTATGATTATTTTAAAATGAATCCTGCCATTATGCATAACTTAAATGCATTAATAGATACATTTTAACAATATTGCTAGAGCTACAAGAAATTCGCCTTTACAAAATATTTGATGAGAATATTTTTATGGATTGTTTAAGAAGGGAGACAGCGACCACTGATAATTTCAGCTTAGCTTCTTTCTCTTTTGCTTGGTCAGAGGCTGGTTTTCCTTAGTTTTAGTTTCTCTGTTTACTTCAGGCAAACCTTCTTTTGTTTCTTGCTTACCCACTTTTGCCTGTTTTCCCTTTACTACTGTTTCTCTTTGCCTATACTCATTTTTTGAAAGTGTGTCCTTGGGTTTGGGTTGTGGCTCAGTGGTGGAGCACTTGCCTAGCATGCATGAGGCACTGAGTTAGGTTCTTACCACCACATATAGGTAAATAAAAGTCCATCAACAACTAAAAAAAATTAAAAACGTGTATCCTTTCCTGCTGCCCTTTTGGCTTCCTTTCCATTTTTCAGGGGCATGTTCAACTGACAACCTTTCTGATCTCCTCTTGGGCTCTCCCCTCCTCACCCCTTGGCCTGAGTTGTCCTTCCTTTTGCACATCTTTGTGGCGGGGAGGATATGTGCCAGATGCCACTAGGCCACCATGTGCCGAGAGCCTGGGCAGAGCCAGGCATCTGGCAGATGGTGGTCCTCCAGCTCCTGGAGCTGAAACCTCTCCAGAATACATTTAAAGTCAATCCTGTGCTAAATCTCCACTTACCAGAATCATCATCATTCCATTTTTTGCTTTCATCATTTTCAAGCATTTCAAACATGAAATTAGGTTTGATACACAGATGAATTAACATCCATACAAATTTCAGGTTTGAGGCAGGGGGTCTTGCTGTGGTTTCCTTTCACATGTCATCCATTAGAATCCCAGGTGCATCCCTTCCTATTTCTTCCCTTTTGCTTTCAGAAATTCTTCACAGATTCTCTCTTTGGGGTATTCTAATCCCTTGTGGAAGGATTCTTAAGGGACTTACCAGACTCTGTGTTCTTGGAATCTGTGTAAATTTACCTTTTATTCCAAAGAACTTACAACTTTTGTTTTAATAATTTTATGATGCATAGATATTTTTCCATGTTTTATAAAAAATGTATTAATTTTAAAATAATATATTAATTTTAAATATCTAATCCTATAAGAAATTGCTAAACTACTTTCCAAAATGATTGTATTATTTCATGTTCCCACCAATAAAGTATGAAAATCTAGCTGCTGCATATGGACCCAAGAAACATGGTATTGTCAGTCTTCTGAATTATAGTCTTTCTAAATTAATATTTTTTTTGTGTTTTAGTCTGAATTATGAAATTGAGTATCTTTTTATGCACTCACTGGCTACTCAAAATTATTTTGTTAAGTGTCTTCTTATATTTTTATTATTATTTTTTTTTGATTAGTAGTTTAGTGCTGCATATAAGACCTTTGGTAGCTATATTCAGTATAAATATTTATCCTTTGCTGCTTTATGAATTCTTTTCATTATTTTTACAGAGCTTTTATGTCTACAGAAAAAGATCACAAGGTTTCCCTCCTCCTCCTCCTAGCCTCACTCATGCATGATTTTCTTCTACTATTGTCATTTTTGATCTTCATAAAGGTGGTGACTAGGTGGTTGGCTTTGGATTGGTTGGTTTGCATACAAAAGGCATATTCCTGGGATTTGTTTGCTACATCTAAGAGCCAGCCATGCTGGGAGGGACAGTATTTCCTAAATCAGCAAGGTTTCTAGATGATAGAGAATCATAAAACACTGAAAGTAAAAAACATGGTGAATACAAGAGCAAATGTACTACTAATTGGTGTGAAACTAGACGCTCTTCTCCTGAAGTCTTTGTCTCATTTTCATATTATGGTAATGCTGGCCTCACAGAATGTGTTAGGAAGTAAGTGTTCACTCTGTTTCTAGTTTCTCGAATCGATTGTAGAGAATATCACTATCTGGGCCTGATGCCTTCTGTTCAGGAAGATGGTCAATTCTTGAGTCAACGTGAACAGGTACAGGGGTGGTTGGATCATCCACTCATGGTCGATGTGTTGCTAAAAATTGACACACTTTGTCTATCAAATTTTGGGGCATAGAATTGTTTCTAATATTTATTGATCATTCTGTCCAAAGTCATTAATTCTGTAGAAACATCTCCTTTTAATTCTGATTAATTCATGTGATCTCTCTCTCTCTTTTTCCCCCAGTCTATTGTTTTTATGGATTTCTACAAAGAACAGTGTTTTAGTTTTACTGATTTTCTTAAGGATCCCTCTTCCCCTTCCCTTTTTATATTAATAACTTGTGTCTTTCTTAATTTTTCTTTGCTTAGCTTGGTGAGAGGCTTATCAAATTTATTAACATTTTCTTTTTTTATCCACTATATTTATTTATCACTGTTCTTTTTAGATATACAAAATAGTAGATTGTATTTTGATGTATTATACATACATGGAGAATAACTTATCCTAATTAGGATTCCATTCTTATGGTTGTACATGATGTGAGGTGTAACCGTCATGTATTCTTATATGAACATTGGAAAGTTTTGTTCAATTCATTCTACTGACTTTCCAAGTCCCATCCTCCCTCCCTTCCCTTCATTCCCCTTTGTCTAATCCAATGAACTTCTATTGCCCCTCCCTTATTCTGTGTTAGCATCTGCATCTCAGAAAGAACATTTGTCCTTTGTGGTTTTGGGAACTGGCTTATTTCATTTAACACAATAGTCTCTAGTTTTATCCTTTTATGAGCAAAAGCCATAATTTCATTTTATTCATGGGCTGAGTAATGTTCTTTGTATACTTATACAACATTTTCTTTACAAAAAAATGTTCAACATCTCTAGAAATTATAGAAATGCAAATTAAAACTACCCTGAGATTCTATCACATTCTGGTCAGAATGGCAATTATCAAGAATACAAATAACAATAAATTTTGATGAGGATATGGAGCACAAAGTATACTGATACATAGATGCTGGGACTTCAAATTGGTGCAACCACTATGGAAAGCAGAATGGGGCCCTTAGAAAATTTGGAATGGAACCAACATTTAACCCAGTTTTCCTACTCCTTGGTATATACCCCAAAGACTTAAAATCAGCACACTACAGTGTTGCATCCACATCAATGTTTATACCAGCTCAATTCATAATTTATTAATCTTTTCAAAGAAAATGCTTTTGATTTTATTAGTTTTCCTCCACTAATTTTTTGTCCTCAATTTAAGTAATATCTGATATCTTTTATTATTTTTTCTTGTGATTTTTTTGATTTAATTTATTCTTTATTTATGAGTTTACTTAATTAGAAGTATCAATTATTGATTTTAGATCTGCTTTTCCTACAGTGTGCATTCAATTCCATAGCTTATCTCTCTTTCCATCAGTTTTCTGCAAATGATATAATCTCCTTTTTCTTTTTGGCTGAATAACACTTCATTGTGCCAATTGTGCCAATAATCCTACATTTTCTTTAAACTTTTAGCCACTGAAGGGCATCTAAGCTGATTCTATAACTTGGCTATTGTGAGCAGTGCCGTGATAATAATGGGCATCTGTAGATGCTGACTTGATTCCTTCAGATACACTCAGGAGTGTTATTGTGGTAATTTCTTCCTCCTGCCTCCAGGGATCATGACATGGCCTGGCAATGTGTGTCAGTTTGTTGGGACCATGGAATTTTTCTAGGTCAGTAAGAGACCTGTGCTGTAGTAGAGACCAGGCCTTAGAGTCATAGAGTACTGGATGTTATCCAGGTTCCAAATTTCTCCATTTTTTATAAATTACTTAATATGTGACAGACTGTTTCCTCCAGTATAACACAGGGACAGTACTTCCTTCATAGCTGGAGGATCCTAAGAATCAGAACTCATAAAGCAGGTGCTTACATCTTGTGCCAGGAGCATAGGTAGAGGGTTTCTGAACATGGATCCAGCCATTCAGCCTGAGGAAATGACTTTATAACAGTGAATAGAAACGAGGACATTCTTTCATATTTTGACAAAGATATCCTTGTCATTCGGCCACAATCTCACTATTGCCCTGATTAGGCTGACAGAGGTATAGTTGTGCTTTGGCTCCAGGGCTTCCTCATGTGAAGAAATGACTTCTCCGTCTGTATCGTCAATATGGCTACAGTGGAATTTCTTTTCCTTTGCTGCCACATTGCTAATGCCCTATTAAATCTCAGCACCTTCCATTTTATCCATATCTATAGGCCCAGCTTCTTCGACATGTTGTTAACCTTCACCTAAAATGCAGGCCTGAGCATGCTTCACGCCATTAGCACCAAATAAAATCTGTCTGTCCTGTCATGCATTTGGTACTGCAGCTGCCACAGGGGACACACATCACCTGTCATATGTGTCCTGCTCTGGGCCCTGTCCAGCTGCTGAGTATCCCACTAGAGGTTTCTTTTTACTTCCTGTGAAAGCATTTTGAGTATAATACATGTCAGACATTTGATTTCATCACAGTCATATGGTGATTCTTTGTTTCTTTATGGTTCTCTCAGTGTCCAGCCAGGTCCTACTGGTCAGGATCCTCTGTTTTTCTTAGCAAATGCAACTGAGTGGGCTATGGCACATGGAGCTCATACTCCTAAGCTTCCTCATCTGTGGTCTGCCCTCAGGCATCCAAAGGTTCCAGTTACTCTGGATTTAGACTCATATAGACACATTGTCTTGGCACCTTTTCCACTTCTACATATCCTGCACTGTCAACATCTGCACCAACCAGTGGCTTCAGGAGAAACAGAACCTCCTGGTTCTGCAGAGGGCTCTGCAGGACACTTCAGAGGAGGATGAATGTGGAAATCCTCCTCAACAAACCCTGGCAGGCAGCAGATTGGCCAGTGATGAGCTTTTGCTTTGATCAGACAGATTTGCTTTGACAGCCAAATTCTCTCGTGATCAATTTTGGAGATTTTCTTAACTGATTTCATCCAGGGCTTCTTATCTTTAAACAGTTAAGATGATAATCATCCTCAAGTGAGAATTGAGACAGGACTGTCAAACAAATGGTGATTTCAGTGTCTCTGGAATGGCCTTAATCAGAGTTTCTATTCCATCAATGTGAATTTCTTTTTTTAAAATTTATATATGACAGCAGAATGTATTATAATTCTTATTACACATATAGAGCACAATTTTTCATATCTCTGGTTATATACAAAGTATATTCACACCAATTCGTGTTTTCATTACATGTACTTTGGATAATAATGATCATCACATTCCATCATCATTTCTAACCCCATGCCCCCTCCCTCCAACCCCTCTGCCCTATCTAAAGTTCATCTACTCTTCCCATGTACCCTCTCCCTATTTCACTATGAATCAGCCTCTTGATATCAAAGAAAACATTCGGCATTTGGTTTTTTGGGGAATTGGCTAACTTCACTTAGCATTATCTTCTCTAACTCCATCCATTTACCTGTTATTGCCATGATTTTATTCTCTTTTATTGCTGAGTAATATTCCTTTGTGTATATACGCCACATTTTTTTATCCATTCATCCACTGAAGGGCATCTAGGTTGGTTCCATAGTTTAGCTATTGTGAATTGTGCTGCTATAAACATTGATGTGGCTGTGTCCCTGTAGTATGCTGTTTTTAAATCTTTTGGGTATAAAGAGAGGAGAGGAAAACCTGGGTCAAACGATGGTTCCATTCCCAATTTTCCAAGAAATCTTCACACTGCTTTCCATATTGGCTGCACCAATTTGCAGTCACACCAGCAGTGTATATGTGTAACTTTTCCCCCACATCCTTGTCAGCACTCATTGTTGTTTGTCTTCATAATAGCTGCCATTCTGACTGGAATAAGATGAAATCTTAGAGTGGTTTTGATTTGCATGTCTCTAATTGTTAGTGATGATGAACATTTTATCATCTATTTGTTGATTTATTGTATATCATCTTCTAAGAAGTGTCTGTTCAGGTTTTTGGTGGTTTTTTTTTTTGGTGCTTAGCTTTTTGAGTTCTTTATATACTCTAGTGATTAGTACTCTAGCTGATGAGTGAGGGGTGAAGATTTGCTATCGAGATGTAGGCTCTTTATTAACCTCACAGATTGTTTCTTTTGCTGAGAAGAAGCTTTTTAATTTCTGTCCATCCCATTTATTGATACTTGATTTTAATTCTTCTGCCACAGAAGTCTTATTAAGGAAGTTGGGGCCTACTTTTTCTTCTATTAGATGTAAGATCTCTGGTTGTATTCCTAAGTCCTTAATCCATTTTGAGTTGAGTTTTGTGCATGGTGAGAGATAGGTGTTTAATTTCATTTTGTTGTATATGGATTTCCAGTTTTCCCAGCACCATTTATTGAAGAGGCTATCATTTCTCCAATGCATGTTCTTGGCACCTTTGTCTAATATAAGATAATTGTAATTTTGTGGGTTAGTCTCTGTGTTCTCTTTTCTGTACCATTGGTCTACCAGTCTGTTTTGGTGCCAATTACCATGCTGTTTTTGTTACTATTGCTCTGTAGTATAGTTTAAGGTCTGGTATAGTGATGCCACCTGCTTTACTCTTCCTGCTCAGGATTGCTTTAGCTATTCTGGGTCTCTTATTTTTCCAGATGAATTTCATGATTGCCTTTTCTATTTCTATGAAGAATGTCATTGGTATTTGATTGAAATTTCATTAAACCAGTATAGTGCTTTTGGTAGTATGGTCATTTTGGTAATATTAATTCTGCCTATCCAAGAGCAAGGTAGATATTTCCTTAGAAGATGGATTTGAACTCACAGTCTCAGCTTCCCAAGCCTCTGGGATTACAAGTCTGTGCCACAACTCCCAGCTCTCATAGTTTTGATTTGCATTCCCTTCATAATTTAAGATTCTGAGCATTTTTTCTTGTATTTGGTGGCCATTGTATTTCTTTTGAGAAATTTCTGTTTGGTTTATTTGTCCAATTATTAATTGGGCGATTTGTTCTTTTGGTGTTGAGTTTTTTTACATCTTTATATATTTTGGCTATTAATCCTCTTTTGGAAGGGTGGCTAGCAAAGATTTTCTCTCATTATATTTTAGTCAGCTTTGCATTGCTGTGACCAAAAGATCTTACAAGAACAACATAGAAAAGGAAAAATGTATTTTGGCTCATGATTTCAGAGGTTCATTCATGGTCATCCAACTCCATAGCCATAGACTCAAGGTGAGACAGAGTAACATGGCAGAAGGGCATGACGGAAGGAAGCGGCTTAGTTCATGACATCCAGGAAGCAGAGAAAGCTCTGCTCACCAGGAATAAAATCCATGTCACCAGTGACCTACCTTCAGTCACATCTTACTGACTTAGTTACCACCCAATTAAACCATTCCAGTGAATTAATCCACTGATTAGATTATAGCTCTTATGATCATTTCATCTCTGAACACTCCTTTATTGTGTCACACATGAGCTTTTGGTGGACACCACATATCCAACCCATAACACCTTTGGTAGGCTATATTTTTATGCTGCTAATGTTTCCCTTTTGTTTTTATAGGTTTTCACTATAATTTGAAATAGGGTCTTGTGATGACTCCAGAATTCTTCATTTTGTTCAAAATTGCTCTGGGTATTTTCATTTTTTGTTCTACCATATGAATTTTAGGACTGCTTTTTCTTATTCTGTGATGAAATGTTATTGGTATTTTGCTGTGGATGGCATTGAATCTGAAGGTCATTATTGTTCATATGGTCATTTTAACAATATTACTTCTGCCTAACTTTCCATCTTCTAGCATCTTCTTCTGTTTTTTGGTCTGTTTTTAGAGTTCCTTAATTTTCCTTATAGAGGTCTCTCACCTCTTTTGTTAGATTAATTCCTACTGTTTTACACTTTGAAGCTATTTGAATGGAATTATTTTCTTGATTTCTTTATCAATGACATTTACGAAAGGCTTTTCTATATCTAGTGATATGATCATATGGTTTTTGTCCTTGATCCTTTTTATGTCCCTCATTGATTTGGCAATGATTGAACCATACTTATGTGCCTAAGTTAAAACGAACTTGATACTCACCCATGAGCTTCTTAATATGTTGCTAAATTTGATTTGCAAGTATTTTGTTAAGAATTTTTATATTTTTATATCTATATTTATTATAGATATTTGTCTCTAATTTTCTTTCTTTTTTATTGATTTTATTATTATTTTTTAAATACATGACAACAGTGAAATGCATTACAATTCTTATTACATATATAAAGCACAATTTTTCGTATCTCTGTATATTGGGGATTGAACTCATAGGCACTTGGCCACAGAACCACAACCTCAATCCTTTTTTATATTTTATTTAGGGACAGAGTCTCACTGAGTTGCTTAGCACCTTGCTTTTGATGATGTTGGCTTTGAACTCACAAACTCTGCCTCAGCCTCCCAAGTGATCTAATTTTTTATTTTTGACAAGTCCTTATCTGGTTTTGGTATCAAGGTGATACTGCTTTTATAGAATAGGTTTAGAAGTGTTGTCTTTTTTTCTATTTGATGGAATAATTTAAAGAGCTTTAAAGACCTCACTAAATTCAGCTGTTAGACCATCTAGTCCTGGGTTCTTCTTTCTTGGAAAATTTTCTATTAATGCTTCAATTTTATTTCTTGTTATTGAACTATTATTACATTTTATATATTATCTTGGTTTATTTACTCTGTAGTATCTTGTTGATTTTATGTCTAGCTAACTTATGTATTAGTGAGAGAGGTGTATTGAAATCACCCACTATTATTTCAGTCATCTAGGTTACATAAGTCTAGATATTTATCCATTTCTTTTGGATTTTTTTCAATTTATTAGAATATAAATTTGTAGAGTACCTCATAATGATCCTCTGAATTTCAGTAATTTCTGATGTAATATCCCATTCTTTGTCTCCAATTTGATAAATTTAAGTCTTCTCTCTCTTTCAGTTAATTTGACTTTTATATTTTTTTCAAAGAATCACTTTTTTTCATTGATGCTTTTTATTTTTTAATTCTCTTTATCGTTAACATCAGTTCTAATCTTTATTGTTATTTTCCTTCTACTTGATTTGGAATTGATTTGTTCTTGTTTTTCTAAGAACTTGAGATGTATCATTTAGTTTATTTATTTGATATCTTTATGATTTTTTAAATTTGAAATCTTTCTGATATTTCAGTGACTATTTTCATGTAGGCACCCAAAGTGTCAGCTTCCAGCTTACAATTGCCTTTGTTGTATCTCATAAATTTTTGTATGTTGTATTTTTGTTCTTGTTTGACTCTAAGAAATTTTTAACTTACCCCCTGATTTCTCTGATGAATCACTTATCTTTAAAAAAATGTATTTAATATCCATGTATTTTTATAGTTTCTGTAGTTTTTTGTTAATTTCTGATTTAATTTTACTATGATCCAATAAAATGCAAGTACTTAGTTCAGCATTTTTATATTTGCTAAAACTTGCTTTTGCTCTAAAATATGATCTCTTTTGGAGAAGTTCCATAAGGAATTGAAAAGAAAGTGTGTTGAAAAACTAGTGTTGGATGAAATAATCTGTAGATGTCTGTTAAGTCATTTGATTATAGTTTATTCTAACTCTACAGTATCTTTGTTGATTTTATGTCTGAATAATCTATGTATCACTGAGAGAGGTATATTAAAATCATACATATTTGGAATTGCTATTCTTCTTGTTGGATTGTTCCTTTTACTCATATTTAGTGACCATATTCTTTCTCCCTTCTGATTAAATTGGCTCAAAATCTGCTACTTCTGATGTCTTTGGATTCCATTTTCATGGATATCATATTCCATCCTGTCATTTTTGGTCTGTGGAAGTCTGTGCCAATTCGGTATATTTCTTGCAGGTTACATATAGTTGGATCTTGTTTATTAACCCAATCTGCCAGTCTTCATCTTCCAAATGGAGAACAAAGACTATTTAGAGTTGATGCTATTATAGAAATGTATGTATTATTTATTGACATTTTGTTTTATTTCTATTGTTTGATTTGATCCTAATTCTCGTTATCTTAGCTACTCTTCTAATGAGATTTATTCTTTCTTGTGTTTTCTCCATTCCTTTTATGTTTTCTGTGTTGTTGTTGTTTTTATCCTGCTTTCTGTTTTCATAGTTTTCAGCATCTGTGGTTTGGTTTCTGATAATAATTTGGGGAAAGTATAAACAAGTATTATATGAAATATTTCTTCTAAAAAAAATATTTTTTTACTGTTCTTCTCTGGTATTCCCATCATGTAGAAGTTACAACTTTTTGTACTATTTCCACACATTTTTTTTC
Source organism: Marmota marmota marmota (assembly GCF_001458135.2). NCBI lineage: Eukaryota > Metazoa > Chordata > Mammalia > Rodentia > Sciuridae > Marmota > Marmota marmota. The sequence goes on along the minus strand of NW_026000174.1, from coordinate 31,500,217 downwards.
CTCTTAGCTTTTCAGCTTAGGAAGTCTCAATTACCTTATTTTAGTGAGCCTGTAGTTTCAGTTCTTTGTATTTACTTTTTTTTTCTAGCCTGTGTTCAGTCTACTGATGAACATTCTTCAATGTCACTTTCATGTCTGTTAGTGTTTTTATTCCTAGCATTTTCTCTCACTTAGTGTATCTATCTTTCTTTATTTGCTTTCACTCTTCCATTAAATATTGCTCTAATTTTTCATGAGAACCATTAACATTTAAATCATAGATATTTTAAATTCCCAATCTTATTTTTTAAATTATCTACCATATCCTATATTGTTCTCATTTCATGTGATACATCAATTGATCCTATTTTTAACACATGTAATTCAAAAATAAAATATATTCACTACTCAAATCTGAAATCATAACTAGTAAAAAAATTAGAAGAGAAACTGAATCAGTGGTTGATTCTGGAGAAAACCTCAAGAAGATGTTTTCTTTTTATTTGGTGCATATCTGTGTAATTTGAAAAAAACTGCAAATAATTGCATGTAACTGCTATGATAAGAAAAAAGTGTGAAACAAATCATGAAGGCTTTAAATTATGAGTAAAGAAAAGTGTTATTTTTCAGTTAGATTTCGGGCATGGGCTCACTTTGCTTGGCATTCCTGATCATCTCTCAGTAAGACATGGCAAAACTACAATCACTTGCAGAGAAGAGTAACCAATGAGGTGGATATAGGTAAAGGTTGAGAGGTAGGAATAGAATCAGACCAAACATTAAGAATAATTTCATGAAGAATATCACTGAAATAATCCTACACTCTCATTTGTGTTAAGACCTAGTACAGGAAATCACAGGACTATCTGAATTCTGATAAGCTTTTCTCAAGCACCAGCCTTCAATTCATTCCCTACAGTCATCTCTCCAGAGCAGAGAAGTGTTCTGTAGTGACAACCAACACAGGGACTCTTCCTTTTGCCACGGATCAGCTTATCACCTCCAATAAGAAGAATGGAAGAAAGGTAAAACTTTTAAAAGAACTTATTCCCAAAGCTGTGTCTTTTTTTCTATTAGTCCACAATCAGATAAATTCACCTTGAGATGGAGGATACAAGGGGCCTGATGTGTTCTAGCAGGAACAGACAGGGGATTTTGTCAAGTCTCTCCTGGCAACATTGAGGGCTGACAAGGTTGAGTGTGGGAGCTATGAAAGCTGCAAACTAAGACAGCTGTTTTTTTTGTTGTACCTTCTCCCCATTCTGTGCTTAACTCTAACCATTCAAATTTACTGTTAGAATGAGAAATCTGTTGCTTTCCTAATTTAGGAGACAATATAGGTGGATGTATGCTTTTCAAAGCTAAAATGTTGTGCATAAACCAGTCATTCATGTTACTTGTTTTAGAAGTTCTGATGCAGTATGAATTTCTGAGATCCTCTAGAGAAAATAGATTATCTAAAAATGAATGGGAAGGGTTTAACTGAGGAACAGTTTACCAATATGTGCATAGTTTGGAAAAGTTACATGGATTGGTGAATCTAATTCCACCCCATGGAAAATAGTATGGAGTGGAGAGAGATTCAATGTCACTATGTTTAAAAAACAATTGGAAATAGAAGTTATCAGAATTGAGAGATGACTGTTGTGGCTGTAGTTGTAGCTGTGCTTTGAGGAAAGGGCCAAGGATCAATGTCCTTAGGTTGAGTAATACAGCCACTTCCAACTCACAGTTTAGCATAGAGAGAAGATGTAAATTAGAAACTCAAAAATTGCTTTCTTCCCACCCTCCCATCTCCTATGGACGTGTCTTATCTGACTGGTGCCATTAATAGTAATAGAGGGTAGAATTAGGGTCCTTTTCCTGTCTTAAATTTCTCAGAATTATTATATGAGAGAAAAGAAGAGTGACTCGATGTAGCAAATGGCAGTTTCTGAGCACCTAATTTTTCTTCACATTCCATGATAAAAAAGGATTTTGCTTGGAAGTCCCTCATATAATGTGTGATGAGACAAGAATGGTATAAAGGCCTTTATCAGAGCTCCAAGAGACCAGATGGGCACTGCATCTGCCCCTCATTATGTGATAGAGATATCTGTGTTGTTCACTAAATCTCAAGTTCTTGCTGTGATCAATGAGGATATAATAATACATGGTTTCTTAGTCATATGTGCTAGATGCTGAGGGTACAATAGCAAAAACATATACCAGTTAGGTCTAGGCTTTTAGAGATTTGCGTTTGATGAGGAAGAGAAAAAAATCCATACATTTACAAATAGAGCCAAAAACTGTCTTCTATGTACAAATAAAAAGGCCAAATTTCAAGAAGGGGGGATAACAGAAACTGTGATTTTCCTTCATCACCTCCTCAGGCCCACCAGGCAACAGGAACTAAGAGCACCTGAGGTGAATTCAACCCTTGATGCCCAGAGGTTTCTGTCTCAGCCCACTGTGGTCCTCTTGTCTTGTTTGAGTTCAGGACAGTCTAGATAGAGTGACTTCGTCCTTTTCAGAGACAGAAATGGGCTTCTAGGCCCTGAATTGTTGTAAAATTACCTCTTGTTGTTCAATATGTCTTAGTTTTTTCTTCCTTGTTGTTGCTAAAATTTACCTCTTCCATTTTAATAAGAGTTAAGTGAATTATGAATTACAAATGATGCAAGTGAAATGCTTCATCCCCTATGGCTTCCCTGTGTGTAATGAACACATCACAGTGGCAGTGACAATATGGGGCTGATGAAGGATGCAGATTCTGATACAAACCAATGGGTTTAAATCCAGGTGATATCAGTTTTTCTGATGAGACCTGAAGCAAATCTCTCAACCTCCTTCTTTTTGTATTTCCTCATATAAGATGGGAATAAGAGTATTTACTACAGATAGTTACTTAGAAAATAAAAATGAGTTAATCACTCAACCAGTTGCTAATGTTCACCTTCCAGAGAGTTCCTCCTTGTTTCCCAACTGATTTGTGCATGAGCATCTCTCTTTCCACCCAAAGTCCTTCATTAATGAGCATTTAAATAAAAAATACCCCTACCTGAGATAATTAAGTTGCTAAATGGTTTTAAAAAGTAAAACAATTTCTACTTAAAATCATCTGGGGTAAAAATAAATGAGTTTATACTTTACAACTCAGAAATTCCTTCCTAATCACTCTTGGATATTTCCATGCCTCAACACTCTCTATCCAGCCCCATTGCCAATTCTCTTTCTGCTTTATCAAACTTGCATTTTACTCATCACAAGTGCAATAAGTTCAACTAAACCTGGAAATCTCTCCTTGAACTATAGGCTTACACTGTTTTAGGTGATCATTAAAGACATATTCTGACTCTCCATGGGTTGGAGACATGACAGTGACCACCTTGGACCATCACTGCAGGCATAAGGAATTCTTTGAAACATATCAGAGATTTCCACAGAAGGAATCATGAGCAATGGCATTTTCTTCAGTGTCTAAATGTATGTTTTCTGGTGACTGATTTCACTTAAAAATGCTTGTGTGATATTTATCCCAAATTTTCAACTAAGCTTGGGCTCCTCTCTCTTTTATCCAGTTGTCATTCACAAGATAGTCACATTTCTTGACTATCTTGACTATCTGCTGTGACCCTAAAACAGAGCTGGAGATAATGGGGTCACATCAATGGGTAAAAGGAAAATACTGTCTATCCTGCTTAGCTTCTGCTTTTTGTGTTTCCAAAATTTGAAACGGACACGGAGCAATTTTAATCTAAGCGATCTGACTGTCTTCACAAGTATCCTACAAATAGGTCATATTCTCATTATAGGTATAACTATAATTTCCTTTCTCAATGTACTATGGACCCACCCAGTAAGTGAGGGTGGGCATGTGTCATGCTTGGGGCTTCCAGCTTCCTGCACCTGATACATAATTACTGTCCCAGGATAGAAAGAAAGTTGGGCTCAGGATTCTGTATCTGTCCCATACAGTCTAGGATGCTGAGTGGGTGCATTGGGGCCATTAAATATTCCCTGTCAGTAGAAAGAGCGGGTTGCAGATGGCCCAGGCTTTAGAGTCAGTGAGAACTGGGATTGAAATTAGGTCCCATGACTTCCTGGCCTTTGATGGATTACTTAACTTCTGCAGGCCTGTCTTTCCCTTCCCTGTGCCACAGGGGCAATACTTCCCACATAGCAGGGTAGTCTTAAGAATCAGAGATCATGCAGCAGTTGTTCATATCTTTTTTGTATTCCCAGGAGCACCAGTGGAGCATTCATGAGCATGGATACAGTCGTGCCAACCCGGGAGGCAGAAACCACAACAATGAATGACAATTTTCAATATATTCTTCCAAACTGCTATAAGAAGAATCTTATCCTGGCTTTCCTGTCCCTCATCATTGCCCCGATCGGTGTGGCAGGAAACGCAGTTGTGCTCTGGATCCTGGGCTTCTGGGTCCGAAGGAAGGCCTTCTCCATTTACATTCTCAACCTGGCTGCAGCTGACTTTCTCTTCCTCTGCTTCCAGATCATAGACTCCCTGTGGAAAATCATTAACGTCTTCTATTCCAACTCCATCCCCGTTCCCACATTCTTCATGTTTGTGTCAACCTTTGCCTATCTTGCAGGGCTAAGCATGCTCAGTGCCATGAGCACTGAGCGCTGCATGTCTGTCCTGTGGCCCATTTGGTACCACTGCCGCCACTGGAGACACACACCAGCTGTCATGTGCGCCTTGCTTTGGGCCCTGTCGCTGTCGCTGAGCATCCCGGAAGGGAAGTACTGTAGCTTCCTGGGTACAGAGTATAACAATGATTGGTGTAAAACATTAGATTTCATCACTTCCGCCTGGTTGATGGTTTTATTTGTCACCCTCTCAGGGTCCAGCCTAATCCTGATTGTCAGGATCCTTTGTGGTTCACAGAAGATGACACTGACGAGGCTGTGTGTGACCATTGGGCTCACGGTTCTGGTCTTCCTCTCCTTTGGCTTGCCCTTTGGGATCTACTGGTTCCTCTTAGTCTGGATCTTGAGATATGATGCTATTCCTTGTGAATCCTATTGGGTTACAGTTGTTCTGTCCTGTGTTAACAGCTGCGCCAACCCCATAATTTACTTCTTTGTTGGCTCCTTTAGGCAGCGGCGGTGGAAGCGAAGAACCCTCAAGCTGGTTCTACAGAGGGCCATGCAGGACACCCCTGACAAGGGTGACTCTGGAAGCAGGGTTTCATCAGGATACCTTGGAGAGTGAGCAACAGTCTGGTGCTGCTGCAGCTCTCTGGGGCAACTCGCAAGAGCCTCTGCTTTGATCAGACACATGTGCTTCTGAGAGCCTTCCTGGCCCTATCAGTATGGGAGACGCTCAGAACCTGGTTCAGTTGGTTACCTAGTTTTAAATTGGAAGATAACAATTGTCCACACCTCCACTGTGACAGGGCCTGTTAAACACTGATCACTGTGTCTCCAGAACTGCCTTACTCAGGTGCTTCACCCCTTTGCTTGTGAGCTTCATCAGCTCTGGGATCCAGGACTGCTTCTACTTTTGACAAATCTGTTTTCCAGCAGAAGGTGAAAGCGGTAAGGGGGGAAAAAACCCTCAATTTCTTTCATCAGTGCACCCGATAAAGACTAAAAGAATCTTACATTTTGGACATTTTCCCCCTAATTCTTACAATACCTGTCTCAATATTATTAGAAGAATTAAATAAATTACCCAGTAATCTCAGTCTCTTGCTTTTGATAGGTCTGAGTATATTGCCCTGGTTTCATAAATGTTTACTGAATGAATGACTTAATGGATGAATATAGCTGATTGATTTTTAAGTCAATCCTGTGCTAAAATCTCCACTTACCAGTTTTGAGTGACCACATTTATGTTTATTCTTTTCATCATTTTCAACTTTGGCAAGCTTGATGGTAAGGTTATAACTGGATGAATCCACATCCATATAAATTTAAGGTTTGACACAGACTATCTTCCTATGGTTTCATTCCTCGTGTCCTCCATTAGCAGGTTCATCTCTTCCTGTTCTTTCCTCTTTGCCTTGACTCTCTGGGGGACTTTTCTAAGTAGAATCTTAGACTATTTCTAGGGGTTCACAGCATATATTTTATTAATTGAACTGCATGTGTTTCTACTTAACACTTTCTGAGAAAATAATATTTTCATTTTCAGGGATATAGGGTCTTATAATTTTAATTCATGTATAATCAAAAGATAATAATGAGCACAAATCATAAGTATACTATTCAATGAGTATAAAAAAGAAATATAGCTACAGGACCCCCATACATATCAAGACACAAAACAGTTTTATACCTCTGTTAGTTTCCATTGTTTCTTCCATTCAGTCCTCCTTGACCCAGAGGTCAGGATGACTCTTACTTCCTTTTTTAATCTTAAAATAAATTTTAGTGTGTAGATTGTAGGGGTATAACATGCTATAAGATAGGTGTAGATAAGGTAAAATGGTTTTATAGTCAAAAAATTAAAATATCTATCATATCACATAATTTTTAATTTTTCCATTATTGCAAGAACACTTATAATCTATTTATTTAGCAAAATCTTGAATATTATCACCATCTTCAAATATAATACTAGTGTACATTGTTTCATCCAACATATTTATCTCTTTAAATTTTTTTTACCTATATTTTCTCATTTTCTGTTTACTGTTCCATACTTGGTAACCACTATTTTACATTCTATTTCTATATATTTCTTCTTTAAAAAGTATTTCACATAGAAGATCATTAGAATAGAGGAGACAAAAATGGGAGGGAAGAGGAGAAGAAAGGGGAGGGGGAAATGGGGATTGAATTCAAATTCCTTGTATGTATAATTATGTCAAAAGTAACCCAAATATTATGTATAAATACAATGCTCTAATAAAAAAGTATTCCACATATAAATAAGATCATGAAATACTTTTCTTCCTGGATTTAGTGGACAACAGTCAAGCCCTTCCTTAGCATACTGTCCTCTAAGTACATCATGTTGTGGCAAATGACAGTATCGTATCTTTTTTCATGTTGAATAATGTTCTGCTGAATATGTGCACCTTGATTCTTGGATACCTAGGTTGGTCTTCTAGATTAGCTATTGTGAATAATGCTGCAATAAACATGGGGGTGCAGACATATTTACAAGGTGGTAATTTAATTTCTTTTGGATATATATATATATATATATATATATATATATATATATATATATATATA
>NW_026000174.1:31461972-31492716 GCF_001458135.2 Marmota marmota marmota | reverse complement strand
ATATATATATATCTAGCAGTGAATTGCTGGGTCAAATAGTAGATTTATTTTTTGTTTTCTTTTTTTTAAAGAGAGAGAGAGAGAGGAGAGAGAGAGAGAGAGAGAGAGAGAATTTTTTTAATATTTATTTTTTAGTTTTCAGTGGACACAACATCTTTGTTTGTATGTGGTGCTGAGGATTGAACCCGGGCCGCACGCATGCCAGGCGAGCGCGCTACTGCTTGAGCCACATTCCAGCCCCAGATTTATTTTTCATTTCAACTGGAATCTCTTACTGCTTTCCCTAATGACTGCACAAATCTGATTCTCACCAAGTGTTCCAGGGTTTCCTTTTGTCCACACCATCACCAACACTTGTATCAGCTATAGTGTGGATGTTGAATGTCTCCCAAAGGTTTAAAGTTTGGTCCCCAGCTTTGGCACAATTGGGAGATGGTAGAAATTTGAAGAGGTGGGGTCTAGTGGGAGGACTTCAGGTCACTGGGAATTTGCTCTGGAAGCACATAGTGGGATACCAGTCAAGTCCATCTTTTCCCTGTCTTTTGCTTCTTGGTCAGGAGGTGAGTGGGATTGCTCTACTATGTCCTTCAACAGGGAGCATGCCCTAGGCCCAAAGCAACAGGGCAACTGATCATGGAGTTAAACCTCCAAAACTGAGAGCCAAAATAACCTTTTTCTCTTTACACGTTGATTATCTCAGGTATTTGTTATAATAATAGAAATCCACTACATTATCTCTTATCTATTTTTATAGCTAACAGGTGTGCGATGATATCTCATAGTGGCTTTGATTTTCCTTTCCCTTATTAATAGTGATGCTGAGCACATCATTTTCTTTTGTTTGTCACCTATATGTCACCCTTTGAAAAAGAACTATTCAAGTCATGTTCTCATTTCATTTTGGATTATTTTTTATTTTTTTGGTGCTGAGTTTTATGAGTTCCCTATGAATCTAGAATATTATCCTTTTATCTATTATATTGTTTGTAAATATTTTGTCCTAATATGTGGGTTGCCTTCATTTGGTTGATTGTTTCCTTTTCTATACAGCAGCTTTTTAGTCTGATGTAGTCCCCTTTACTTAGTTTATGCTCTTTAGCTTGAGTTTTTAGTGGAGTTTCCAAGAAACCATCACCAAGGACAGTTTTTAGAAGACTTCTGTTTTCTTCCAGGGTTTTTTGCATGTTAAGTATTTTTTTAGGTCTTTGATTAATTTTGAGTTAGCATTTTGTATGGTATAGTGCCACAGTCTGGCTGAGCACAATTCCGGAGCCACTTGTCAAAAGAAACGAACTTTATTTTTAGAACACACACACCGGCACCACACAGCTCTTCAGGAAAAACCCTCAGAGCCCAACTGCCACCACTGGCTTCCCACAAGCCTCTCTACCTCCCCCACCCCTCCTGCTCTTGAGGCCCATTGGCTAGGTCACGTGGGCGGAGCCAAAAAAAGTCCCCCAATGAGCAGCTCCGTGGTCTGAAAGGGCGGGGAAACAGCCCAATGAGCATCACCACAGAGGAGCCAATCATTTGGCAGCTGTAAGTTTGCTGGGGCCCCTGTGAGCCAATCATCAGCTGGCAGCTGTAAGTTTGCTGGGGTCCCTGTGAGCCAATCATCAGCTGGCAGCTGGAAGTTTGCTGGGGCCCCTTTGACTGTGGCTCTCAACATCTCCCCCTCTCTGTTTAAACAACAAGCATGTGGCTTAGGGACTGTGCCTGCCTTAGGTTGTCCAATACTACATATGGATCTTACCCGTCATCGGATGAGCTGACCTCAAGGCGTCAGCCTCCTGTCTTAGGTTGGTACCATTGCAATTGGATCTTACCCGTCATTGACTACCGGTCCAGCATACAGCCACACCTGTGGATAGGTCTTTGTACCAGCGGGGGGGTGAGGTTCTTTGCCTCACCTCTGTTGGCCCCCAAATTTTAGACCATCACTAGTAGAGGAGGATGCAAAATGCCATGACATTAAGCCAATTGAGGGCTCCTTTGAAAAATTGTACCACCGGTGACATCATCAGCAAAAATACCCCAACACTACCACAAGTCGCTGCACCAACAGATAGTTCACAATGCATACAGGTGAGCTCACAATGTGTCCAGGCAAGTTCTGCAAGCAGTTCAGTGATGGCTATTGTAGAAGCTGTAGATTGGTTTTATCTTTGACTTCACCAGCACTGGGATGAAGATAGGAATTCTGGCAATAATGGCTAAAGAAAAAATTATGTAACATTACAGAAGGCACTAAAAGAAAACAATTTTCTTAACAATTTACATTGTCTTTAAGAGAATTATTAAATATAATGAAAAGGAAAGGTGAAAGTAAACAAACAGATCTGTTAACCTTCTTTTTTGTTTACATATTAAAACAATCCTCAACAGTTGTTTACCCAATTTAAATTAAACCATATAAATCACGTGAAAAAAAAAATTTTGGATCCATTTTATCATGAGCGCTCATCATATATGATATATGGACATACATACATTCAAACATATAACACAAAACACAAGTGTGCACACATAATATAATACATACAACACATAACATTATAGTAAAGGCCTTATAACTTTTTACAGGTGAAATCTCCATTGCAATGTTTAAAAACTCTATAGTCAAAAAATAGAACTGATCAGCAAAACATTAACCTAGGTCTGTATGAGCTCAAAAAACAAAATAGAACTTCATGATATGGCAAAGGGCAATAATAAAATAGATATTGAAAAAAGCATCCTGGTTCTGTTGCAGATGTAAGAATAGCCAAACTGGAGTTTTGGATATCAGTTGTTATGGATTTGAGCCAAATCATCTTCTTTTTGGTCTGTAGAAATCGCTTTAGTTAATCTTTCTGGAATCCAAATCGGCTGCTGTTCTCCCTGTGGAAACACATAAACAGACCCCCGACTCCAGACAATCACTGGGTCAGGACCTTGGTTAATCTCTCTGGAATCCAAATCGGCTGCTGTTCTCCCTGTGGAAACACACAAACAGACCCCCGACTCCAGACAATTACTGGGTCAGGACCTTTCCATTGTCCTGTTAGAATATCCTTCCAAAGTACCTTGGGCTTATGTACATTTTTTGGACACATATGCCTTTCCGCAGCACTAAGTCCTGATGAATCCAAATTTAAAAAGTTTAGAGTAAAAAGGGTTATTTTAAGTTTATCTTTGGGGAATATATACCCCTTCCCAATTCCTTCTTTTTGCTTTAATAAGTACATTTTAATAGTTTGATGAGCTCTTTCAACTATGCCTTGTCCCTGTGGATTGTATGGGATTCCTGTTATATGAGTAATGCCAAATGTTGAGCAAAATTGTTTAAAAGAGGTAGAAGTATAACCAGGGGCATTATCTGTTTTTAACTGTTTTGGAACACCCACAGTGGCAAAATTTTGTAAGCAATGAGCTATAACATCTTTAGTTTTTTCTCCGGCATGAAGGGAGCCCATCAAAAATCCAGAAGAAGTATCAACTGTAACATGCAAATATTTTAATTTTCCAAATTCTGGCAAGTGTGTGACGTCCATCTGCCAAATATGGTTAGGTATCAATCCTCTAGGATTGACTCCAAGATTAACTTGTGGTAAAAAGGTCACACAATTTTGACATTGTTTTATTATTTGTCTAGCTTGTTCCTTAGTTATTTTAAAACGCTTTTGTAAAGTATTAGCATTGACATGGAACTTTTTATGAAAATTTATAGCTTCTTCTAGTGTAGAGAAAATATGTATGTCATGTGTAGTTTTATCTGCTAAATCATTGCCCAAACTAAGGGCTCCAGGCAATCCTGTATGTGCCCTGATATGTCCTATAAAGAATGGATCTTTTCTGTCCCAGATTAGACTTTGTATAGTGGAAAGCAAAGAGAAAACAGTAGAAGAAGGGGAAATCCTACCAGCATCTTCAAGAGATACTATAGCATTAACTACATACTGACTATCAGAAAATAAATTAAATACAGAATCTTTAAACATCACAAAAGCTTGTAAAACTGCATTAAGCTCTACCTTTTGAGCTGATTGTTTGGGTACTAAAAATGTAAAAGTTTGATCAGGGGTAACTACTGCTGCTGTACCATTATTTGACCCATCAGTGAATATATTTGGAGCATTCATGATAGGTGTTTTTCTTGTCATTTTTGGAAAAATTACAGGATGCAATGACCAAAAAGACAATAAAGGATTAGATGGTAAGTGGTTATCAAATGAAACATTAGATTTGCACATGATTATTGCCCAAGTATTTAACTCATTAGCTAACTCATCAATTTGATTCATAGTATATGGAGTAATAATTTTATTGGGAGAAATTCCAAACACTCCCTTTGCTGCTTTTATTCCTTTGAGTATTAATTGTCCTACAGCCTCAGGATACCTAGTAAGAATAGTGTTAGGAGAATAAGATAAATGTATCCATAATAATGGACCTTCTTGCCAAAATACTCCTGTAGGAATATTTTTTGTTGGTAGTACAATAAATAATAAAGGCAAACTTATATCAATTCTATCCAAATGCATATTTTCCATATATGTTTCAATGATTTTTAATGCCTTTCTTGCTTCAGGCGTTAACATTCGGGGTGAATTTGGATCTGATGGACCTTTTAGGATATCAAATAAAGGTCCCAACTCTCCTGTTGGTATACCTAAATAAGGCCTTATCCAATTTATGTCTCCTAATAACTTTTGAAAGTCATTAAGTGATTTGAGTTGATCTACTCGTATTTGAATTTTTGGTGGACGGACCATGGTTGAGGATAATAGAACTCCTAAATAATTAATTGGAAAATTTAATTGTACTTTATCTATTGCTATCTCTAGATTATAATTTTTTAATAAGTTTGTAAGTGTGGCATAACATTCTAGCAATGTGTTTTTATCTTTGTGTGCTAATAATACATCATCCATATAGTGAAATATTTGTAGTTCAGGATTTTGATTTCTAAGTGGCTGGATTACTTTGTTAACATAAATTTGACACATAGTTGGGCTGTTAGCCATCCCTTGAGGGAGTACTTTCCATTCATATCTCTGATCAGGACCTTCATGATTCAGTGCAGGGATAGTAAATGCAAAACGTGGACTATCCTCAGGATGAATTGGAATTGAAAAAAAACAATCTTTAATATCTATAACTAAAACATACCAGGTTTTTGGCAAAGCAGACAATTGAGGAATCCCTGATTGAGCAGGTCCCATAATAACCATCTCATTATTAATGGCTCTTAAATCTTGCAATAATCTCCATTTACCAGATTTCTTTTTGATGACAAAAATGGGAGTATTATGGGGAGATACAGAAGGTTGTATATGTCCTTCTGCTAATTGTTGTTTGACCAGGTCATGGGCTGCTTGTATCTTTTCTTTAGTCAGGGGCCACTGAGGAACCCATACTGGTCTTTCTGATTTCCAAGTAATTTTTATTGTCTCAGTGGCCCTTTCTGAAAATCCAACCCATGTCTGTCTGTTCCTTGATCTATTTGTATTGGTGCTGCTATACCTTGTTCTTGTTTTTCTAATCTTTTTCCTTTCCTAAAACCTTGTCTAGTCATAATAGTGGGTGCATTTTGGTTGATGTTATTTGTTAATGTCAAACCTAATTGATCTAGGACATCTCGTCCCCATAAATTTACGGGAAGATGATCCAATACATATGGCTGTATAGTTCCTTCACATCCTTCAGGATCCTTCCAATCTAATACCATTGCACTTCTATGGGGATTAGTCGCCATTCCTAGGCCTCGAAGCATTTGAATGGCTTGTTGAAATGGCCAATGTTTTGGCCATTCTTGAGGAGAGATGATGTTAAGGTCTGCACCTGTATCCAGTAGTCCATTAAATTCATGTCCTTGAATATTTAGTTTTAGCATGGGGTGAGAATCTAAATTTAAAGAAAGCATAGTGGAGCCTAATCCCTTGGAACCTCTTTCTACAGTACGACTGGAAAATTTATAATGTAGGCTGGGTGTTATTAGTAACTGTGCTATTCTATCTCCTGGTGAAATTACTGATATACCCTTTGGAGAACTGGCTATAATTTTTATTTCACCTTCATAATCAGGATCAATTACCCCAGGACTTATCATAAGTCCTTTTAGAGTAGAAGAACTGCATCCCAATAATAAGCCTACTGTTCCTTTGGGAAGAGGTCCTTTTATCCCTGTGGGAATGATTTTAACTCCCATCTCTGGAGTTAGTACTGTTCTGATGGAGACGCAGATGTCCAACCCTCCACTCCCTCTGGTTTGTCTAGTGAGGGATTTAATTGACAATGTGTCCTGGGCACTACACTGATGGGGTTGCTGGGTTCCTCTAGTGCTCCATATATTTGTGGTCTTGGGCCCCGGAGCATTGGGCCCCCCTGTCCATTTTTTGGCAATGGAGCCCGATGCCTTTTCCATGATATCATGGATAGACACCTGTTCCTTGTTCGTTTTTTGATAATGGAGTACCCTGAATGGTGGTTTGAGGAAGGCATGTCTCCCTCTATAGCATCGTGGGTAAATACCCAGTATTCTACTCCTTTGATACCTAGTTTTGTTAAACCCTCCTCCTATGAGGCAATTCCTTTTAAAATGTCCTGTTTGTTCACAATTGTAGCATGTTTTTGGTCTGGCATCTAAAACCTGTCGTACTGCAGCTGCCAAGACTTGCCCTTGTTCATTAATGTCTCTACATAATTTAATATATGTGTTTAAATATTCATGTTTCCATGGTCTAATGACTTCTCTGCACCAACGATTCACTTGCTCATAAGCCAGTTGTTTTATTAATGGCATTGCTTGTTCTGTATTCCCCAAAACTCTGGTAACTGTTTGAATAAGCCTATCTACAAATTCAGCGTAAGGTTCATTAGCTCCTTGTATTACCTTAGATAATTGACCTTGTAAACCTCCATGTCCTTGTAAAGTCTTCCATGCCCTAACCGCATCTGCAGCAATTTGTGAGTATACGCCAGGATCATATGCAATTTGTTGCTGCTGATCCTCATAAGGTCCCTTTCCTAACAACATATCTAGATTTCTCTGAGGAAAACCAGCTGCTGCATTTCGCCTAGCTGTCTCCTTGCAAAATTCCTCATTGGCAACCTTCCATAACATGTATTGTCCTCCATTTAGCACAGCTTTACACATATTAGCCCAATCTGCTGGCGTCATGTTCAAGTTGGTAATGGATTCGACCATGCTTACAGTGAACGGTGCTTGAGGACCATAGGTTGTTACAGCCTCTTTTAGCTGCTTCACTGTTTTGAAATTTAAAGCATTGTGAATCCACTGCCCTCCTGCCTGCTCAAATATAGGGCATGTTAATATTTGAGATCCTGTCTCAGGATCCCATCTATCAACTGCGGGGGTTGGGGGCCTCCCAGCATATGGAGGTGGCCTTGTTGGTTGGACACTTACACCCTCTCATGATAGAAAGGTGTTAGTAGCAGTCTTCTGTCATAACTTTCCCCCTGATGGCTTTTTCTGCTCTAAACTTTCTTCCTCTGTCTGACTAGCTCGAGAGACCTTCTTTTTTACTTGAATTTTTTTCCTCTGTCTGACTAGTTCGAGAGACCTTCTCTTTTACTTGAATTTTTTCCTCTGACTAGCTTGAGAGACCCTTTTTTCACTTGAATTTTTTTCTCTGTCTGACTAGCTCGAGAGACTTTCTCTTTTACTTGAATTTTCTACTATAACTATAATACAACCCAACAAGATAATGCCAAACAAAACTGAAGAGAGTGAAACAAAATTGGAACAACAGAAAATCATTATATCAGCCTTTCTTTCCTCCTGAAATGTCCATCCTTCCTTTATCCCTATCTGTTCTTCTGATGTGAGCAGTTTTTCTTCCATCTTACACATCTCCAGGGACAGGCAACTTAAAAGAAAAGTGAAGCAAAACAAAAGAAGAATCTTAAAATGGCTACCCATCCCCTTGCCCTGCCCTCAGGAGCGAGCACTTTACCTTATCACTTACCCTCAGTCGTTCCCCCGTGTGAGCCACCAAATGCCGCAGTCTGGCTGGGCACAGTTCAGGAGCCACTTTTCAAAAAAAACGAACTTTATTTTTAGAACACACACACCACACCACACAGCTCCTCAGGAAAAACCCCCAGAGCCCAACTGCCACCACAGGCTTCCCACAAGCCTCTCTACCTCCCCCACCCCTCCTGCTCTTGAGGCCCATTGGCTGGGTCACGTGGGTGGAGCCAAAAAAAGTCCCCCAATGAGCAGCTCTGTGGTCTGAAAGGGCAAGGAAACAGCCCAATGAGCATCTCCATAGAGGAGCCAATCATTTGGCAGCTAGAAGTTTGCTGGGGCCCCTATGAGCCAATCATCAGCTGGCAGCTGGAAGTTTGCTGGCAGCTGGAAGTTTGCTGGGGCCCCTTCGGCTGTGGCTCTCAACCGTATAGGAGATAGGCACAACTATACTATTTTGCTTATAGAAATACAGCTTTCCCAGGACATTTTTTGGGGAGACTATCATTTCTCCGTCATGTCTTCTGGTGCTTTTGTAGAAAATCAGTTGGTTATATACATTTGGATTTATTTATGGCTGTCTGTTCTGTTGTACTGGCCTATGTGTCTGTTTTTATGTCATGTACCATAATATTTATACCATGCCACTTTGTATCCTATTGTTCTGATTACTATAGCTTTGAAATATAACAGTAATCTGGAAGTCATACTTCCAACTTGGATTTTATTCTCAGAATTGCTTTGTCTTTTGTGGTTCCATATGAATTTTAGGCTTTTAAAGGTTTCTGTGAAAAATAATACCAGTGGGATTTTCAAAAATTATATTATTTGTATATTGTAATTATACACAATAGTGAGATTCATTGTTATATATTCATACATGCACATATCATAATTTGGTTAACTTAATTCCCCCTTCACTTCTTTCCTCCTTCCCCCTCATCTAATTTTTCTACTGTACTGGCCTCCTATATATTTTTCTGAAGTCACCTTCCTCATTTTCTATATCTTTACTCTCTCTAGGTTCCACATATGATAAAACAAATATGATCCTTGACTTTCTGAGTTTCACTTCCTTAACAATCTCAAGTTCTATCCATTTTCTTGTGAATGACATAATTTCATTCTTCTTTATGGCTGAATAAAACTTCACTGTGTATATACCATATTTTCTTTAGAATCTTCTAAGTATAGGATTATATCATCTTCAAGCACAGATAATTTGACTTCTTTTCTGTTTATATCCCTTTCACTTCCTTCTATTATTGCATTAGTCTGTCTGAAGTTTGAAGTAATATATGGAATAGGAGTGGCAATCAATGGCCTCCTTGTCGTAATCCTGATTTTAGAGGAATTGTTTCAGTTCTTCCCTATTCAGCATGATGTTGACTTTGGGTTGTCAACTAATCTTTATTGCTTAAGGCTTTTTGTCATTAATGGATATTAAATTTTGCGAAAGGCCTTTTCTGCATCTATTGAGATGATCATGCTATTTTTTTCCCCTTGATTCTATCTATGTGGTGCATTACAGGTATTGATTTGCATATATTGAACCATCCTTGAATCCCTGGAATGAAACCAAATTGATCATGATGCACAATCATTTAAATTCTTGTTGCATATGATTTATTTGTATATTATTAAGGATATTTGCATCTAAGTTCATGAAGGATATTTTTCTGGAGTTTTCTTTCCTTGAAGTGGATTTACCTGATTTTGGTATTAGTATTATACTGGGTTCATATGAGGAGTGTGGAAGTTTTCTCCCCCTTTGTATTTACTGAAATAATTTGAGGAGCATGGACACTATTTCTTCTCTAAATATCCAGTAAAATTTAGCTGTGAGTGTATCTGGTCCTGGACTTTCTTTATTCAAAGTTTTTTCCTGCATAAACTTTATTGGTTTATTTAAGTGTTCTATATCCTCTTGGTTCCATTTCATTCTGTCTATATTTCTAGAAATTTGTTCATCTCTTTTAGATTTTTGAATTTATTGAAATATATATTTTCAAAGTAGCCCCCAATGATGCCCTGGATTTCAGTGGTATCCATTTTTAAAATTTTTTTATTAGTTGCTCACAACATTACAATGATCTTGGCATATCATACATTTGATTCAAATGGGTATGAATTCTTATTTTTCCACATGTACAGATTGCTGGATCACATTGGTTATATTCTACTTTTATTAACCTGGATTTTCTTACTCTTTCTTTTGGTTAATGTGCCTAAGAGTTTGTCAATTTGTTTATCTTTTCAGAAAACTGACTTTGCTTAATTGATCTGTTGTATTCTTCTTTTATTTCCCATTTCATTAATTTCAGCTCTGATCTTTATTATTTCTTTCCTTCTGCTAGTTTTGGAAATGGCGTGTTAATTCTTGTTTTCCTAACACCTTGAGATGCATCATTAGGATATTTATTTTGTATCTTGCTAATTTTTTAATGTGTGCACTCATTGCTATAACTTTTCCCTTAGAACTGCCTTTACTGTGTCTCTGACACTTTGTTTACAGTATTTATATGTTGATATTTGTTCATAGGTCTGAATGGGCATCTCTTCCATTGATATGAGGGTCTTTTCAATTACCTTTTTTTCTTTTAACAATGTGCTCTTAGTGTGGGTAGACTTCAGTGGCGAAAATCCTGTTCAATGTGATCACAATGTTCTGTTCAGTTCTTAACACCACATTGAGAGGAGATAATAATCATTAGTAACTGTGAACACTTTTGAGCAAAACTATACACTCATAAACCATTTTAAAACTTACTGAAAATGTGCTTCACATTTCCCATAATCCAAATGTGTAAGTGGGGAGTAATACTCTACAATAGGCTGAGAAATTAGGAATTAAAGAAAATAAAATGAATAAACTCTATAGGGCATAAATTTACAAAAAAGGAAGTAAAAAGACAAAATGGTTGTGGGAGAAACAGCAGATAATATAAAGAGAGGAAGAAACTAAAAAAGATTTTATAATAGACATAAGGAAAAAGATAGAAAGTATAAATCCAATTAGAACATAAATATTAAAGGAAATTTATAAAATTGGATTAACACATGCAATAGCAAGTGACCTACAAAATGTACCTAGGAGATAATAACATTTGAGTTGATATTTAAGAGAGTCTTAAATTATTGCTTGCTGAGTTGAGATGGAGAGCTCTCCTTTTGGGCCATCCAGACTTGGATCCTGTAAGATTATCTGGTCATTAAATGCTCATGCCTCCATGGCTTGTCTTCAAAGTTTCTTTGAACATAGAGATGGAACCCTTCTAGTGATGTCCTTGTTGAGTTGGAGAGATATATACTTAGTTTTTCCTTCAGGACCTCATTCTGCTCAATATAGGAGGATCTCTTCACTCTTTTGAGTGAGGGCCTGAGGAGTTATTAATTTTCTTTCCTTTCCTTTTTTTTTGGATCAGAGGAAATTTCTTCTAAATGTCTGTGGTTTAGCAGTCAAGTATCTCCCTGCTTAGTACTGCAGATTTGTGTACCCACCTATAGAAATGCTTCATAGGACCAGAGATACCAAAACAGGTGTGAGTTTGCCCATGTAGATTTTGAGGTGTGAGAGACATGGCACCTTATGGCAGATGTACAGCCACTGGGCAGCCATGCTCTTGGGTGACTCATGACAGAGGCACTTGGACTTGGCTGCAGAACATTCAGTGGGCTTCTGGGTCACACATGATGGCAGATTACTGTAGGAGTGTCTGTGACAGTGGACCACTACTAGCTTCAGCTGGCAACTGGGGCCCAGGTGGCTGCAGCAAATGGCTGTCTTTTGTGCTAGGTTATTCTCCACATGCTGCTCTCCCTGGCAGTGTCTTGCACTTTGTTCTTCTCCACTCCTCTCCCATTGCCAATGATGAGGAAAGAGGAAGGTCAACAGCCTTCAGCTAACCAGGATCCCACTACACAGGTTAATCAGATTGCCATATCAATGACATTCCCTGCAATATTATTTTCTGGTATCTCTAGATGGGATGAAATAAAGATAAATTTTCTTCCAGCACTGCAGACTGAGGCATGATCTCTACAAAATGGCAAGTCACCACAGTTTTCCACCCATAATTAGAGAGAAGCTGGGCACTTCTCACTCACCAAGTGGATTTGAAGCTTTTTTTAAAAAAATTAAATCTTTTTTTTCTGTATTTTTTATTGGTGCATCATAGTTGGTGGGATTTTCTACATAACCACACACAATATAACAATATAATTTGGGTTGTATTTTTCCCCCTGTAGTATTTCCCTCTTTCTTCCCCTCCTCCACCTCCCTGGTCCTTTTCCATTGCTGATCGCCCTTTGGTTATCTGAGATCTCTCTTACCTTTCTTTTCCTTTGTCCTTTGAGAGAAAGCATATAACTCTTGATTTTCTGATGCAATTTTATTTTTCTTTATGGCTGAACCAAATTCCACTGTGTACCTAGTCATTCATTCATGGATACCTAAGCTGGTTCCATAGTTTGGCGATGTTGTGTTGTAGTGTCATAAACCTGAGTATGCATTAATTGCTGTAGTATGATGACTTTGATTCTTTAGTATTAAAGTACAAGGAGTGGTAGCACTAAGGTGCTCTAAACAGTTGGCAAGGATGGATGGTCATTGTCTATATCCAACTATCCTTTCCAACTGAGCGAGTGTGTGTGTGTGTGTGTGTGTGTGTGTGTGTGTGTGAGAGAGAGAGAGAGAGAGAGAGAGAGAGAGAGACAGAGACAGAGAGACAGAGAAAGAGAGAGAATAAATAACAGCTAGGGGTTGTTAACCTCTTTCTCTTTTTGTGTTGCTTGCAGAGCTACCAGTTGAAGTGGCCTTAAACTGAAACAAGTTGAAATAGCACTCAGCTTCCTTTCTCACCAGTAAAAGGTAGGAATCACAGAATGTCAATCACCATGTATACTACCGATATTATAAAAGTAATAATAAAAAGCTGTTTTGAAGATTTTTATGAAATTTGGCAATTTAAAAAACTATGCTCTGAGAAATGCAGCTTACTAACTTGATCAAGAATAAACTAAAATGCAAAAGTAGCCCTCTATTTACTAAGAAAATTAATTTTGTAATTAAAATGTCTTCTATAAAGAAAGCTTCAGGTTTAAATGACTGCACTAGTGAATTCTAAAAAATGCAAAGATTTTCAAACAAACATTTAAGCTTCAATACAATTTCAAGCCCAAATAAATAAGAAGATACAATAAACAGAAGTCAATGAAATACAAAACAACTAATAGAGAAAAAAGCCAAAGTTATAAGGTAGCACTTCAAAAGTATTAATGATATTCATAAAATTCTAGTAGACTTATCAGTAAAGAAGAGAAACAGAGCAAGTAGCCAGAAGTGGTGCTGCACATCTGTAATTTTAGATGCACATAATGCACTAACCATAAAATTAAAAGACGGATAAATTAGACTTCATAAAATATAAAAACTAGTGCTCTTCAAAATATACTTAAATGTGAAAATATTTAACACCAATGAATTGTACACTTGAAAATGGTTGCTTTAAAAATGAATACAAAAGTTTCAAACTGGGACAAATATTTGCATTATATACATCTGACAAAAGATTTTTATTTAGAACAAAAAATGTAAAAACACAAGTCAATGAAAATGGGCAGCAGTGTTGAACAGAAAATTCACAAAAGATATATAGTTATTAAAAACATGAAAAGATATATATGTATATGTATATATAGTGGGGGTAAAGGAATGGCACCTTTACCTTGTGTGTTAGACAACTGTGTCAGAAAAGGGAAGGACTTGACTTCGATATTGTCCTTATTTGGAATTAACTGTAGTTTAAAGAGGCTGAATGGAAACCAAGATGAAAATGGATAGATTGTGAAGGTTTGAAAGTGTCCATTTGGATCAAACTTATTTCCCAGATTTCCTTCCCCATGTTTCTGGTTAGGTTGGCTTTAAGATTTGGTGATAAGAAAACAGTAGCAGTCATATTGTTTGTAGGCTTTGAAGGTTTGTTAATGGCTGCTGTGTTGCTTTCCTGTTGGCTACATCTTTGGCATGAGCCAGCACTAAACTTCCAACTGCTCCACCTACCCTTGATCTCCTCTTCAACTTCTCTGACTGCTGGACACAGTGTGCTTAACTCCCTGATGATGAGAGCCAACTTCTGCATAACACTAATATCATCAAGCTCACAGGTACTGAAAGAGATTGATAGGGGTTCTAGTTGGTTCTTATAGGTCTTGACTCAGGTTTCTTGGTTCTAGCTTTTCTTGTAGACTTCAGTATTAGCCTGAGATCAACAGAAAAAAGCTTTACACAGAGTAAGTAGAACTTATGATTATGATAAGGTCACACATACACACCAGCAAGAACAAGTTAATGAATATTTTAGTTTTGAAGCCACTTGATTTCTGTTACAACTATTTGTCTCTGCTGTTGTTATGTGAAAGCAGCCACAGATAACACATCAATAAATGGCATCTCTCTCTCTCTCTCTCCATACATCTATATCAATGTCAATTTTGGACTCTATACAATCATCTATGTATCTTCCAGAGGTACTACTTATTTAAAGGATCCCCTGAAGATGCAGAATCACTACATTAGGAGGATGTTATACTCTCCATAGTTTCCTGAGGAAGACTTTCTCCACTTTTCTCCACCTCAGGTATGTCCTGGAAGGCCTTCTCCAGAACCAACTTGAGCAATGGTCGCTGCCGCCGATGGTGCTGTCCCCGCCTACAGGAGCCAACAAACAAGTAAATGATGGGATTGGCGCTGCTGTTAATACTAGACAGAAATAAAGTAATGTTTAAAAAATGCAGACTCATATGGTTTTTATGAATCCAGGACAACAGAGAATTCATGATGCCTACAGGCAGGCCACAGAAGAGGAAGACCAGAACTGTAAGCCCAATAGTCACATACAGCCTGGTCAGCGGTACTCTCCGAGAGCCACAGATGACTTTGATGAGCAGGGTGAGGCTAGATATAGAGAGAACCATAAATAAAATTATCAGCCATGCAGCCGTGATGAAACTAAATGTCTGACACCAATAGTTGAAATTTGTAGATAGGAAGGTACAGTGGTACACATCCAGGATGCTCAGTAGCAGGGACAGGGCCCAGAGTATGGCACATATGACAGCTGAGGTGTGAATCGGGCGGTGGCAGCGGTACCAGATGGGACACAGGATGGACAGGCAGCGCTCAGCACTAATGGCGCTCAACATGCTCAGGCCTGTAAGGTAGGAACAGATCATTACAATGGGTAAGTACTTGAGGATGAAGGCGAGAAAGGAAAGGAAAGTGAGGTTGAGTTTGTTCAGAGAAACTATAACATGAAAACAGAGAAAAAGGAAGTCGGCTCCCGCCAGGTTGAGGATGTAGACTGACAGGGCGTTCCTGTGCATGTGGAAGCCCAGAAGCCAGAGCACAACTGCATTTCCCACCAGCCCAATCAGGGCAATGATGAAGGTTGGCAAGCCCTGGATCGAGGTCCAAAAGTTGACAGGTTGAGGATTATTCCAGTTACTTCTGGTCACCACTGTGAATTCTGTCCCCTCGGCTGGGGTGGTTGGACTTATGCTCAGAACCCCTCCACTGGAGCTGCTAAGAACAAAAAGAAAGTCATGAGTTCCTGCTGCATAACCTCTGAGTCCCAGGACCACCCTGCTGTGTGGGAATTACTGTCCCTGTGTCACAGGGGAGGACACAGATGCTTGTAAAAATTATTTTAAAAAAGCCCAGGGGGTCTGGGGTCCTGGACTCAAACCCAGTTCATGTCGACTGTAAACGCTGTGCTGGCTGCTACTGCACGGGTTCATCTACTGACAGGAATATTCTATGGTCCAATCATGCACATGGACCCCCTCCTGTTCCTGCCAGAGTTTATGCCAAGTCTCCAGAATTTCTTGAGGAAGGAAAAGTCTGGGATAGGATCTGAGATACCAGGAAAGAACTGTGGTCAAAGGCATTAGCCTGTCCTGGGCCAGAATTTTTCCCTCAGGTTCAGATTAAAGAGGCAAAGTTGATCCAGACCACACTCATGACTAAAAGTGCTGTATGTAGGTTGCTTTGGGGACGTAAAAAGAATGTGACCTCTTGGTTAGGCATGTGTGAGGATGGTTGGGACTGGTAGGCTATTAATGGCTAAGTGTGTCATAGAAATGGCTCAGTGTGTCAGCCACAGAGGACAGCCACACTATGCATATCCCCTTGTCTAGATTTGGTGCTACACACTGTATTCTCAATGGTTATTCAGGGAATGGATGCATGAATAAGGAGACTAATGGTAGCAGAAGAATTGGGTTAAATGGAAAAATAAAAATGAATACAATTAAAGGAATTAAAACATTCAGGTAAAATTAGATGAAGAAAATTTTATCTATCATTATTCTTTTTGTGGATAACTGAGAGTGTTTAGAATATTTACTTATGTTTATCCAAATAACTGAAGTGGACCACTGATGGGCCATAAAAGCAAGGAACAAAAATGGTTTGGGGCTGGGGCTATAACTCAGTTGGCAGAGTGCTTGCCTCTGGGTTTAAACCCCAGCAACACACACACACACACACACACACACACACACACCCAAATGGCTTGCTGAGTACTTTGTAACCTTTTGGTGCAGAGTATGGGGTTAGGACGTGAGTTTGAGCTGAGTTGCCCAGCAATTTATAGGACAGAAGAATAAAAGGGGATAAAGTCTGAGTGCTAATAAAAGGGTTTATTTTGTTGTTCATTTTTTTTTTAAGATATTGATGGACCTTTATTTATTTATTTATTTATATGTGGTGCTGAGAATAGAATCTAGTGCCTCACACATGCTAGGCATGGGCTCTACCACCAAACCACAACTTCAGCCCCTAGTAAAAGGTTTTTGAAGTATGAAAATATCTAAAGAAAAGCTATTAAGTGATGTGCTATAAAGTATATAATATAAATCTTTCCATTTTCTCTCCCAATAGAGTTTGCTTTACAGGTAGAAGATTTGTGTGAGGTTAGTCTATGAAGAGAAGAAAAAGGTAGGAATGGAAAGAGATGCTTGCATATATTTTAAATAGAGAAATTAAACTAGCTCACACCTGGGTGAATAATAATAGATGATGGAGAGTTTATAAGGTAGCGAGTTAACTAAAGAAATACTCAATTACTTGATTTTGGTGTTGCCTTTTTTCTTCTTAAATATGCAAAGAAGAACAATGCTGAAAAGGAAGCAACACAATGACAACCTGGCAGATAGGTATCCGGGCATAAGCCTGTAATTCCACTGGCTCTGGAGGCTGAGCCAGGAGGATTGTGAGTTCAAAGCCAGTCTCAGCAAAAGCAAGGTGCTAAGCAACTCAGTGAGACCCCGTCTCTAAATAAAATACAAAATAGGGCTGTGTATGTGGCTCAGTGGTCAAGTGTCCCTGAGTTAACTCACCAGTACCCTCCATCCCCTGAAAAATAAATAAAATAAAACCTGGGTTTACTGTAGCTCAGCTCTGGGATGGAATGCCTGCATATTACTGTGGTCCTCAAATGAATGTAAGCAGCAGGATTCTCCCTGTGATAATAGATTTGAATGTTCAGAGTAAGGGGAGAATGCGGGGAGATGGGTCAGAAGGGAAAATGATCTAGAGAAGCCCTCTGAGAACACACACAGTCAAGGATGGCAGCACCAGTTTTTACAATGAGGCATCATCTCTTCTGCCTTTCCCTGAGGGAAGCCCATAACCCCCTGCATGAAGCATCACAAGATAGAAACATAGAGATATGAACTCAGAACAAACATATTAGCAATCATTGGAGACAGGAAAGTGTTTAGAATATACCCCTACCTTTCTTCCATTCTCTGTCCACAGGAGGAGAGCTGATCTGTGCTGAAGAGGAGAGCCTTTCTGGGATGAAGTGATACCACAGAACCCTTCTCTGTCTTCTAAATCAGGAGATGCTTGTAGGAGCTGGAATAAAAGGTGGTGAATAAGAAAAGCTTAGCAAGATGCTGGACAGCCCCTCCTTTGATTTTTCTGCAAAGGATTGTGGGCAAACAAGAAACCAGAGCAGTTTATGATGTGACCCTCAGAGAAGTGTTTCTGGACATCTTCCCAATTGCCACTCATGTTCAGCCTCTCCCCTCCCACTTTCTCTTGTTTACCTCTCTGTAAGTAACTGCTATTGTGGTCTTTTAATTTTCAACTATGAAAAACAAACAGTGACAATTAGGTAGAGAAAATTCCAGGAAGTAGAAAGATAGAAGGAGATTTGAGGGATAGTGTCATTTGCCAAAAGAATTTTCCTTTCGTCCTTCTCTGGTTTGGCATATCAAGAGGGGTGGTTTCTGTGGCCCTTATGAGTGGTATATTTTCTTCCAAGTTTCTGGTTGAATAGGGTCACAGGGAGATACCACCCAGGAGAGTAGAGGACAGGAGGAAAGGAACTTGGGTTTTACATCTCCTGGCTCTCTGTCTGAGTCTCTGTGTTGACAGAGACAGTGCCTGTCCATTTTATGCTCATTCTCTCCCACCTCTGCAACTGCCCTGTCTCTTCAGTGTTCCTTCCCTTGTTCTTTCCCTGTTTCCCATGCACTTGTCACTTTTCCTTAACCTGCCCATCTTTGTAAATACTTCTATCATGAAGTGCTCTTCAAAAATTCCAATATGTGTCAACAGTTTCTATTTGGGATGATAAAAACAAATAACTTTAAAAAGCAAATGAAACAATGAGACCTGGGTTTTTAGCAGTTTCACTCTGGGATGAAATGCCTACATGTCATTTGACCCCTTAAATGAATGCAAGAGGCAAAATTCTACCCGTGACAGCAGATTTGAATGTTTGAAATAAAGGGCAGGATAGGGAGAGATGGATCAGAAGGGAGAATGGTCTGGTTGATCTCTTTGAGAACGCCCACTTTTGAGGCTGCCAGCACCCAGTTTTCAGAGGAAGGCTTCTGTCTCTTGCTTTATCCTTAAGGAATCAACATGACTCCCTACGTGTAGCACCCCAAAGTAGAAACAGTATTGGGAACATTGGCTGAAGAGTGTAACTAGAAATAAGAAATTTCTTGGTATCTATCCCCGCAGTCCCTCCATGCTTTTATTTTATTTTGGACAAGAGCCTTTCTGACTTTGAAATATGCCAGAGGACCTTGTTTGTCCTCAGTTTGTGAAATGTCTACAGAGGAAATGGAGTGAAAGTTGGTGGCCAAGGGAACCCATCACGATGCTGGACCACCCAGTGATTTCCTGTACCAGGACTTCAAGAACCCTAGAGACCCGGGCTGTTGACATAATTCCACCCTAAGGTGTTCCTTGGCATCTATCCCATTTTCACTCAAATTTCGCCATCTCCTATCTCATCTCCCAGTCCACCTCATTATCAGTACTTGTTACTCTGGAGCCTTTATTTTCCATCTAGCAATGTTAGTAATTACTATAAGTAATCCCTGCAAATAGTTCTATTTTGGGGTCTAGATAGGAATATCAAGCAATGTAAGTTTTCATTGTGGGGCTCTCCAACAAATAATAGAGTACAATCAATATAAGGTCATTAAAGGATGACATTTCTTTTATTTCTTTCATGTTTTCTTAACAGGGTAGTAATGTATTCATGTGTACTTTTCACTCCAGATGGCAGAGAAGTGACTATATAATCAATTTCTTCTGCCATTTCCATCTATCCTGATCCAGTTTTTCCCTTGCCTCCTCAAGGACATGATTGGACTGCTAATAGGTTACTTGCTTGGTAAGTTCTAGTCATCTGTTCAAATTCCAGGTATTTGAAGAAACTTGATCTACTCAGAGCCACTCTGAGATCTTCCCCTTCTCTACTCTCTTTTTCTGTGTTTGTCAATATTATCAATGTGAGAGATATATGTAAGGGTCCTTTTCTTCCATACTCCACTGTAATCTCCTGGAGACCAGAAAGCAAATCTCATTTATATTAGTAGCCAGCATTTGTGCATTAATGATACCGATGCACAATACATGTCATGCCATCTTCCAAAAAGAGCATCACTCCCACCCTTCTCATTTGCAGGTAGATACTAATAGGCCATTAGAAAATTCAACATAATGAATTTTAATATTTCATCAGTTGGAAACTATTTGCTGAAGTTGTTTCCCATTATGAGGAATCACCTAATGGACATTCTCACAGTTCTCTGAACCATGTGATCATGCTATCTGGAAGGGTGGGCGTGGTATTCTTCCTCATCTTGGAAAAAAGACAAGCTACTTTTAGATCGGCCCCTCCTGTGAACACCCTTGTACACCCCCAGACATCTCTATGACTGCATGTGTCACATCGTGGGGCTGTCTTTACTACACTAGACTCCTTCCTTTCATGGACTCCGTGAGGGTTGGTTCATTGTCTTTGTATCTCCATTGTCAAGCATGAGGGCTGGAACATGGAGAACGCTAAATAAGCACTTACAGAATAAACAGAATGACTAAGTGATACTGCAGTAGAAAGCCCACTTAATGACACTTTGAGGACACAGCTCTATAGGTTATTTGCAAATGTACAAGCAACGATTGTAAAATAAATTTGTAACATAAATGTTTTAATTTTTACCTGAATTAATTCACCAAAAATGAAGAAGAGTGAATGACTTTTTTTGAGTAGGGTTCAGCAAATAGATTTCTAGCCCCTCTATCTTTCAGGAGGCACATTCTTCATGCATTTTCTATTATTTGAAGTTCAGATTGTTTATAGTGGAGATCTTATCATTTTAGAGAGAGAGTAGTGTGCACAAGGATATTTTTAATTGTTCAGAAATTTTTTCATCATAATATAGTTTTCAGGATTGCAACTATTTTACTAAAAATATTTTTGAATCTACCTTTTAGTTTTTTAACATTTACATTAGCTTTTGTGTACTGTTACTTTGTTGATTTACATTCTGTTATGATAATATAGGCAGCAATATTGACAAATTCAACTGGCATTAGCAGAATTAGAAACAGGTCCATCTTGTCCTTTTAAAGCAGAGAACTCAGTGCATTAAGGGTAGAGCACAGGTGCACTAAGGTCAATCAAAGGATGTGAGGACTCAGCATTTCCAGGAATCAATCAGTGTATTTCCTAGATGGAATGTAGAGTCCACTAGACAGATATATTTTTTTTTAAATTGTTTGTTAGGCAGGGAATTAGCAGAGTGCTTGATCAACTAGGTTTAAATATTCATTTAATTCATGCATAAACAGCCAAGAGTAACAGCTCCCAAAATGTGCTATAAGGAACTCTCATATATTTTCTCTCTTCCTAGAGAAAACTTGGTATCCTCTATGCTATACCTCAAGGTGCAACTAAGAAGAAAATCCAGCACTGGTATTGAAATAAAGGAGATTCTTGGATAATCTTTTTCCTCCCCTCCATTCTTTTCCCCAGGAGAAGCCAATAAGGCTAAAATGAGGGAAAAAGGCAAGGCTTTTCTCAGGTTGGTCTGCTGAAGAGGGAATCCTGTGGTCCTTTGAGTGGTGGTGCCTGCAGGACTCCAATGAAACCAGATGCGTGAGCCACTCTTTTCAAGATGCCCCACAACTGTGTGATTTTCAATCAGGAGCTTCTTGAGAAACATAGATGCTGAACATTTTCCAAGTTCCAGACATAATTCCATGCCCAGAAATTCAAATGCATGCTCTGTGTTTTAGTCATCTTTCTCATCACTGTGACCAAAGACCTGATAAGTACAATTTAAAGGAGTAAAAGTTTATTCTGGGTCATGGTTTGAGAGGTTTCATCCACAGTCAGCTGACTCCATAGCTCTGGGCCCAACATCTGACAGAACATCATGGTGGAAGAGTGTGTCAGAGGAATGCTGCATCCATGGAGCAGGGATGAACTCCATCCATTAGGGGCAAAATATTAACCCTTAGGCATGGCCCCAGTGTCTTACTTCCTCTAGTCCCCCCCACACCCACCACACCTGTCTTCAGTTACCATTCAGTTTAATCCATACCAGTGGATTAATCCACTAATCAGATTACATCTCTCATAATCTAATCATCTCATGTCTGAACATTCCTGCATTGTCTCCCATATGAGCTTTTGGGGGACACCTCATATCTAGACCATAATAATATCTAATAGTCTTTTGGTGGAGTGTTTAGGTTTTTCCCTATAGTATCATATCACCTATAAACCTATAAATTGACTTTCTGCCTTCCTATTTGTATGTCTTCAATTTCTTTCTTTTTCCTAATTACTGTCTGGCTAAGACTCCCAATAGCATATTGAATAAGAGTGAGCAGAGTGCACAACATTTTCTGGTTTCAGACATTAGAGGAAATGCTTTCAGGATTTTCTCCAATAAACATGATATTGATAGTGACTTTGTTGTATGTAGTCCTTACTATATTGAGCCTCATTTCTCTTACATTTAACTCATTGAGGATTCATATCATGAAGAACTGTTAAATTTGATCAAATGCCTTCTATGTGTCTATTGAGATAATGATAAAATTTTATCCTTCATTCTTTTGATGTCATATATTCCATTTGTTGATTTGCAGTTTTGAACCATCCTTTCATTCCCTGGATAAATCCAACTTGATAATGATGGATGGTTTTTTTGGATTGTTGTTTGGTTTAATTTTCTAGTATTTGAGAAATTTGAGCCTATGTTCATCAGGAATATTGATCTATAGTTTTTTTGTTTGTTTTTTACTTGTCTGATTTTGGTATATGGCATGTGCTGACCTCATAGAATAAATTTACAAGAGGTTCCTCCTTTTCAATTTTTTTTAATTGTTTGAACAGAAATTGTATTCTTCCTTACTAGTTTGTGGATTCAGCAGTGAGTCCACCTAATTCTGGCTTTTCTTTTTTGGGAGACTTGTTATTAGTAATTCAATCTCCTTACTTGTTGGTACTTCTTTTTTTTTTACCAATTTTCAAAATTTTTATTTATTTTTTGATTGATTTTTAAATTAATTTTTAATTTATATATGACAATGAAGTGCATTACAATTATTATGACACATATAGAGCATAATTTTTCATATCTCTGGTTGTATACAATGTATATTCACACCAATTCGTGTCTTCATACATGTACTTTGGATAATAATGTCCATCACATTCCACCATCATTTCTAACCCCATTTCCCCCTCCCTTCTCTTCCCATTCCTCTGCCCTATCTAGAGTTCATCTATTCCTCCCATGTTCCCCTCTCCTACCCCACTATGAATAAGCTTCCTTATATCAGAGAAAACATTCGTCATTTGGATATTTGGGATTGGCTAACTTCACATAGCATTATCTTCTCTAACTTCATCCATTTACCTCAAATGCCATGATTTTATTCTCTTTTATTGCTGAGTAAAATTCCATTGTGTATATATGCCACATTTTTTTTATCCATTCATCTATTGAAGGGCATCTATGTTGGTTCCACAGTTTAGCTATTGTGAATTGTGCTGCTATAAACACTGATCTGGCTGTGTCCCTGTAGTATGCTGTTTCTAAGTCTTTTGGGTATAGACCGAGGAGAAGGATAGCTGGGTAAAATGGTGGTTCCATTCCAAGTTTTCCAATGAATCTCCATACTGCATTCCAAATTGGCTGCACCAATTTGTAGTCCTACCAGCAATCTACGAGTGTGCCTTTTCCCCCCACATCCTCACCAACACTTATTGTTGTTTTTCTTCATAATAGCTGCCATTCTGAAGAATTTTTTTTTTCAATACTAGGGATTGAACTCAGGGACACTAGACCACTGAGCCACATTCCCAGCCCTGTCTTGTATTTTATTTAGAGACAGGGCCTCATGAGTTGCTTAGCTCCTCACTTTTGTTGAGGCTGGCTTTGAGCTCATGATCCTCCTACCTCAGCCTCTGAAACCCACTGGGATTATAGGCATGTGCCACTACACCCAACTCAAAAGAATTTTACCTCCAATTAATTCAAATAAAATAAAGTAAACCTAAAATTAGTGGTGAAATGCACACACACACACACAAATATATGTGTATGTTCTTCATTTTTTTTCTAAATGTTCCACATTTTGTACAAGAACTGTGGTAGATAATGCTAGTCCTACTATGCACTATCTTCTCATGCTGAACATTTGCAGGATTGGCCTTCCTTGGCTCTGCCTATTATTATAGAATAATATACCCAGTTCTAGCCAGTGAGTTGTGATCCTCATCAGAGGAAATGATCAGGATTGACTCAGTGTCACAGCATTTAATTTCTAGTGTGGAACTCTCTAACAGTAGTGAACTCCAGGCCTTGAACTGAGATGGAAAGCTTCAGGGTGGAAGCTGCTAGCTCTGCTGAAGGTGGATCTGGAGACGAGTTTCCCTGGAGCAGTAACCAGACATGCTGTGGACTTTTATGAACGAGACATTAAATTTCACCAGGTAAAGTTACTGAGAAATAACTTGTGTTTTTTTAACCACACAGAACCTACTTTATTCCAATTAGTAGAGAAATACATATAACTTATGTACAAAAAGACTCATTATCATTTCATAAACATCATATAATCATGTATCATTTTCAGAAATTTTAATGTGAGAATTTTCCAAAGTTATGATAAATCTATTTATAATACAAGATCATTCTATGACTGATATAAAATCAATATTTTTTCAGCAAAGAGATATTGATTAGTAATGACTATATCATTGAATCACGCACTGTAATATTGAAAGGGACCTCAACAGTTCATTTGACACATCCTACAAGGTCTCTTAGAGGTGTGTCTAAAGCATGTAATATAAGAGTTATATAAAAACAATCATTTAAAAAACCTCGATAAACAGAAGGAAGAACTTTCTGAAGATACCTGATCACAATTGTGGAGTTTTTGTTACGGTTGTTAAGGGGGTCTAGGGTGGGACTTAGGACAGAGCAGTTTAAGGACTTTGCCATATGATTCCAATTTGGAAATCACTGGTCCAGAAGGTGATGTTTAAACTGCAATTGTCATTGCTTCTTTTTAAGCTTCATTTAGTTTTTGTGCATGTTGAAATTCAGATCACTTTTGTAATGATGGGCCAGGTTCTCTAGAGGCAGAATCTGAGACAGGGATTCTTGTGCATATAATTTATTAAGGATTGTGATCAAGATAATCCTGTAAGGGAATGAGAATTGCTGGGCAGGAAAAGGGAAGAAGCTGAGTGAGAATATCCTTTCAGGAAATTCTAGCGTGAACATCATCCTGCAAGGGGTTATGGACTATGAATTACACCTGAGAGTTTCAGTACAGGTCAAGGAGCTGGGCTCCTGTACACTCCACACAGTGGTCATTCATTGACAATGGACTCCAGCCTTGGTTGAGGGCACTGTAAGCTGTGTGGCTCCAATCACCCAAAGTCAATTCACTGGTGGAGTTGCAAGTTAAGTTGTTAGCAGGAATTCAGTTTGCAGCTGAGAATAAGTGTACCAAGTTGGTAAAGTGATCCCAGTGACCGTACCACATTTGCTTGTCCTTTCATCAGTTGATGTACATTAAGGTTGTTTCCATTTTAGCTACTATGAATAATGCTGCTGTGAACATATGTGCACAATTTTTTTTGTGAACATATATTTCTCTTGGGTGGTGGAATTGCTGGGACACAAGGTAAATTGAAGTGTAACGTTTTGAAGAAATGCACCACTTCCCATTCCTGCCACATATTTCTTTTCTACCCCCAAATGCCTCTATTCTGAAGGGATCTCTGGGTCATATGGCTCAAGGGAATGTTGTCTACATGGCAGACTGAACCTGTGGCCGAACCCTTTCTTGGTTTGGGTTCCCCTCAATGCTAGCATCCTTATACATCTCTCACAAAATGGATCAGGGCAGTATCAATCAGTGTGAAATGTACTGTCTGTAGAACCTGGAGTTTGGCCACGCCTTGAGTTCCTTTCTAGGTAGCTGGAGGTGAAAAGGACAACACCTGTTCTTTTGCTCTGAAGGAGTGTCCCACTATATCTAAAACTGAACAGTTAAAAACTTCACAGATGGGGCAGGCCCTTCCTTGAATTTTCATAATGCTTATTTCCTGAGTGTTAGAGGGCTTTTCACTTCTTAATGATCAGTTCTAATTCCTAGTTTGTCATCACTTAGAGGACCAACACAATATTTTCTGGAATATTACTCAGCAATAAAAGAGAATAAAATCATGGCATTTGCAGATAAATGGATGGAGTTGGCAAAGATAATGCTAAGTGAAGTTAGCCAATCCCCAAAACGCATATGGAGAGTGTTTTCTCTGATATAAGGTGACTGACTCATAGTTGGGCAGTGGGGGGAGCATGGGAGGAATAGATGAAATCTAGATAGGGCAGGGAGTGGGAGGGGAAGAGAGGCAACAGGGGGTTAGCAATGATGGTGGAATGTGATGGACATCATTATCCAAAGTACATATATGGGGCTGGGGATGTGGCTCAAGTGGTAGCGCGCTCGCCTGGCATGCGTGCGGCCCGGGTTCGATCCTCAGCACCACATACAAACAAAGATGTTGTGTCTGCCGAAAACTAAAAAATAAATACATAAATAAATAAATATATATTTTTTAAAAAACAAAGTACAAAGACATGAATTGGTGTGAACATACTTTATATACAGAGATATGAAAAATTGTGTTCTATATGTGTAATCAGAATTGTGATGCATTCTGCTGTCATGTATCTAAAAAATAAAAGAAATTAAAAAAAGAAAAAATCTTTTGAAAAATGTTTATAATTATACATTCTTCCTATAGAGAGATAACTGCATATGATTTTTAATCAAAATGTTAACACAATATTTGTTTATTTGTAATTTCTTGTTCTCTTAATAATATATACAATTCATTTTTTTTTGCTATCTCCATGGTAATAATTTATTTAGTAAACAGTAAATCTTATGTGAACAATTCTAGGATTTGATAAGTTCTACGACATATATGATTTATCATTAAACTGCTATATTCAGATAATATGATATATGATTGGCAGTCACAATTCGTAGAAAGAAAACCTGATGTTGTGGTGAATCTATAATTCACCAATTTATTTCCCCCACAAATTTGAGGAAATGTACTTGTTTTTCTACAGCCACAATGGAAAAGATATTTTTAAATTTATTTTTCCCTGAAGAATTTACAAAGGTAAGTCCTGAGATTTTATTTGAAATCACCTCCCAAAATAGAACAGACATGAGAAACTTACTATAAATATTCAGGAAAGGAAAAAGGCAAATAAAACATTTAATTAATGTAAAATAAGATCGATATTTTTTTCCTGAAATCCAGCTCTACTAATAAAATGCATTATACAATGAAAACTGAACCTGAAATAAGTGAACAAATTTTTTCAGGGTTTTAGACCCAGGAAAGAATAGTGTGATTGTGAAACAGACCTGTCAGACCCACTGTTCAAGTCAAGGCATTCTGTTACCTATGATATACTCCTGTACATATGTTTACTTATGGAAGGACTGTGTTGTGGAACACACTTTTGGGTATGGATTGTCCTTAAACTTTGGTATATTTTCTCTCCCTTCACAAATCAGAGAAAATCTAGAGGGGAAAAGAAATTTTATATTTCTCTCTCAACACCACTATCCAATTTATGGGCCACCAAAGAATCTCCATAAAATGGAGGTTGTGGGGAAAAATTACCTATGTAGATAAAAGGGATAACGGGAGACCCTTCTAAGCCCTGGGACAGTCAGCTTTTTCCCTGATAGTTTTCACCCCATTCTCTGCCTGTCCTTTAGGAAGAGATGACTAAAGACTGATTGTCTCTACAAAATCCAAGAGAAATAGACACCAAATTTCATTCCCAGGCAGTTTTGAAATTTAGCATTTGGAAAAAAATATGGGATCGTGGATGAGTACACACCACTTTGTGCCATTTCTGTATTAGTCAGCTTTTCATTTATGTGAACAAAATATCTGATAAAAATAACTAAGGGGAAAACGTTCATTTTGGATCACACTTACAGAGGATTCAGTCTATGGGAGGCTGTCTCCAGGGCAGAATCATCATGGAAGAAGGACCTGGAGAAAATCTGCTGAGCTCATGGCAGCCAGGGAGCAGAGAGTGAGGTAGGAAGGGGCTGGGAAGAACATAAAAGTGCAGTGCACACCCAGTGACCTGTTTTCTTCAACTGTGTCCCCTCTCTCAGTAGTCCATACAGCGATTAATGGACTAATCCACTGAAGATGGCAGAGCCCTCATGATACAACAACTGCCTAAAGTCCCATTTCTGAGCCTTGCTGCATTGGGGAACATTTCAGATTCAAACCATAAGAGTTTCAAAAGACATAGAAAGAGAATTTTTAATTCCAGCTTGTTAATGAATATTGATTATTATTTCAGGCAAGGCACTTCTTTCTGAATCCATTGCGCCATATCTAAAGTAAAGATATTAGAAAAGTTTCTCTCCAAGATGCCTTCCAGCACTGGTGACTTGTGAATATGCACAATACCGCACACATTCCTTTAATCCTCTTCTTTCACTACATCCAGGACCAGTTTATCTTGGAGAATAAAGTTCTTGAACCAGCCATCCTTGGAGACTACTTTCAGGTTCCTGTTTGTCAGGGTGATGACCAAAACCTCAGTTACTTCTTTTTAGTGTGCAAATATCATAGGGTCCTGAGCTCTGGGCCAAAAATTATTGTTAAAAAATTGCCAAACCTGTGTATTTGGAATTGATAAGTGTTAAAATCTCTGGTACAAAAGAATATTGAAGATCATTTCCTTCCAATAAAATGTAAAGCTCTAAAGCAAGGACTTAATTTTGTTCAGCATGGTATACCCTGTCAGGAAAGTTTCTCTAACATTGAATAAGTACTCAATAAATATTTTCTTATTTATGTAAGTGAATCTAATGTTATCCCTCTGTTTTATAGATTTCTCAAGAAGTCCTAACATAATATCTGCTCAGACATCTCAAGCAACTGAGAGCTGATTACCTCCAAAACAACCCATTCTACTCTCTCATGGAGAGACAGGTATAACTGGAGAAAGTTAGTGTTGAGCACAATATGTCCTCTACCCTGATTGCTAATATGCTAAGGTAAGGACTGAGAGGCAGAGAGGAGGACCATGCAGATGAGCAAAAGTTGGCTCTAAGAAAGGAAATACAAATTTCAGAGATGTTTGATTTACTATTTTTTGTATTATTTTTACTTTACAGGATATTTATACTCATTTTTATCCTACTTTGAATATTTCAGACAGTATTATTAATACTACCAGTATTTGTTACATGGTAGAACTTCTCTGGAAATTTTACAGAAACCACTTGGGGGCATACACTTGCCTGAATCATCATTTCATCATTCTTGAGGTTGGGTCCTGCAGAATCTGAGGATTATGCTAGATTTGGAGAACAAATAGCCAAAGGCATTTAGGTTTTTATCATGGGCTGTTTCTATGACAAAAGGTGCAAGGTCCAAAGTGAAATTTCCAAGCAAACAAGAAACTTGTACATCTAATGAAAAGAAGAGCATAACCCCCACAAACTCATGCCACTTATTAGCCAGAAAAGAACTGAAGGAGAGTAAGAGAAAGAACTGCAGCTGAGTATTGATTGACTTCATGGTGAAAGGGCTGACCTCAACTCAGAGTCACAGAGAAGTTAACTGTTGGTGCTACCATACTCTTCTAAATCTCTGTCAGTTCCCTTCTAAAATGGAAAGGCTGGAGCATCAACTCATTCTTCCACTCTCCTATGTCATGAGATACTGAGATACTGAGGCTTTGAGAAAAATAAATTAGCTGTCCAAGATGAAATGACTAATGAGTTGCAGACCCACAACTAAACCCAGATTATTATACTGCATGCATATTTAATCGTTTGGCTGGAGAGAGTGGTCTTTAGAAATGAATCAAAGCAATCTATACTCTATTGGTGACTTTGGTCTTTGTAGAAGGGGTTATTGATTTTGATATCTTAAGCTGAGTATTATGGATTCAAGGTGAAATAGTTACAGAGTCTTGCTGACCTAAACTCAGAGTCACAAAAAAGTTAATTGTTGGTGCAACTTTATTCTAAACCTCTGGCAATTTCCTTGTAAAATATATTCTTCTACTGTAGGAAATAAAACAATCCAAGGTCAGATAAGGTATGGTTAATATATATTACAGGAAATAGTGCCTTTTTCCTTTAGTAAAAACAATAGGACAAACATGTTGATAAATGGCAAGTAACACATTCTCTCAGTAATGAATATAAGAGTGACTACTGTGGGAATCCAGTGGTGCCCTGCTTCAAGGGGGCAACTGTCACTCAGCTCCATTTGGCTAATGACATAAAGAAATCTAACCCTTAAGTTTCCAGATCTTTCATTATTTTTCAAACATAGATTTGTACTTAAAATTCCCCAAGTTTTTTTAAAAATTTTTATTGTTGGTTGTTCAAAACATTACATAGTTCTTGACATATCATATTTCGCACTTTGATTCAAGTGGGTTATGAACTCCCATTTTTACCCCATATACAGATTGCAGAATCACATCGGTTACACATCCATTGATTTACATATTGCCATACTAGTGTCTGTTGTATTCTGCTGCCTTTCTTATCCTCTACTATCCCCCCTTCCCTCCCCTCCCCTCCCCTCTTCTCTCTCTACCCCATCTACTGTAATTCATTTCTCCCCCTTGTTTTTTTCCCTTTCCCCTCACTTCCTCTTGTATGTAATTTTGTATAACCCTGAGGGTCTCCTTCCATTTCCATGCAATTTCCCTTCTCTCTCCCTTTCCGACCCACCTCTCATCCCTGTTTAATGTTAATCTTCTTCTCATGCTCTTCCTCCCTACTCTGTTCTTAGTTACTCTCCTTATATCAAAGAAGACATTTGGCATTTGTTTTTTAGGGATTGGCT
>NW_026000174.1:31439819-31460277 GCF_001458135.2 Marmota marmota marmota | reverse complement strand
ATGTTATCCCATATTTCTTGGATGTTCTGCTCATGGTTTCTTAACAGTCTTGCTGAGCTGTCTATGTTCTTTTCCAGTTGAAATACTTTGTCTTCATTGTCTGATGTTCTATCTTCTAAGTGTTCTACTCTGCTGGTAGTATTCTCCATTGAGTTTTTAAGTTGGTTTATTGCTTCCTGCATTTCTAGGATTTCTGTTTGTTTGTTTTTTATAACCTCTATCTCCCTATATAGTTTATCTTTTGCTTCTTGGATTTGTTTATGTAACTCATTGTCGAAGTGATCTTTCATTGTCTGATTTTGCTGTCTAATGTCTTCCTTGAGACTCCAGATCATCTGAAGCATGTAAATCCTGAATTCTTTATCTGACATTCCATCTGCTGCTGCTATTACCTCTTCTAAAGTTGAGTTAAACTGCATTGCTTGTGGTCCTTTTTTTCCTTGTCTTTTCATACTGTTCGCATTTCTTTCTGCTTGGTGAAACTGTTGTGTTATTGAATTTTCCCCCTATATATTTATATTGCTCTTGTATAGTTGCAAAGTCTCCCTTGCAGGGGCGGGCGGTGGCTGTGCTCCTCCTCCAATTGAGGTGATCTGTCTATCTCGCCGGCGGGCCGCTGGGCCCCTTCTCCAGGTCACGTGGTCTGCCTACCTTGGGGACAATGGCTGGGCCCCTCCTCCAATAGGGATGATCTATCTACGACGCTAGCAGGCCACTGGGCCTGTTGTCCAGGTTGCAGGTCCGCTTACCTTGCAGGCGCAGGCAGCGGCTGTGCCTCTCCTCCAATTGGGGTGATCTTTCAACTAGGCCGGTGTGCTGCCGGGCCCCTTCTCCAGGTTGCGAGGTCTGCCTACCTTGTGGGCGGCAGCTGGGACCTTCCTCCAATTGGGGCGATGTGTCTACCATGCCGGCAGGCTGCTGGGCCTGCTCCGCTGGTCGGTTGCAGGTCTGCCTACCTTGCAGGTGTGGGCGGCGGCTCTGCTCCACCACTCCCTCAATTGGGGCCATGTGTCTACCATGCTGGCGGGTCCCTGGGCCTGCTCCGCTGGTCGGTCGCACATCTGCCCACCTTCCAGGCCCGTGCGGCGGCTCTGCTCCACACCTCTTCCAATTGGGGCGATGTGTCTACCATGCTGGCAGGCCGCTGGGCCTGCTCCACCGGTCGGTCGCAGGTCCCACCTTGCAGGCGTGGGAGGCGGCTCTGCTCCATACCTCCTCCAATTGGGGCGATGTGTCTACCACGCCGGCGGGCCGCTGGGCCTCCCAAGTTTTAATGATAGAAACTAACTAGTTTTAGGTCAAACAAAACCATTCTGAAATTTTATTCAGCTTCAGATTTTTGGTTTGTGCTCTCTAACCTAGGGGTTAGTGGAACAGGAAGACAGCCTTGGACTCAAGTTTCATTTCAGCAATTCACTTGCTTGTGGCCTTCCAGAAACAATTTAACATTTGTATTCAAAATGTATACCTAAAAGCCACCTATGGTGGTACACACCTGTAATCCCAGCAACTTGGGAGGTTGAGGCAGGAGGATTGCATGTTTGAGGCCAGCCTGGGCAACTCAATGATATTATATTTCAAAAATAAAAATAAAAAGGCTGGGGATGTAGCTCAGTGGTAGGGCACTCCAGGGTTCAATCTCTAGTACTGTTAAAGAAAAAATATATACACACACACACATACACATACACACACACACACACATATACACAAAAAACCATATATCCAAAATTAAAATTATAGATGGAAAAACTGTTTTCAGTGCCATGAGTAAGAAGGCCAACATAGGCCTCTTGGAAGCACAATAAAGTAGAGCCTGGAATAAATCTCTCAACCTACTTGTTCTCCTGTATCTTCATATGTAAGACAAGGATAATAATATTACTTACCTTGTATGGCTAATTAGAGGATTAAGAGATATCATACCAATTAGTTTTGAATCAGCTGCTGCTGACACCCAATTGTCAGTTCACGTTTCCAACCTGGAATATGCATGAATATCTCTTTTTTCACCTAAAGCTTGGGGTAAAGTGGTGATAAGAAGTATTTTAAAATTTCCTTCCCAATCCAGTTACATGTTGCTTACAAGAGACTCACTTTGGCTTCAGAGATGGAAAAGGACACTCTCTGTGTGGTGGTTAGTCTGAACTCTCAACTTGACTGGATTGAGAGACACCTAGAATGGCCCTGCATCAAAAGCTTTCTGTGTGTGAGGGTGGTCCCAGATAGGATTGGTCTGTGGGACAGCATACTGAGGGTCAAACCTGCCTTGGATGTGGGCAGCACCGTCCAGTAGTCTGGGGGCCCAGGTGGAGCAAGAAGGGAAAGAGAAGGGAAGCTGCAGCAGATGTGAACTTGATTCTTGCTGAGTGGCTGTGGCTCTTGCTGCTACATCACCTGTGGACCTCCGACTTCAGGTCATCACTTTCCTGACGTGGATTCTTACCCATGATTCTCCAGGGGGTTTTCAGGCCTTCAGTGTTGGACTGAGACTGCATATTTGGTCCTGCTGGTTCTTATGCTCAGTCTTCATGGACTGATTACTGGCTCTCCTGGATATGGAATATAATTGTGAGACACTTCAGCCTCTGATCATGTAGGCCAGTAAATCCCCTTTAATAATCATAAATAAACATAACATACTGGTTCTGCTTCTTTAAATAATACTGCCTAATATTCCATCGAAAGTGTAAGAAAAAACAAAAGAGCACAGAAATCTGTGTTTGTATCCAATGAAATAGATTTTAAGTCAAATTAGTCACAAGTGACAAAGGATGAAATAGAGGTTAACTCAAGGCCACCCATGAGATTTCAGAGCATTGACAGGAACCATAGTGTTCCCTCCCTATCCTGTCACTGATAGGCACCTCAGCTTACTGCAGTGGGGAGGGAGGGTCTTTAGGAGCTACATGAACAGCTGCCTTCAGTCTTCAGTACACTGAAGACAATCAGACAGACCCTTGGCCTTAGGGAGAAAGTCACAATTTGCTGGTTCTTGAGGACAGTGCATTCCATTCCCTTCTGTTTCCCAACATACTATTCTCTACCATGCAGGATATCCAGAGGGCTTAGGTCATAGTCACTCTGCTGGTCAAATTGAGTTTGCAAGGCAGCTATCACCAAAGTAGTGCACTGGAATATCTGAGGACACTGAGGATGTGATTTTGCAGGAAAATCTGACCCCTAGAGCAATCTAAACTCAGATAATAGCTCATTTCTCAAGATGGCTTCTGGCTATAGTACCCTGGGTGTTCACTGAGAGATAGTGTATATGATCCTTCTCCAAAGAAGGCTACTGTGCAGATTTAAGGCAACTTATCTAAGTGGGCTGCAAGCCTGTGATGATTGTGAAACTATCCAGAAGATAGGATTGCCAAATTTCATACTGATAGAGTTTTCTGGAACTCTCACTTTCACCCTTAATACTGGCTATTTTGTTTTTCTTGCTATGATGTTGTCCTAGGTCTCTGAACCCTATTCATTTCCAGGCTCTTGCCTACTGATTTGCAGTGCTCTCCCAAGGTCATGTTCCTCAAAATGGAGCTATAAACCTTTTATATAGCTTTTATTTGTGGGGAAAGAAATGCTGAGCATTTCTGCTAAGCCATCATGAGTTTTCTGTTGTTGATTTTTACAAATTCCATTATAGGTATGCACTAAGCTTTGTTTCACTATTCACAAATGGATATACGTTTGGTTTGTTTCCAGCATAGATTTTATCCCTTGATGGTCTCTCAGACTCTGTGATCATGTGGAATTTTGGGGGTGCTTCTCAAGGCATAAAGAATGAAGGGGAAGAAAACAATGGGAAAGTCTCAGGCTTGGCTCCTGGAGACCACAGCTGGTATTGGGCCTGCTCTTCATTGTTTGATCTCAAAAAAATCCTTTTGACTCTTTAATCTTCAGTTTTTTTCCATGTTAAAGCAGAATATTACAGTAGATGGTCTTTAAGGAACACGTGTTAGATGCTAGGATACAGCAGTGAACAAAACTCAAATTAATTGTCAGCATGAAACAGCTGATTTGATGAGGAATACAAATTATATCACCCTAAATATGGATTAACATACTGTTAAGTGCCCTGAGTGGGGATGATACGTGTGGTAATTTTCTTCCTGCATCCTTTTCTGACTAGTCAGGGCTAGTTTTTCTAAGAAAACGTGTGATGTGTGCAGTCAGTCCTTGATTCATATGTTAGATTTTCATCACTATAATAAATACTTGAGATAAGTTAACTTTATAAAAAAAAGAGGTTTAATCT
Source organism: Marmota marmota marmota (assembly GCF_001458135.2). Taxonomy (NCBI): domain Eukaryota; kingdom Metazoa; phylum Chordata; class Mammalia; order Rodentia; family Sciuridae; genus Marmota; species Marmota marmota. The sequence goes on along the minus strand of NW_026000174.1, from coordinate 31,456,016 downwards.
ATATCATCACATTTTTGGAGGCTCAAACACCATGTATCTGGTGATGGCCTTGTTACTGGCAGTCCTAATGATAAATAAGTTATATAATATTACAACAGACAGGTAGCTTGTGTTTGGATGTGTGTCTCTCCTCCTCTCTCTCTTGTTAGAAAGCCACCAGGATTCAATCATGACTATATAATGACTTCTTCAAAACCTAATCAACTTTCAATGTCTCCATCCCTAGGATGGAAATTGCACTCAATTTCCTCTCTACTTATACTTCAAAATGGGAAGGAAATTTCAGCACAGAAAGCTTTGGTGGACACTCAAACCCTTTAAAATAAATAGCAATATCTCCCTGAACATCTTGAAGAGTATACATATTCATCTTGTTGGTGGCCTGTCCAGGTGAGTCCTCTGAATTCTGGAGAAGTGGCCACCTATAAGAGGCAGAAGAAGTCTTCCAGGTTATCTATGCCTCCCTGTTGTCCACACACCTCTTTTGTTTTATATTTGATTGACTTCTTTTCTTCTCTCTTCCTGGAGATTTTTTTTTCCATTTGGATTTTCTACTTCTCCACTTTCCCACCATTTACATGTCATTGACACAGTCATGGTGGGTACAAAGGTGGATCCTGAGATAGTCCTCTTGGGGTTGAATCCACACTGTGTGAGATCAGGAACAAATCATTCCTCCCCTTTCTGCTCTAATTCTATCCTCCATAAACTGAGAAAAAAACATGCCAATTCTTACCTCACTGGCTCATGTAAGGATTGAAAGAGAAAATACCCAGGAAGTTCTTAACCATCCACTGATTCCCTCTGCAGATGTGAACTAGTCCTCTTTCCCCAGTTGACATTTGCATAAGAATCTCTTTACATTTCCAAGTCCCACTATTTTTCTGTATTCCTCATAGGATTCTCTAACAAATAAACACATTCATCCTCGATAAAGAAAACTCTACTAACAGTCTTCTGGAAGAGAGAAAGGAATAGAATGATATTATACAGATCACAGCCCATTATTTCATAGTTCTTCATAGGTATTCCCATTCTAGCCTCAAAATGCAACTATAAACCTTTTCTTCAATTCTTTTTTTTTTTTTTGAGGAGAAGGAAGTGAGTGCTGGGCATCTCTGCTAAGCCATCTTGAATTTTCTTTTTGTTGTTTTTTAATAAGTGCACAGTAATATTCCATTATAGAGATGTACTAAGTTTTATTTCAATTTTGACAAATGGATAGGTATTTGTTTTGCTTCCAGCCTTTGTATTATAAATAACACTAGTAAAAAAATTGTGTACACATTTTTAAAGTGAGCATCAGGAGTTAAAAAAAACCCAAATCCCTCTCCTTATGCCCTGCAGTCCTAGCAGCATCTATCAGTGGCTCTAAAAACACATGTTTCAATTGAAGTGCCCAGAGTGGGGATATGAAGTTGCACTTTCCCTCCCACATCCTCTTCTGCACAACCAGATCTCGGGGAGCTTTTACATCTAAAGAACTGGTGAGAGATGCATGCACTTTTAGATGCTTCTTTGTACCCTTCCCCAGGAGAAGGATGTGTCTTCTTTCCACTTTGTCCACTTAATCATGTGAGTCCTCTGGACTCCAGGGCCCTGGAACCTGGAAGCTCTTACAAAGCAGGGAAGACCTTTTGAATTCGAATTGGTTTCCATGCACTTCTCTTTCTCTCCCCATTTCATTGACTTCCCTTTCTCTCATTTATGAAGTTTATTTATGCTATGTTTTATTTAATTCACAATTTCAACAGATAATTTGCATTTAAATAGGGAGAACTGCTCCATTTTACCCCTATCTATGTGTTATCAACAGTTCTGTGATTCTAAGTCTGGTTGAAAGGGTGAACTCTGAGGTAGCGCTGTGAGTTTAGTCTGTTGTGTTGGGACAGAAGAAATCATTAATCTTCTTTATGTTCAACTCAACCTCTATAAAATAAAAATAATACTAATACTTACTTCATCTTCTCTTGAGAGGATTGAAAGAGAAAACATGCAGTAAATTGATGTTATTTACCCACGTGTTTTATGAGCTGTTTCTCTTTCTGCTGTTAAAATCTACAATCTCTCTACTTGACTTTGTGCTTTTTCTACTTACCTTCATAAACTCCTCTTGCATGAAAGCTTTCATGTACAAAGGAAACCCTACTAAAGATCTCCTGGGAAGGAGAATGGAGTAGATTTATAATGTACACACCACTTAGTAGTCCTCAGCAGATAGTCTCACATTTAAATACCTCCTTCAATGACACATCTCTCTCTCACTCCCTCATCCTTTATATTGCTGGACAATTCAGTTTGGACTCAATTCCTACCCCACCTGCCCCATGCACCAAAATGCTCCTGAAGTACTTTTCAAAACCATTTTCAGTTCTTATTTGAAAGACAAAATTGTGGTCAGCTTCAGCTACTTGGTCACATATGAATAATTCCTTTAAACACATAGATATTTCCACCCCCTAAAAAAGTATAGAATGAACTTTTTTATCTCATTTTTTTTCCTGGGTGTTCTAATAACTATCATTCTGTTTTCATTTTAATTTCTCCATTTAACATAAACCACCCACTACCATTATACTCCTCATTCTCGCATGTATTCACACTTAATTATTGAGAACAGTGTGCCCAGACACAGGCTGACACTGAGGAGGTGAACAGTGCTCCTGTCCTCAATGTCTGTCACACTGAGCCATTTCTAACCCATCAGGCCCAGACATCCTCACACCTGTCTGGCAAGTGGCCACATTGCCCACATGTCCCCATAGCAATGTCTTCTTTCTGCTACATGAATAGACCACTCTTAATCATGGGCATGGTCCAGGATTATTTTTGTCATTTTAAAGTTCTTCACCTGAGAGACTGTTTCTGGCCCAAGTCAGAGGGTGCCTATACTCATAGGACATTCCTGCTGTCTGAGATCTTATCCCAGACTTTTCCTTCCTCAGAAAAGTCTGGAGACATAGAATGACTCTGACAGGAATTAGTGGGGTCAGTGTGTATAACTGGGAGAGGAATATTCCCTCATCAGTAGAGGACCTTGCAGTAGTAGGGAGATCTCATCATTTATAGTCAATAAAACTGGGTTGGAATCCCACTTCCAGGATCTATGACTTTGATAGGCTACTTAATTTCTGCAGGTCTCTCTTTCTTTCCCTATAAGGAGATGATAACTCCCAATATAAGATGGTTGTGAGAATCAGAGCTCAAATGCAGGTGCTCACTTCTATTTTTGTTCCCTGAGGCATCCACAGAGGATTTCTGGGTATGAGGGTATGGATCAGCCATCACAGACAATAAAACAAAACAAAACAAAACAAAACCCAAAATACACTCCAAGTAATCAGCTCCTTCCTCGACCTTTCACTATGATCCTGGGCTCACTGACACTCATCCTGCCCAGATTCTGGCAGGATTAGTGATTGTACTCTGGCTCCTGGGCTTCTTGGTCTACATCTCAAAACTTGTTGGGCCAACTCCCTCTTCCTCTGTGGCCACACATGGTTTCAGTAGTAGAAATCATCTCCATCTCCACATTTGATTTCATCACCTACTTACCCATACTTAGTCTTTGCAGTCCTATTGTCTGTTTCTGCATCACAGGACTCAGTATGCTAGTACCATTAACACTGAGTGCTGACTGTCAGTCCTGTGGCCCATCTAGTTCTGTTGTTGACCCAGATATACATCATCTGTCACGTGTGCCCTGTTCTGGGCATCCTGGAACACAACTATGTGGCTTTCAGTTTAGATATTATCCATGCCAGAGATTAAATTTCTTTCCTGCTGTGTGGCTGATCTTTTTATTTGTGGTTATCTCTGGGTGTAGGCTGGCACTGTGGTCAGGATTCTCTGTGGTTCCCAAAAGATACAGCTGACGAAGCTGTATGTGACCATCAGGCTATCAATGCTGGTCTTACTCCTCTGAGTCCTACTTGCAGGCATCCTGGATTCATAATTCTGAGAATTGCTTTATTCCTATATGGTGTTAACACTGGTGCCAACCTCATCTACTTCTTTGTTGGCTTCTGTAGGTGGCAATAGCCTCAGTAGCAGTGGCAATACCTGAAATAGGTTCTGGAAAAGACCTTCCAGGACATAGCTTATGTGGAAAAAGGTTTTCTCAGCAAACTACAGAAAGTCCAGCATCTCTTTGATGTAATGACTTTGTAGCTACCAAGTGCATTCAGAGAAATTGTACCTCTAGAAGATTACATAGATGACTATGTAGATACAGATAGATATAGATTAGATGGATAGATGTGCCCTTTTATCTATTGTCTGTAGCTGCTTTCACATGACAACTAAGTTGAATAGTAACAGAGACAATAGGAATGCAAAGATTAACATATTAGTAATATGATCTTCACAAATATATTTAGAGATACAGATAAATAGAGACAGACACATAGATAGTTCACATTAACAAACACATTTGTAAGTTCTTTTTAAGTTGTCCCATGCTGGAGCTTGAAATCTACAGGGCAGGCTTGAACCAAAAGACCATGAGCTAAACTCCTGAGAACAAACTAGAACCCTATTAGTCTCTTTCCATACCTGTAAGTTTTATGTTATGACTGTTCTGCAAGTTTAGTTGGTTCCCATGACCATGGTGCTAAACACACAATCATGAGAGCAGCTAAAGAGGTTACCAAGTGTGGGAGGATCAGCTGCAGGGCCAGCTGCTGGCTCATGCCAATGAGGTGCCAACAGGGAAGCAACAGCACGCTGAGCATCCTGCACCAGCCTTCCATAACAAAGCAAAGCTTGAGAAGGAGATTTGGGAAATGTGCAGCCCAGATGAGGTGATACTTTCAAACCAATGCAGTCTATCCCTTCTCAACTTGCTGCCCCAAACTCTTTAAACCAGAGTGAATTCCAAATAAAGACAAGACTGAAGTCCAGCCTCTTCCTGTCATTATATGACTCTCCAACCTAGAACTCAAATCATGCCATTTCCCCAAAAATGTGCACATGTTTTCAGGTGCTTAATGGCCATTCATATGTCTTTTTTTTTTTAAATTTTCTGCTTAAGACTGCATCCCATTTTTATATGCTTGGTTTTTTAACCATTCTTTTGAAGTTCTTTGTGTGTTGTAAATAAAAATCTTTTGTCAGATATATGTAATGGAACTATTTTTCCCAGTCTGGGACTTTTCTATTTATTTTAAAACTATTTTTAATAGGCAGACATTTTTAGTTTTCATGAAGCTTATTTTATTATTTTTTTCTTTTATGGCTAATGCCTTACATATCCTAAGAATTACTCTTAGAAAACAAAATTATTCTCTATTTTATTCAAGCAGCACTTTAATTTTTGCTGTTCCAATTAGGTGTGTGGTCTATTTTAATTTAATTTTCTGCACGATTTGTGATAAGAGGTTCAGTATTTCTATAGCTATCCAATTGTTCCACCACTACTTGTTGAATAAATGTTTAGTTTGTTCACTGAATTATTCATCCTCTGTAAAAAACTATCCTTATAAGTGTGTGACTAGTTCCAGATTTTATATTTGTTTTATTAATTTGCCTTTGGTGCCAAATCCTGCACCCATCTGTTTGTGTAAATAAGGGTACCTAGGAACATAACCATGTCTATTTGTGTGTTGTCTAGCTGCTGTTACATGAGAACAGCAGGGTTGAACTGTTGTGACAAACATCATATGACCACAAACACTAAAATATTTACTATCTTTCCCTTTACAAAAAAAGTGTGGTGATCCCTGGTCAATTCTTATACCAATGTTCACTGTTCTGACGATTGTAGTTTTGAGAAAATCTTTAAATAAGGTATGTTAGGTAACTTTGGTTTTCTTTTTCAAGTTTATTTGAGCTTTGTAGACCTTCTCCATTGCCAATCAACAAATATATGAAAAAATGTTCAACATCCCTAGAAGTTCTTGATTTTTTCAGTCTGCCTTATTTCACTTAGCATGATTTTCCAGTTCCATCCATTTACAAGCAAATGACACAATTTGGTATATTACTTCACAGCTCTCTGAAGTAATATACCATATTTCTCTAACCCATTCATCTGTTGACAGACACCTAGATTGGTTCTATGACTTGGCTATTGTAAATTGTGCTGCTATAAAGATTGATGTTCCCATATCACTGCTATATGGATTTTAGTTCTTTTGGATGAATACTAAGAAGTGGGATAGCTGAATCATATGATGTTTCTATTTCATTTGGTTTGTTTGTTTTAATTAGTTACACATGACAGTACAATGATCTTGACATATCATACATTTGAATCAGATGGGATATAATTTCTCATTTTTCTGAATGTACAGGTTGCAGAATTACATTGGTCATGCAGTCACGTATATACATACAGCAATAATAATGTCTATTTTATTCTGCTGTCCTTCCATTCCCCCCTCCCCTCCCCTCCCATCACTTCTCTCTACCCAATCTAATGTGACCCACTTCTTTTTTTTCCTTCACATCTTCATACCTATATTCTGTATAACAAAGGGGTCTCCATCCCTCATCCATGCAATTCCCCTTCTCCCTCCCTTTCCCTCCCACCTCTCTTCCCTAGCTAGAGGCAATTTTCTTCTTATGCTCTTCCTCCCTACCCAATTTTGAGTCACCTCTCTTATATCAGAGAAGACATTTGGCATTTATTTTTTGGGGGGATTGGCTAACTTCACTTAGCATAATCTGCTCTAATGCCATACATTTCTCTGCAAATGCCATGATCTTGTTAGTTTTTAGTGCTGAATAATATTCCATTGTGTATAAATGCCACATTTTTTATCCTTTCATCCATTGAAGGGCATCTAGGTTGGCTCCACAGTCTACCTACTGTGAATTGTGCTGCTATAAACATTGATGTGGCTGTGTCCCTGTAGTATGCTTATTTAGGTCTTTTGAGTATAGTCCAAGAAGAGGAATAGCTGGGTCAAATGGTGGTTCCATTCCCAGCTTTCCAAGGAATCTCCATACTGCTTTCCAAATTGGCTGCACCAATTTGCAGTCCCACCAGCAATGTATGAGTGTACCTTTTTCCCCGCATCCTCACCAGCACTTGTTGTTGTTTGACTTCATAATGGCTGCCAATCTTACTGGAGTGAGATGGTATCTTAGAGTAGTTTTAATTTGCATTTCTCTGATTGCTAGCGATGGTGAGCATTTTTTCTTGTATTTGTTGATTGATTGTATATCCTCTTCTGAGAAGTGTCTGTTCAGGTCCTTGGCCCATTTGTTGATTGGGTTATTTGTTTTTTGTTATTTAACTTTTTGAGTTCTTTGGATACCCTAGAGATTAGAGCTCTATCTGATGTGTGAGGGGTAAAAATTTGTTCCCAGTATGTAGGCTCCCTATTCACTGCACATATTATTTCTCTTGTTGAGAAAAAACTTTTTTCTTTGAATTCGTCCCATTTGTTGATTCTTGGTTTTAATTCTTGTGTTACAGGCATCTTATTAAGGAACTTGGGGCCTAACACCACATGATGGAGATTAGGGCCTACTTTTTCTTCTACTAGACACAGAGTCTCTGGTTTGATTCCTAGATCCTTGATTCATATTGAGTTAACTTTTGCGCATGGTAAGAGATAGGGATTCAATTTCATTTTGTTGCATATGGATTTCCAGTTTTCCCAGCACCATTTGTTGAAGATGCTATCCTTTCTCCATTGCATGCTTTTAGCACCTTTGTCTAATATAAGGTAGTTGTAATTTCGTGGGTTGTCTGTGTCCTCTATTCTGTACAATTGGTCTACCAGCCTGTTTTGTTGTAGTATGGTTTAAGATCTGGTATAGTAACACCACCTGTTTTACTCTTCCTGCTTAGAATTGTTTTAGCTCTTCTGGGTCTCTTATTTTTCCAGATGAATTTCATAATTGCTTTTTCTATTTCTGTGAGGAATGCTGTTGGGAGTTTGATCAAATTTGCGTTGAATCTGTAGAGTGCTTTTGGTAATATGGCCATTTTAATAATATTAATTCTGCCTATCCATGAGCAAGGTATATCTTTCCATCTTCTAAGGTCTTCAGGGTTCTATAGTTTTCATTGTATAGATCTTTCACCTCTTTTGTTAATTTGATTCCCAAGTATTTTATTTTATTTTTTTAGGATATTGTGAATAAGGCAGTTTTCCTCATTTCCATTTCAGAGGATTTGTCACTGATATACAAGAATGCCTTTGATTTATGGGTGTTGATTTTATATCCTGCCACTTTGCTGAATTCATTTACTAATTCTAGAAGTTTCTTGGTAGAACTTTTTGGGTCTGCTAGGTATAGGATCATATCATCAGCAAATAGTGCTAGTTTAAGTTCTTCTTTTCCTATATTTATGCCTTTAATTTCTTTTGTCTGTCTAATTGCTCTGGCTAGTGTTTCAAAAACTATGTTGAATAGAAGTGGTGAGAGAGGGCATCCCTATCTTGTTCCAGATTTTAAAGGGAATGCCTTCAGTTTTTCTCCATTTAGAATGATGCTGGCCTGAGGCTTAGTGTAGATAGCTTTTACAATGTAGAGGTAAGTTCCTGTTATCCTGAGTTTTTCTAGTGTTTTAAACATAAAGCGATGCTGTATTTTGTCAAATGCTTTTTCTGTGTCTATTGAGATGATCATATGGTTCTTATCTTTAAGTCTATTTATGTGGTGAATTACATTTATTGATTTCCATATGTTGAACCAGCCTTGCATCCCGGGGATGAAACCCACTTGATTATGGTATGGTGCACAATGTTTTTGATACGTTTTTGAATCCGATTTGCCAAAATTTTATTGAGGATTTTTGCATCTATATTCATTAGATATATTGGTCTGAAATTTTCTTTCTTTGAAGTGTCTTTTGTCTGGTTTTGGAATCAGGTGATATTAGCTTTGTAGAATGAATTTGGAAGTACTCCCTCTTTTTCTATTTCCTGAAATAGATTGAAGAGTATTGGTATTAGTTCTTCTTTAAAGGTCTTGTAAAACTCTGGTGTATATCCGTCTGGTCCTGGGCTTTTCTTGGTTAGTAATCTTTTGATTACTTCTTCTATTTCCTCACATGATATTGGTCTGTTTAAGTTGTGTATATCTTCCTGACTCAATCTGGGCAGATCATATGACTTAAGAAATTTATTGATACCTTTGCTATCTTCTATTTTATTGGAATATAAGGTTTCAAAATAATTTCTAATTATCTTCTGCATTTCTATAGTGCCTGTTTTAATATTGCCTTTTTCATCCCTTATGCTTGTAATTTGTGTTTTCTCTCTTCTTCTCCTCATTAGCATGGCTAAGAGTCTGTCAATCTTAGTTACTTTTTCAAAGAACCATCTTTTGGTTTCGTCAATTTTTTCAATTGTTTCTTTTATTTTTATTTCATTGATTTCAGCTCTGATTTTAGTTATTTCTTGCCTTCTACTGCATTTGCTACTGATTTGCTCTTTTTTCTAGGGCTTTGAGATTTAGTGTGAGATCATTTATTTGTTGGCTTTTTCTTTTTTTGAGGAATGAACTCCATGCAATGAATTTTCCTCTTTGTACTACTTTCGTAGTGTCCCATATATTTCAATATGTTGTGTCTGTGTTTTCATTTATCTCTAAGAATTTTTTTAATTTTGTCCTTGATGTCTTCTGTAACCCATTGTTCATTCAGTAGCATATTGTTCATTCTCCAAATGATGTAGGAATTTTTCTTCCTTATTATATTGTTTATTTCCAATTTCATTCCATTATGATCAGATAAAATGCATGGTAATATCTCTACTCCTTTATATTTGCTAAGAGTTGCCCTATGGCATAATATATGGTGTATTTTTGAGAAGGATCCATGTGCTGCTGAGAAAATAGTGTATCCACTTGATTTTGGTGGATATATTCTATATATGTAAATTAAGTCTAAGTTATTGTTTTATTGAGATCTATAGTTGTTTTATTCAACTTTTGTTTGGAAGATCTGTCCAGTGGTGAGAGAGGTGTGTTAAAGTCACCCATGATTATTGTGTTGTGGTCTATTTGTTTCTTGAACTTGAGAAGAGTTTGTTTGATGAACATAGCTGCACCATTATTTGTGGAATATATATTAATGATTGTTATGTCTTGTTGGTGAATGGTTTCCTTTAGTAGTATGTAGTGTCCTTCTTTATCTCTTTTGATTAACGTTGACTTGATATTTGATATGAGTATGGACACCCCTGCTTGCTTCTGAGGTCCATGTGAGTGGTATTATTTTTCCCAACCTTTCACCTTCAGTCTATGTATGTCTTTTCCTATCAGATGAGTCTCCTGTAGGCAGCATATTGTTGGTTCTTTTTTTTTTTTAAATCCAGTATTCTAGCCTATGTCTTTTGATTGGTGAGTTTAAGCCATTAACATTTAGGGTTACTATTGAAATATGGTTTGTACTTCCAGCCAAATTTGTTTATTTTTGTAATTTAACTTGAATTGTTTTTCCTCTTTGATTAGTTTTTCTCCTTACTGTACTACTTCCCACTGTTGATTTTCATTGCTGTTTTTTACTTCCTCTTCGTGTAATGTTTTTCCCAAGATGCTTTGCAGAGCTGGTTTTCTAGCTGCAAGTTCTTTTAACTTTTGTTTATTGTGGAAGGTTTTTATTTCATTGTCAAACCTGAAGCTTAATTTTGCTGTATACAAAATGCTTGGTTGGAACCCATTATCTTTCAGCATTTGAAATATTTTGTTCCATGATCTTCTAGCTTTCAGTGTCTATGATGAAAAACCTGCTGTTAATCTAATAGGTTTACCCCTAAATATAATCTGCCTCCTTTCTTTTGTAGCTTTTAAAATTCTCTCCTTGTTCTGTATGTTGGATATTTTCATTATAATGTGTCTTGGTGTGGGTCTCTTGTGGTTTTGTACATTCGGCGTCCTGTAGGCTTCTAGGATATGGATTTCCATTTCATTCTTCATGTCTGGAAAGATTTATAAAATTATTTCATTGAACAGATTGCTCATTCCTTTGGTTTGGATCTCTATTCCTTCCTCTATCCCAATAACTCTTAAATTTGGTCTTTTTATGGTATCCCAGATTTCTTGGATGTTCTGCTCATGGTTTCTTATCCGATTTTCTGAGTTGTTTAGGCTCTTTTCGAGATGATATATTTTTTCTTCCTTGTCTGGTGTTCTGACTTCTATTTGGTCTACTCTACTGGTGATACTCTCATTTGAGTTTTTAATTTGGTTTATAATTTCCTTCATTTCTAGGATTTATGGTTGGTTTTTTTGTATAACCTCTATCTCCCTGTAGAGTTGATATTTTGCTTCTTGGATTTGTTTATGTAATTCATTGTCAAAGTGATCTTTCATTGTCTGCATTTGCTGTCTAAGGTCTTCCTTGAGACTCCAGATTATCTGATGCATTTTTATCATGAAATCTTTATCTGACATTTTTCTGCTGCAGCTAACAACTCCTCTATTGTTGAGTTGTCCTGCATTGTTTGTGTTCCTTTTTCCTTTGTTTTTCATGATGCTCATGTTTTTTCCAGCTCTGTGTGACTGCTATGTTATTATTTACTCCTATAAATTTTTGTTGTTTTTGTATAGCTCCGAGGTCTCTCCTTTGTGATGGGAGATAAGGTCTAGAGATGTTGGTTCAATTGTAATTTAAAGTAAATTCATTAGCTTCATAAAAGGCACACAGATTCTGGTGGCATATAGAGAACTGAGGGTCAGAGGTAGGACTTTATGTTTAGGAGGAAAGATGTGAGGATATGGGGGTTAATATATCTTAGCTACTTTGTAGGAGAGCTCTAATGAAGGGGGTTATTAACAGGAGAATAGGCAGAAGTATTTTGGGGTAGCTAAGTACTTGGGAGGACTATAAGAAGCATACAAACAAATTCACCTATTTGCATTTAGTAAATTACACATAGTTGAAATAGTAACGCTTGGGAGGTTGGGAAGGGAAGAGAAGGGGGAAGAAAAGTAAAAAGAAAAGAAGAAGAAAGTGAAAGAAAGAAAAAAAAAGAAAAATGCACTCTTAGAGTTCTGTTTTCTTCTTTATCAGTAGATGGTATTGTGCATTCCAGGTTGAGTCTCTGCCCTCAGGATGTAGGATGCAATCCATGTGGGGCAGCTCTTCCTCCCTGGCCAGGCAGCTCTCCAATCCTGGTCTCTTTGGGTTACTCCCTGTCTCTATCCCCCTCACTTCTCCTGCTCAGCAGGCCCCAGTCACTGGGGCTCCTCTCCATGGCCCTGGGTTCACTCTGGGTGTGTGGCACCCTGGTCACCCCGCACTCACATTCAGCTGAATGCTCTTCGTTCGGCACTCACCAAGTCATCACTGTTGATCTGTTGCTAATCTCCCTGTCCATGAGATCCGCCCAAAGCTGATGAGGTAGATATTCCAAGATGGTGAATGCCCATTTCCTCACCAGGGTGTCCAGTGACAGGGAGAGAACTGGGTTGTTTCTCCAAAAATAAGTCCAAAACTTCAGTCCTTGGTCCGATGCCCCATGGAGATGTGGGTCACAGTCTGGTGTGTTCTATCTCCAAAGGATCCAAAACTCTGTGTCTCTAAGCTGCCAGAACTCTACAGTGTTCAATTCTTCTGGCAGCATTCCATTCCGCTGGCTGGTTTACATGCATGGAGCAACTTGGAGTTCCCCACATTCTGGACTGCGTTTGTGACCAGCCCCTATTTATAATCCTCTCACAGGCTCCATGAAGTTTGAATTCATGGGTGAAGGCCCTTATGAGGGGGAGCGTCTGTCCACCAACTCAGGGTCTCCTATCGAGGTCCCCTCTAATCCGCCATCTTGGATTCCAGACCTTATGTTTCTATTTCTAATCTTTTGAGTAATCTCCATATTTCTTTCCAAAGTATTTGTACAAATTGCAGCCCCACCAGCAAAGTATGTTAATACCTCCCCGCCACAGCTTTGCCAGTGTTTATTATCATTTGTATTCTTTTTTAAAAATAGCACGTTTATTTATTTATTTTTACATTTTTAGTTGTTCTTTTTAATTATTGTTTGTATTCTTGATGACTGCCATTCTGAGTGGATTGCAATGGAATTTCATTGTAGTTTTGATTTGCAAAATTTCTCTGATTGCTAGAGATGTTGAACTTTTTTTCATATATTTTTTGGTCATTTGTATTTCTTCTTTTGAAAAGTGTTAGCTTGTTCTTTTGTCCATGAATATTATTTTTTAATGATACTCATCCAGAAAGTTAAAGACTGTACCTTAGTCTTTACCTCTCACTTGTGCAGAGCCTCCTCAAGAAGTGACAGCTTATGGCCACAGTTTTTATATATTCTGGATGTTAACTCCCTGTTAGAGGAGCAGTTGGCAAAGATCTCCCATTCTCTAGGATCTCTGCTCATGTTCTTAATTCTTTCTTTTCCTGTGAAAAAATTATAAATTTGGTGATATTTCACTTATTGAACCTCAATTTTACTTCTTGTGTTTTAAGAGTCTTGTTAAGGAAGTATGTATCTGTGCCAATATTCCACTAGAAGACTTCCAATGTTAAGTGAATTCACCAAAGTAGCAGCAGACAAGCTCAATCTGTCACTTTTCTATACTACAATAGTGTATTTGCTAAGAAAGAAATAAGGAAATCTATTCTATTCACAATAACCTCAAAACTAAACAAAACTCAGGAATAAATATAATGAAGGAAGTAAAAGACCTCTACAATGAAAACTACTGAACACTAAAGAAAGAAATTGAAGAAGACTCTAGAAGATGGAAAGTTCTCCCATGTTCTTGGATGCCAGTATTAATATTGTCAAAATGGCCATACTAACAAAATGGCCAAACTAACACAGATTCAATGTAATCCCCATGAAAATACCAGTGACATTCTTCACAGAATTAGAAAAAAATGGGCCTAATATTTATTTGGAAGAATAAAACACCCAGAATAGTAAAAAAAAAATCCTGAGCAAGAAAAGTAGGATGAAAGCTGCACAACACCAGATCTCAATGTATACTACAGAGTTATAGTAACAAAACAGCACAATGTTGACAGCAAAAGAGACATATAGACTAATGGAATAGAATAGAAGATACAGACACAGTTATCTTGATACTAGACAAAAGTGCCAAAAACACCTTGGAGGAAAGATAGCTTTTTAAACATATGGTGCCAGGAAAACTGGTTATCCATATGGAGAAGAATGAAATTTGACCCCATCTATCACCGAGCACAAATCAAATTGGATCAAAAACGAGAAAATGTTCAAGTGCTAAAAGAAAACATAGACTGAATTTTCCAGCATGTTGGCACAGGCATCATTGTTAATCTCATTAAAAGATCCCCTGCCTGTGAAGAGTCGCTGCTCTTTCTATTTTTAACATTCTCCTTTGTGGTTGGCTTTAAAAGTTTGATCATGATATGTGTACTTTTGGATCCTTTTTAGTTTTATTTATTTAGACTCAGTTGGGGGTTTTATATATGTAGATTAATATTTTCATCAAAACTGGGAAGATTTCAGTCATTATATCTTCAAATATCCTTTCTATTCCTCCTCTCTTTTTAGGACTTCCATTTTTATAGTTATATTGATACATTTGAGGATGTCACACAGTCTCAGGCTCGTATTTTTCTTGGTTCTCTTTTATTTCTCTTATTCAGACTCCATCATCTTGGTGGTCATATTTTGAATTTTGCAAGTTATTTCTTCTGCCTACTCAAATCTTCTGTTGAGTTCCTCCAGTATATTTTTAATTTAGTTTTATCTTTTTTTCCATGATTACTGCATAGTTTTAAAAATATAATTTATATATCTTTATTTATATTTTTTATCTTTTGAGATATTTTCATTTAGTTCTTCGAACGTATCTGATTTAAATCTTTCTTTTCCTAATCTAAAATCTTTCTCTAGTAAGTTCAACATCTGGGCCTCTTGGGGATAGTTCCTACTAAGGCCATATATCTCATATATGGGCTATACTTTCTTGAATCTTGCATGTCTAACAAGTGTTTAGGTTGAAAACTTGACATTTTTATTAGTACAATATGGTGATTGGATTCCCTTCCTCAGGTTTTGTTCTGTTGGCTAAGCTTTGCTTAGCCAATTTCCTGAACTGATTCTATAAATTCTGTATTCTTTATTGTGTATGGTTGCAGAAATTAATTTAGAGATTTAGTTAACAATTGAACTGAGATCTCTAAATGCCTGAAAAACATAAGTCTCCTAGTCATTGCTGAGTGGTTCACTGTAAGTTGGTGAACACCACCTGGGGACTCAGCTAGAAGGTTAATGACCCCTAAGGTGGAGTCACTCTCACTTGTGCAGAGCCTCAAGGTCAGCTAGAATTGACAGCTGAGGGCCTTCTCAGATTTGTCTTGGGCATGTGTAAGTAATGCACAACCTTTTGCATGCAGGTGGAAGATTCCTAAGATGTTGGAGCTTATAAAAGCCCCCGTGGACATCTTATTAACTAGCTTTTCCTTTACTATTTTGGTTGGCAAATTGTTTTTCCATATTGTAATCCATTACCTCAAAAAACCCAAATACTAATCAACTATTTATCATCTTCAATTCCTTTTTACAAACCTTCCCCTCCCTGTGGAAAAGATTTTTTTTTTTTGCACTAAATTATCTCCACATTGGGTTAAATACAAATAGCTGTGCAAGTAAACTCTTTCAGGAAACCATGAGACAGGTCAAACCAGGAGCACTCTCTGGGAATAAGGCTTTGACAAACTTCTGTTTCCTCTAGCAGCTGCCAGGCTATTGGTTTGCATCATGATATGGGCTACAAGAATGATCTCTGCCACAGGCCGCCTATGGCTGTGTGGCCTAAAGCAAGTGACCGAGTCTTCCTGAGCTTTGCTTCCCTCATTGGTAATGTAGGGCATGACTTGCTGCCCACTTCCGGTTTTGGGGACCACACATGTGGCTGGGATGGTGCCTGGCGATCAGCCAGGAGGTGGTACTGTGGGTGGTGACAGAAAAAACAGACCACCTCCAGGATAGGTCCAGGACTCTTCCGCCCTCCTGGACAGCTAGTGCCTTCCCTTACAGACCATGGGATGGGTGTACACGTGAACTTGCTCCACCCCTCTGACCTTTATCCTGATTGGCTCCTGTGCAGTATATAAGCTGTGAGTACTTCCTCAATAAAGGAGATCCTGCTTTGACTCATCTCCCTGGCACCTCTGATTGTCCTTCTGGCCAGGGTGCGAGACACCAGTCGACGTTTACCTTTCTTGGCTCATCCTGGTCCGGGTGTGCTTTCCCTGCTTCTCCCGCTGGTCAGGAGGAGAGGGGGGGG
>NW_026000174.1:31397147-31439796 GCF_001458135.2 Marmota marmota marmota | reverse complement strand
CGGGGGGGCTAAAAACCCCGATAGGTAAGGTAGGCAAAGTAATAACATGCTTTTGTTGGATTATCAATAGAACAATGGAGGGTACATTTGGAGTATTTCTTAGGAACTTAAAAAAATGGAATTACTTTTATGACTCCGTCTCCTGCAACTGAAAACCAATGCCTTTCAGGTACAATTCTCTTGGTATTGTTTTATACTAAAGCTTTAATCCATGTTTGTATCTTCTCTACAAATATTCATCTAAAGAGCATATGAGGTGAATCATTCACTCATTACTTAAATTAATGATGACTATTTACTGAGTAGGCATTCACTACCTACTATCTTACAGCCTCCAAAGCATTGAAGGTTTGGGATCATCATATATTTTAGCAAACCCCCCCCCCAAAAAAAAAAAAACAATCTCACTGAAAGAAGAAAGATTGCCCAAACCTTTTGGCTAATAATAATCAGAAATAATATAAACCTAGATCTATTTGTCTCCCTACTGCTCATGTTGACTTGTGTGTCACCGACTTTCCTCATTAGGCTGAAGCATGAGAACCCCCAATGCAAGACACAGCCCACCATGTGTATTCTACCCAATCCTTCTTAAGTTCTTCCTGCATGGCCTGTGTCACCACACCTCCTGATGGGTATCACCTCTATTATGCCCAGGTTCTCCCTAATGTTGCCTCCCCGGATGTCTCTGAAAACCTGCTATTTAGTTGTTAATCTGCATCTAAGACAGATTATACACGAAAGGAAGGGTTTTGTCTTTGATTCTCCTAAAGGCCACTTTAACTTGTATCTTCTATGATGACCTTCAGTGATCTCTACTTCTTGGTGTTCACCTTCTATGATCCTCTCCACATAAAGCTTGCTCCTAACCAATATAATACCTGTATGTTGAAAGATGCAACTTTCAAGCTTTGCTTACAAGAGATTGCAATATCAGTCACTGTTTTGGGGGAGTTCAATTTCTCAAGGATCTGAGGGCAACTTCCAGTCCATAGCCAACTAGGAACTGAGACATTTTGACCAACAGACAGCACAAATGGAATGGAATCCTTCTGGTAACCATGTAAGGAAGTTTGAGAATTAATTTGTCATAAGTTGAGCTTTAAGATGAAATCCCTGTCCTAGCAAACACCATTATTGCAGCCTTTCAAGAAATCTTGAGTCCTTCGATTCAGCTAAGCCATGTGCAGATTCCTTACCTTCAGAAACCATGAGATAATAAATAAGTGTATGCTATTTTAAATCATTAAATTGTTTTAATTTGTCATGCAGAAATAGATAACCATATATAGGTGCTCAATAAACATATGTTGCACGAGTAAATAACTTGATGGCTTTATTAACATTAGGATGATAACACTAACAATCATTTATTGACAGTTAATCATTTACAAGCACTATGTTAGATGTTATACATACATGCTGTAAATTACTGCATTTTTTGTTATATCTAAAATGTAAATAATTAAAGACATTCTCAGTGGAGCTAGGGCACACCTGCTCACAGGAGCCAATTGTATTTTCAGGAACTTTGTACCAACTGACATCATCATGATAGCTTACAATTGATGCAAGTTTTATCTCATAAAAATCAGCACATGTACCAAACTAGGTTTTTGGAGAGATAGTCCTTAACCTTTTCTAGCTCACCACTAGACACACCATTATTTGATGTACACTAAGAAAACAATACTTTAAGTTTTAGACATTATTTATTGTAAGATGCATCCTAATTTCAGATGTGCTAAAATTAAAAAGAATAATAAAAAAGGTAAAAGGATTGCCAGACATAGTACACAATAGCACTAGTACGTATTGTAATCCCTGTGCATTGGGTGGATGAAGCAGAACGATCCTAACTTTGAGTCTAGCCTGGGCAACTGAGTGAGATTCAGTATTAAAAAAGCAGTGGGTACTAGAAATGTAGCTGAGAGGCAGAGTGCTCCTGGGTTCAATCCTCAGTAACACAAACACACACACACACACACACACACACAGAGACTGATGCATTCCCCAGAAACTGTAACTGTTATTGGTATTATGAAAACAGTTTGTTAATACACCCCACCCCACCCCCACCCTGAAGAGAAAATGAGCAAGAGAGTAGAAGGCTAGGATTTGGAGAAGAAATCCAAGGAAGCATGTGGTATGAAGTCAGGTCCCACAGAGAGCCACTGAGGTTCAACTCCATGGAGGAATACTGGAGAAGAAATAATGGTTAAAAGAGCTTCAAGATTTACATCCCCATGAACCTCAGTAACTTCAGCAATGTGTGTGTGTGTGTGTGTGTGTGTGTGTGTGTGTGTGAGAGAGAGAGAGAGAGAGAGAGATGTAGACTGAGAATGGAAGCATAGCTGTATGGAGGGAAATGTTAAAAATAATATGAGTGTGGCACCAACAGTATCTACTATTATGAAATACTTATCTCTCACTATCATTCACTGGTTGATACTTTTTTGATTCTATGTGTGAGAAAACTGAGTTGTCTTCTAAAGGTATGTTACCTGTGCCCACTGCTTAGTTGGTACAGAGCTAGTATGCTGACTCAGGCCTGTCTGACTGGAAGGTGATATTTTTGACCTTGAGCTGTCTGTTCCTCATTGTCTCCAGAGCCAATCTCGCTGCTGGCATTTCCCCTCAGATTGAAAAGCCACTCTACCTATTCTGGGATGCCTGTTATCCTACCAGGCAGGAGTGGGCAACCCTTACATCAGAGGCAGGACACCCACAGCTCTGTTTACTTTGCCTTTGCTTTCCCAAATAGCAGCTTCTAAGTGTCATCTCTCTATATGTGCCAAACAGAAAAAAGCCTCCCCTCCCGCTGCTCAGACTGTATCTGCCCTTCCTCTGAGTTGAGTCCTTAGACTTTGCTGCTGGGTCCTGGGGTCATGAAACAGGGACACACCAGGAAGCTGTAATGAACAAAGATGCAAGTGAATTGGGGACCACAGCCAAACTAGACTGCCTGCCTCTGCCAGGTCCTCTTCTTCATCTGTGGCAGAGTTCATGTAATCAGGAGCAAAAATCATGTCTCATACAGGTACATGTTCCAGGCACCTGGCTTGTATATAGTAAATAGGTGCTCAAAAATGCATATTGAATGGATGGATAGGTGAGTGTGAGCATAGATGGATGGATGAAATTACCATCCACTTTCAGTTTTCCCAACCAAATTATATTTCAAGTAGAGCCTGCAAACTATTTATTTTCTTCTTTGCTTTGTTCTCTTTAGAGAAAATTTTGTTGTCCAACTAAAGATTTTATAGAATCTTTTTTCACCTGGTGCTTTTTAAAAAGTCATTTCACTGAGATTTACTTAGTAATTTATGTGTTTAAAATTGTCTTTTTAAATAAATTTCTTTAAATTCATCTGAGAACAATGTAAGATAAGTAAATACATTATATATAGTATACTTACATACACTGTATATCTTTATATATCATCATTATGTACATACATACATCCAACCCAACTAGCATCTTCACCTAACCACAGAATACAAGGAGCTGTATTAGCAAAATCAAGACTGAGTTCATCTGGAAGATTATAGAAAAGGTCCTCATGTGAGGATTCCCTATGACCAGCATGCCAGGGTTTTTGGGTTTGTGGACAGAGAGCTTGTAGCTATTCCTGGATACTCTTGAAACACAAAAGAAGTGTAATCTACCAGAATTTTATTGTGGCTATCTTCATAAGGTATATAGAGATATATACCAGGACCTGGCACATAATAGGGCATCTGTACATTTTGTTAACAGAAGATGGATTGATGCACACCTTGGATCCAAGAGCAGTTTTAGGGAAGTGCTGCTACCAGGACTCCAGCTTTGGCTGAAACTCTTCAGAGACTTTCAAATCCTGCCCTCCTTACTTTTCCCCAAGACCTTCAGATACCTCTGAGCCCTTCCCTACATTTGGAGATCTTAGGAACAGAACTGACCCCTAATGAAAAATGGCAGAGATAATTTTCTCACATCATTTAAGCTGATGTGGAGATCTGAGTGGGGAAATAGAGAAGAATAACATGTAGAACTAAGGACAAAAAGAATGATAGGGGGAAAAAGACACTACAAAAGAAGAGCCCATGCAGCAATAAACAGAGAGATGAACAAAGACAAAAACCTGAGGCAATCAGAGACAGGCAAACACTGAGACAGGCAGACAGCACGAAAGAAACCCATAAGGTGGAGAATGGTGTGGGCAGATAGGCACAGAGAGCAGCAACAAGTGCCTCATTGGCCATGTGTCCAACCACAGTCAGTCACAGCAGCAGATTGGCTGCTACTGTCTTCAGAAATGATAAACCAGAGATGGTCCTAACATGTCCTATATTTACAGCTGCAGAGAGTGCCCTAGCATTTCATTGAAAATATTTATTTTTCTGAAAGAGAGGCGAGATCATTAGTGCAGTTCCCACCCAAGTAAAATAACCCATTGGTAAAGGAGTTAATGAGAAGGCCTTGAGTAGAGAAGGCAACACCTGGTAGTAGGGAAGAACCTAGAGTTATTGCCCTGCTCTGTGCCTGGTGGGTGTCTAAGTGTGTCTTCTCTGAGCCTCCATTTTGTCATTTGTAATGTGTTTGCAAAAGTCCCCTCCACTTATGCAATCTGGGCATGTTTAAGTTTTGAAGGGAGGCTGAAGGAATGATATGAAAGTGGATAAATCTAAAATGCTGTAAGCTTCAGGAAAAAAAAAAAAGCTAAGTTACAGTGATTATACACCTTCCATGACAGAAAGTTTGCTTACTGTGTTAGCCAGGTTTCCTTCCTAATAACAAAATATCTGATATATCCACTTAGAAAGACAAAGGTGTATTTGGCTCACAGTTTTAGAGGTTCCAGTCCATGATCATCTGGCCTTGATGCTTTGGGCTTGTGGCAAAGCAGTCAATCATGGAGGGAGTTTATGGTGGAACAAAGCTATTCATGGCCAGGATGCAAAAAGCAGAGAGGGGGGAACAGAGTCCCACATCCCTTTTATGGCACATCCCAAGAACCTAACACCCCCCACTAGGCCACACCTCCCAGTGCCTCCTCCCTTAGGATAAATACTTCAACACACTAACCTTGGCTCCCAAAGGTCCAAGTCCATCACAATGCAAAATGCATTCATTCCTTGTTCAAGAGTCCCTGAAGTCTTAACTGTTGTGCAATATTCAGAAGTGTAAGTCCAAGGCAGATATGGTGGCACATTCCTGTCATCTCAGTGGCTCCAGAGACTGAAAAAGGAGGTTCTTAAGTTCAAGGCCAGCAACATAGCAAGATCAGGACTCAAAATAAATAACAAATAGGGCTGGGAACATAGTTCAGTCCCCTAGCTTCCACCCCTAGTACTCTCTCTCCCCCTATTGTCTATACTCAAATGTCCAAAGTCAAAGTCCCAAGTCTCCTCTGAGATTCAAGGCAAACTCAGCTTGAAGCTCCAGTAAATTTTTTTTTAATTTTAAAATTACATACTTTGCAGACACAATGGTGGGACAGGTGCAGGTTATAGTTTTCCCACTCCAAAACAAAGGAAAAGGGAATGAAGGATAAATCAGCTAAATGGAAGACCAAAACCCAGCAAAGCAAATAGTAAATCTTGAAGCTCAATGTCCAGCAAGCTGGGACACACTCTGATGGAATGTGAACTCACAAGGGCTTAGACAGCCTTGCCACTGAGCCCTATTGGTTGCAGGTCACATGATAACTCTTTTAGCCTAGTTTTGCACACTAACCACCACTTCCCATAGGAGGCATTGTTGGCACTTCTATCTTTCTGGGGTCTCCATTGTAATTTTGGTTTCGCTCCTGTATCTCCTTGCATTACTCCATTGGGGACTGCTTGCAGGGACTCTGACCTCACAACATACTTCTTAGCTTATAAGGCTTTCCTTTGAAATCTCGGTGAAATCTACCATTACCCCACAACTGTTGCATTCAGAAACTTGCTAAACCAGTATCATCATTTCTCTACATTTAAGCCTATGATAGTTAGTGCAGCTTCACAGATTTCCAAGCTTCTTTCTTATTGTCTCAGTGCAAAATACTTTTTTTAATATTTATTTTTTACTTGTAGTTGGACACAACACCTTTATTTTATTTATTTTTATGTGGTGCTGAGGATTGAATCCAGGGCCTCACACATGTTAGGTGAGCGCTGTACCCCTGAGCTGCAATCCCAACCCAAAATACTTTTTTTTATTAGCTCTAATAAATGTACCATCCTCAGCTGAAACTTTACATGAATCTTAACTTTTGTTAAGCTCCAAAATTTCTAAATCTTTCTGCATTGCTTCTCTTTGTCTTGATTCTTATTGTAATTTGGGTCAAAGAAGCCAGTAATACCTATGCCACAGCCTGAATGCTTTGCTGCCTTGAAATTCTCTCTCCACAAGATTATCTAGTTCATCACCTTAAAGCTTATTCTCCTGTGGAGCATCAGGGGATGGACAAAATGCAGACAAATTCCTTGCCAAGGTGTAAAAGAATGTCTCCTAGTCCAATTGCCCAAAGAGTCCTCGTTTACATCTGAAACCTCATCTGCCTAGTCTTTACAGTGCACATTTATCAGCTTTCTAGTCTTCTGTGCTCTCATTCAGAATTGTCCATTAAGCTACGTTTTCAGCATTCTAGGCTTGCTTTAGCCAGCTCCTCCAGAGTCTTCCTGCAAATCAACTCCAAAGACTCCTCCACGTGGTTAGGTACATAGTATAGTGGCAACTCCACTTTTTGGTTCCATTTTTCTGTGTTAGCCAGCTTTCTGTCAATTTAACAAAAGCTGAGGCAATAAGTATATAAATAAACAAGGGGTATTTTGGTTCACAGTCTTGAAAGTTCCAGTCATTGACCATTTTTCCCCATTGCTTTGGGACTGTGGTGACGCAGGACATCATGTGAGGAGCATGTGGTGGAGGAAAAGAGGGAGAAAAGGGTGTGAGTGTCCCCAAATCCCCTCTAAGGGCATGCACCCAGTAAACTAAAGATCTCCCACTAGGCTTCACTTCTTAAATGTTCTACCATTTCCCAATAGTGTCTCCCCTGGGAATGAAGATCTTAACCCATGAGGATATGTGCTAATCTTGATAGACATTCAAGATTCAAACTATAACACTGACACTGAATTGAATAGAATCATATGAGAGAGAAAAGCAACTGGAATTTCACGCAATTAAACTAAAACTTATTTCCTATGCATTTACACATATAAGAATATAAGTTTAGTATGCATTGTGATTGCAGTCTTCCATGTTTACTGCTTATTCTCCCAGGCACTTAATTCTTGTTGAGTGAACTCATGTGATGCTTATAGACAAAAACTTCTCAACTAGGAAAACTAGAGCACTCTTTGTCACAACCTTTTCATACCTAACCCCCCCACGACTATATCTCATATTCTCTGACAGCAGATCTGAATGACTGACAGATGGGTGGATACAGGGAATACAGAAGCAGTTACATAAAGGAGCTGGTTTTTCCAATCACATCAATCTAGCTGCAGGATTTCCTGACCACACAGTTGTTGGGAGCCCCAGAACACTTTTCCCTGAGCCTCTGACTTTCTGAGCAACTAAGCTCTTGTTTGAGCAAGAGAGATTTTACCTAAAGAAAAATACTTCAAAAATACTTTGCCTTTATTCTACTCCGGTGGAATGTCAGCTCAGAACTGCCTAGAAAAAGGAGGCCCTTCCAGAGCTCTTGACCCTAAAGTGAACCTCTGGTCTTCTAGTTGGGGAGAGCCCTGTAGAAGATAATGCCTTATCTGGTGTTATCAAAAATCTGAGTAACTCATGTGATTTCCTATGGAAAGTTGCAGGCAAGTAATTCAGTAAGAAAAGGCACAGTGTGCTCCTGAAATGGACTTCTAGCTCCTGCCCCTTCAGACCTCCACATAAGACTCCTCTTTCTCCCCCTGAACCCTAGTGGTTTTCCCTACATATTGCAAGTTCAAGCTAGCCTTGACTCATTTCTGCCAGTACCACCAATGATAAGTCACCTGCCACTGTGGTATGCAGCTGTGGTCTTCCAATGATAAGTCACCTGCCACTCTGGTATGCAGCTGTGGTCTTCCATTCCTGGTTAAGAGGAGACAAGTGATTGATGGATCCCATTCCTCTGAATTATTGTTAATCATCTTAGGCTTCACAGATTTTCTTGCTATTCAAAAGAACTTTTTTTTTCTCATTGTGTCCTTGTATCTGTAAATGTCACAGCATAAAACAGTGCACACTCTAACAAGGTAGTTGAGAAGTGTTCAACTCAGACTGTTTACAAAGGTACAGGGAGGGCTAAGAGAAAAAATAAAGAATGATAAAGCTGCTGAAGGCATGTTATAGTGGAGAGTTGTTGCCGCTGCTAGTCCTGAGGGTGTAAAGATAAGTTAGAAGAACTCAAAATGGTCTGCATTTCTAGTGTGGTTGTCAGGAAGAGATGCTGTATGGCGACCATCTCTATCTTTAGTTGTAATAACAATGTTGATTCATAGCCTGAGAAGAAGGCCAAGAAATTGACAAAACAAAAGAAAACAAGACAAAACATAAACTTCATCTCCTGTCAACATGTAGCTTTCTCTACATGTAACCAGAAGCCAGAGTGAAAGGGATCTCATCAATGAAGCATAGCGATGTGTACTCCAGCATGCAGAGAATGGTACAGAAGAAAGGACATGAGACACTGATGGAAAATGAAGAAATTTCCTGATGAAGCTTCCCCGTGGTTTGTGTTTCCTGTAACATTTTCCATCTCAATGAGATTGAATGAGCTTATCATTTTATCTCCTCCAAATTTGTTTGTACCTACCAGTGTCACTTCTTTGGAATAAGTTCTCACTATTATTATAAATGCCTTCAGAGGGGAGTTGTAAAGAAAGTACACAGAGAAAGTACATGTTTTCATGTTTATGATATTTGACAATATTAAGAAAACTCTGTTACAATAGTGACTTAAATAAGAGAGTTCAGTAAACCTTGTTTGCCAACTCTAAGATGTTCGATATCAGGTCTCCCTTCAATTTGCTACTCCCCATCTGGAGGGAAGTGCTCTCATCCTCATGGTCCTACATGTCTCCTGACATGTCTGTGTTCTTCTATTGCTCTCATAACCCAAGAGGTAGTAACATTTCCTTTGCTCACCTCTCACTGGCCAGCACCTAGTCAAAGTATCAGCAAACATTGAGAGAGGCTGAGAATGGGATCCATTTTCTGATCTAACACCTTCAGAATCAGTATGTGACAGGAAGAAAAGGCATATTTGGGAGACAATGGATATTGGGTCGTCTCGACAGTCCCTATGGACTCTCAGATTTTTTTCATATGAAGATTTTTTCTCCAAAACACTTCACAATAATTCATCATGTAACCATGGAACAGAAACAAATGTAGGGCAGAGATCTAGGAGATCTAATTTAGTATTGGACTTGTTCTTGACATTGTGATCCCAGGAAAATCTTCTGTACTCTTTAAATGGTAGATTCTCTAAGGGACAAGTGATAGCAGCTGGGAATTGATAGGGATCAACAAAACCCACACAGGCAAAGACATGATAGATCTTTGAGATTAATGAAGGTGACAAAAGAAAAAGAAGACACTTCCTTAAAAACAGAGTTCCAAACTATGTTTGGGACTATGAATAAAAAGGCCAAGGGGTCCCAAGAGAGGATAACAGAGTTTGTGATTTCCTTTATCTTCTCCTTAAGACAACCAGGGCTGCAGAGCTGGAAAAGCCCATGACAGATGCTTTCAAGCCTGATGCCAACTGGGCACCCCAATGGAGAGCACATTCTCCTTCCACTTGATGCCTTCTGCCCATGTGAGTCCTTGGCTATATGGAGTGATGGGCAGTTGTCTTTTTGAAATAGAAAGAGCACATGCATTCAGGTGCTTATACCCAGTTGGTTTCTATTCACATATCCTCCTTTTTGATAGCTTCATCTTCCTTAGTTATTGTTTCTGAAATTTGTTTTACTGATGCTTAAAAAACCCACAACTTTGATAAACTAATTTGGATTTGTCTTGAGAAATTTTGGTTGATTTTTCTCCCATCTTCATGTGTAGTTGACAGGGAACCCTGGCAATGGTACTGAGAGGCTGGCTCAGGACAAGGACGCTGGCACAGACCAGACCAAATTCATGTTCCTGAAGTATTTTCCACAATCTTTTCTGTTTTTGTTTTCTGGCCTGTAGAATGGGAAAAATAACATGAAATACTGGAAAAATCCTCTTCATTGGGCATAGAAGAGGATTGAAAGAGGTCTTACTAGAGAAGAACTCAAGCAGCTTCTATTATACATGTCATAGTAAGTTAGTGCTCCTTCCCACGCTGGAAGTCCCAGGAGCATCTCTTTTTACCCTAAGGCTTCTCAGTGTAGAAATAGAATTTTTCTTGTTCCCATCCACCTTCTAAAGAACAATTTCAAAAATGCTTTAGTCAAGAATGTAGACTTCATCTAAAATCACCCAGGGGAGATAATGGGTGGATTTATGTTCATACCTTATAGAAATCCCTTAAAAATCCCTCTGAAGTACTTCCTTGCATCAATGTTCTGTAAGCTCCATTATCACTTCTCTCTTTCCTTCCTCAAGTGCTTTAATCTTTTAAAAAATGCAAGAACTTAGCTGAGTGTGGTGGTTTATACTTGTAATCCCAGCTTCTCAGAAAGCTGAGGCAGGAGAATCATAAGTTTGAGACCAGCTTCAGCAATATAGTTGGACTCCAACCTAAAGGATTAAAAGGCCTGGGATGCAGCTCAGCGGTAAGGACTCCTGGGTTCAGTCCCCAATCCTGTTAGAAAAATGCTAGAAATTCAATTTAGCTCTGAATATTCTCCTAAATCATGACCTTGGATGCTCAGTAAAGCTATACACTGGCTATTCTTGAGATGGAGACAATAACACTGACCATCATTAGCCATCTCTGCAAGCATAAGGAATTCTTTCAAACACACCAGTTTTCCACAGAAGGAACCATGAGGAATGAAATTTTTTCCATTTCTTGACCTGTGAGTTTTCTGGTGACTACTTCATTTAAAAATGTTCTGTTTCATCTAACACATTTTCAACTGCTTTTAGGATCCCTGTTCATTCATTCATTACAAAGTTCTTGAACCCTCACTGTGACACTTATATGGAGATAGGTAATGGGGATATGTAATAGACAAGAGGAGAGGACTTCCTGTCCTCCTAAAGCTGATCCTCCAACTCATTTCTAGTGCAGGAAATTTGGCCATCCTAACACTAGTCTTAGCGAGAGGTCACATTCCCTTTATGATTCTCAATCATGATGTCCTTTCTTCCTGTTAGATGGACTACTCCTGGTCACTGAGGGCCATCATGCATTGGGACTCTGGCTTCCTGTTCCATGGCTCTGAGAGGAAACCTCTGTTCCAGGACAGAAATCATGCTGAGCCCAAAGTCATATGTCTGTCCTGCATGGCCTGCCCAGACTTATTTTCTGCCTCCAGAAGATATAGCATGACATGGACAATGAGCAGGCAGGAATTGGGACCGCTGACTATTCCAATGTCAGTAGAGCACCAGTGTTGAAATACAGATAGCCCAGGCTTTGGGGTCAGCAATTATCCTCAGTATCATAAATCCCATTGGAAAGAATTGATGCTATATTAATACTGATGAACTAAAACAGAAATATACGTTTACTATTTCTTGGGCCCGTGGGTTGGAAAGCAGCCTACGTTTTTTACACCAGGGGTTCTCAGGGTTCAGCACAATGAATACAGAAATTGTGGTCTACCATACTAGCCATGCTCAGCCCCATCATCATGGTAACCTGGCCTCCCTCAGGTGCACAGTACGTACCTGTACCTTTTCCTTCTGCTTTTCTACCATAGCCCTTTTAGCCCAGTGGTTGCTGCTCGTAAGGGTATTGCTAGCTTATTGGATTATCATGACCCTCAGAGTAATTTGCCCAGTAACAGACTATGCAAAAAAAAATCTTGCCTATGCAATAATAAAGGGGATCGAGTTTCTGAAACTGGTCCCCCGAGGACTCTTTTTGACTCTGTGGCCATACCTTCCTCAGCGTTTCAGTGGGCTTTGGCTGGACCAAGTGAGCTCACAACTATTCAAATATGAAATCATAACTAATATGAAATTTAAAACAACACTTAAACATGTTGTTCACTCTGTAGAATAAAACCCAGGAAGACTTTTACCTTTGGTCTGGTGAACTTCTATCTCAACTGGAAAAAATATGTAAACAAACGTGTAGCTGCCATGCTAAAGAAAATTTATAGACAAGGCCATGGAGGTCCTCAAACAATAAATAAAAAACATTTTACAAAGTGCTTCATTCTTGGTTACACAGGATCCTACCAGAAGCTCACACTGTTTGTCATTGCTGGCCAGCTGGCAGCATGAGATTCCAAAATAGAGGTTGGGGTTTGGCTCAGAGGTAGAGTGCTTTCCTAGTATGATAAAGGGGCTGGGTTTGATCTCTGTGACCACTAAATAAAGAGGTCAAATCATTTGTATGGAAAGAGACCTGAATGGGTATATACTCTACACTCTCACTGGCCAGTAGGTCCCAGGACAGGAAACCAGGAGGCTGCCCAGCATCTTGATAAGCTTTACTTGATCATCAGATTTCACTCTTGCAGTGACCTTGGCAGGGTTGTTTATCCTGTAAAGACTTTCAACCCAGGTGGTTTTTCCCTCAGCACAGGACAGATTACCACC
The DNA here is from genome assembly GCF_001458135.2 of Marmota marmota marmota. Lineage (NCBI taxonomy): Eukaryota > Metazoa > Chordata > Mammalia > Rodentia > Sciuridae > Marmota > Marmota marmota. Next base: position 31,427,124 of record NW_026000174.1, on the reverse strand, counting down.
TCCAGTAAGAAGAATGGAGGAAAGGTAAGCCTTTTTAAAGAGATTACTTCTAATGTATCAGTTGTATTTTTTTCTTTTAGTTCAAAACCACATCCCTTCACTTTGGGATGCAGCATCCAGGAACCACAGGGATTCCAAGAGGAAGAGATAGGTGACATCCCTCCTGGCAAATTTGGATGATAGCAATCTTGTCTGTGGGAAATATGAGAGCTGTGAATCAAGACTGTTCCTTCTTCCTTAATCTTCTCACCAACTGGCCCTTATTCCAATTACTCAAATTGCTGACATGGTGGGAAATCTGCTTCACTCCTTAACTTAGGAAGCAAGATAGTGTAAAGGCATGTTCCTTTACACTATAGTGTAAAGACACCTCTCACCTGTATTACTTGCTTTACAAAGTTTCCTTTCCTTTGTGTATCTGTCCCCATGTCAGCATGAAATACCTGATGTAATACTTGGGTTGGTTTAGGGAAAGTTACATGGGATGGTTAAATCCTCTCACCGGCGATGAAAATAATGGTTTGGGGAGTTTAACATCATTAGGTCTTAAAAGACAATGGGAAGAAAACGTTATCAGAATTCAGAGCTGGTTGAAATCATAACTATAGTTGTATCTTTGGTTTTAATAAATGGCCATTAGATGGATGTATGTCCTGCGGTACAGTTACATTGTCATTGCCAATTTAGAGTCTAGCAAGAGACAGAAAGGAAATTAATTAGGCCAATGTGCTGTCCCATTGCTGTCCAATATTCTTTCAATATATTACTTTGGCTAAGTGTAATCAGGAGGCAGAGCAAAGAAATCTTATTGATTAGGCATAAATGTATCTCTTCCCAGAATTCAGAAGAAGGGAAGGAAGAGAAGACATGCAATGTTGCAGGAAAATGTGAAAGACCTATTTCCTCTGGTAGCCTCCCCACTATTTGTATTTTCTGAGACCTTCACTATCCCAATGTGATTGGATAAGTTTTCATTGCATCTCCTCCCAGTTTGCCTGACTCTTGTTTGTTCTAACCTCCTTATCTGTGTCATATCCTTTGAATAATCTTGTTGGAGTAACTTTTGTTTTATAGCTAGCAGCTAGGAGCAACTTGGAGTGCTTGAAAAATCTATGCCCATTCAGGCCTGACAGGAACACCTGCAGGGTGGAGGGCTCTGCTCTAGTGAGCAGTCAGTGAAACCACATGCTCAGTGCTTGAGGTTAGAGTTACCAAGCTACCAGGCCAGGAAAATGAGAGTCAAGTGCTACACAGCATGAAATCCCTGACTTATAAGGCCCCCTCCCCTAGGGACAAAGATCCTTCCAGACTGCTTTCCATCATGTAGCAATATTTAGAGCTTCCTCATAGGGTGGTTACATTAGTCATAAGATGATTGTCTTCTAGATGCTGTTTTGCTTATGTATGATTGGCAGACACACCCTACCCAAGCCCCATACCAGCTGTACTCATTTCTGAATTAAACAAGCTTGCTGGAGGTCAGCTGAGGTTGTCACCTGCTAGCGCTCTCACCAGCTTCCAGTGTCTGTGTGTTGACTCTGCGTCTCTACCCCCGTGACTGGGGTAGTCGAGGGACAACTCAACCACACCAGTGACCAGACAAACCACAAAATCTCTCACTAAAATTAGAAGTTACTTAAGAATGGGAAGCAGTAAAAATAAAAGATCAATGAAGAAGAAAAAGAGGGTTTGGGGGATGGAGGAGTGATGGAATGAAACCAACCAAACTCTCTCATGTACATATATGAACATATTACAGTGAACTTCACCTTTATTTATATCTATTATGCACTAATGGAAAAAAAGTATAAATAAATACAAGAAAGACAGGTTGAATAGAGGAACGGGAAGAGGGGGAGCAAGGAGGGGAGGGAAAGGGTAAGTACAAGGGACTGAAAATGAGCAAACTGTATTCCATGTTTGTATCATTGTCAAAATGAACCCCAATATTATATATAGATACAATGGAGTAATAAAAACGAACAAAAACAAAACACAAAAGAATGGTATATAATTTTAAAAAGTAGAAGGTACATGGGTGTTTATAAATATTTTAGGTTAATTACAATTGCTAATATAAAGAAATACCCATAATCATAGTTACTTAAACCAAAAAGTTTATTAGAGTGGGAGTGGGTATTCCAGGATATTCAACACCAGAGGTCTTTTTGGTTTGGTAACTTCATCATTCCTAGAGATATCCTTTCATCCTCTTGATCGTACCTGGCTTCCAGCCACACACAGTGCTCCATATTGGAGGAAAAGGAGCAGGGAGAGCACAGTCCAAGAGTTGGGGCACTTATGCTCATCTCCCACTGGCCAGTCCCTAGTCATATGGTGCCAACACCATCAAGGAAGGTTGAGATTGCAGTCCTTTCTCTGCTCTAAAACTTTTCCAATTATGTGATAAAGGGGAAGTATAACCGGAGCAATAATAGTTTCTAAACCATGACTCTCCTTTGCATTTTGTTTATTTTCTGGTACCAGGGATTGAACTCAGGGGAACTCAACCACTGAGCCATAACCCCAGCCCTATTTTGTATTTTATTTAGATACAGGTCTCACTCACTTGCTTAATGCCTCACTTTTGGTGAGACTGATTTTTAGCTCCTGATCTTCCCCTGTCAATCTCCAGAGACACTGGGATTACAGGCATGCTCCACTGCACCCAGCTTCTCCTTTGCATTTTAATATTCCATCATTCAAGCAATATTTTCTTGGGAGATCCTAATATAGTGTATGATGAGATAAGAAGAGTGAGAAAAAACTGGAGAGGGTCCTGAGATCAGGGCTGATATTGGACTTGCTCTTTGCCATGTGATTAAAATATCTTTGTGTTCATTATGTTTCAGGTCCTTCCTGTGATAAATGCAGATGATACAATAATTGGTCTCTGAAACACTTGTGCTAGATGCTGGGAATAAAATAGTGAACAATAATGACAAAACCCAGCAGGTCTCGATATTTTGCAGATTTGAGTTTGTTAAAGGAGACAAAATAAAAGGTACACATGGACTTTAAAAAATCGTGTCTAGTGGCATTAATAAAAGATATAGGGACCCTGAGGGAATATTATAGAGGTTGTGGTTCTCCTCCATATCCTTATCAGGCCAATGAGGAAGACAGTTCCTCGACAGTAACCAAGAGAGAACTATAACTTCTTCATTTAGCCCTTAATGCCCAGGGGCTCCTGCCGTCTTTTCCTCAGATCCTATTTTCCTGTGTTAATTGCTTGTGCACTGACTGGTGCTTTTGCAGAGCCAGGTAGATGTTCTGGGCTGGAGTCTTATCCATTGTCCTCTACCTACTACTATTCTGTGTTCTATCTTTCATAGACTTTTTTTCCTTGTTATTTCAAAATTTTGCATACTCTATTTTTAAAAAGTACAAATTGCTATTTCTAAGTCTCTGATAGTACAAGCTTTTACCTTCAATTTCCTTTCCATATGTACCTCATATGGCAGAGGAACTTCTGGGTTGGAAAAGGTAGCAACATTGGTGCTGATCTGGGAGCTCAAATCCAGGCTCTGTCACTGTTTTGCATCAAACTTGGGCAAAACACTCAACTTTCTTGTGCCTTTGCTTTCTCCAATGGAAGGAGGGAATAGTAATTATCATGTGGTTATTTACAGAATCAAAAGGTATACCACATATTAATCAACCAGCCCATGAATTTTACCTTTTTCTTGTAGTTCCCTGTGTTTCACATGAATTGTACATAAATATCTTTATTTTCACCCAAAGTCCTACATCAATGAGGCTTAAAAGTAGTCCCCCTCAAAGAACTCGATCAAAAGAATGTTTAAATCTAGAAAGAAAACCCTTGAAAATCAGTGGGGGAGGGTGTTATGTGCCGGGATATATGGGCAATGACAAAACAGACTCCCTTTTACCCTAAGACTCCATGTCATATAAGAAATGCGTCTCCCCTGGGAACTCCCTACCTCTATACCTATCAGTAGTTGCTCATCGTAGCATGTTTGGCAACACAAAATGGCAATTCTTATACAATGTAAAATTGTTCTCTCTTTGGTTTCCATTTTTCTTGGACATTGTAACCTGTCAGAGTTTGATTGTGTGGACGTTAGTAACCATTCTCTAACTTGTACTCAACTAGGTCATTTTGACCCACTTTCCTTCTACTTTCTTTCTGCTGTGTCAACCTGGAAAGTCTCATGGGAAATATCAATGTACGCAATGCATTATTTTGCTAACTGCTCAGTTCAACTTCAGTACCCCTGCTTGCTTGCAGATACTTCATCCCAGATGTGGTTTTTGCCTTTAAAAACCCTGAAATGCTCAGGCTCCATGCTGTTCCTTGCAGAGACAGGTATGGGTTCTGTGGGGAGCAGTTACTGGCTGGCCAATTTAATAAATATTTTTCAATTTGGACAAATTGGAGTTGATGTTTTCTGAGCCGTCTGCCCCATAACAGAGGGTAATGAATAGGTTTTTGTTACTCATCTCACAGCAAGTCATTTACTAACCCCTCTTAGATATTTCCATGACCAAACTCAGCATCATCTCCAAAACTCTCCCTTCTTCTCTCTCTGTCTCAATCTCTCTCTCTCTTTTCTCAAACTTTCTTTTTACTTCTCAAAAGGACTGGAAGTTCAGTTCATCCCTGAGTCCAGTCTCTAAACTCTTGCCTTAAATCCTTCTCCATGCTCAGTAAATCCAGACCCTAGCCTTCCTATGGAGACACAATGGTGACCATTATTACTCATGTCTTTGCATGGGGCATTCTTTCCAATACATCTCTGTTTTTCACAGAAGGATTCGTGAGGAATGCATTTGTTTCATTTCATTCCATATGTGTTTCCTAGTGACTAATTCCACTTAAAATTTTTGTGTCACATTTAACCCAATTTTCAAGTATGCTTATGTTTCCTATTTGTTAATTCATTCACCAGTGGATTATACACGTCTTGACTACTCAACTCTGTCCTCCTCCAGGAGCTGGGCACTGGGAAGCAGCATGGACAAGAATAAAGTGCTTCTTGTCCTCATAAAACTGATTCATTGAAATGTTTCTTTCCTACACCTCCCTGCACAAAGGGTCACATTTCCTTCATACTTTAAATAACATTCTTTATCCCTGATAGAAGGACCACTCTGAGCCACTGAGGGTGGCCATTTGTCATTACTAGGGAACTCTGAATTCTTGCTCCTGAAAGAAAACCCCTGTGCAGAGGAATTCTGGGCTGACCCCCATTTCTGTCCTGCACTGTCTGTTCCAGACTTTCTTCCGCCTGCTCTGGGGGTTCATGACAGGGCCTAGGATACTCAGTGAGAGTGTTGGCATCATAGAAGTTTCCCATGTCAGTAACAGACCCATGTTTCATGAGAGAGTGACCATGTTTTAATATCAGAAAGTATTGGGTTTTATCCAAGTTTCAGAATCCTGACTTCAATAAATTACTTAATCTCTTCAAGCTTCTGTATCCTTCCCTGTTAGTGGGCCAGTACCTCCCACGTAGCCGGGTGGTACTTAGAATCCCAGTGCATGTGACAGGTGCTGACATCCTATTTGTGTTTGCAGGGGGCTCTGTTGGAGAGTTCCTGATCATGCATCCAATCCCCCAACTGAGGGACTGATTTCACAACAATGAATGAAAATGAGGAAGACAGTCCCTTATATTTTCACAAGAAGACCCTGATTGTGAAGTTGCTGACATTCACTATCACCCTGTTGTGCTGGCAGGAAATGCAGCAGTGCTCTGGTTCCGCATGCACAGGAACGCCTTCTCTGTCTACATCCTAAACCTGGCTCCTGCGGACTTTCTTTTCCTTTGCTGCCACATTATTGATACCCTGCTATATTTTTTCATCATCTTTTATTCTGTCTCTATCCACATCTACACCTTCTTTGACCCTCTGTGGATCTTTGTCTAATTTCAGGCTTGAGCATGCTCAGTGCCATTAGCACTGAGCACTGTCTGTCCCATGGCATGATAGCACTGCCACAGCCCTAGACACACGTCAGTTGTCATGTGTGCCCTACACTGGGTCTTGCTCCTGCTGTTTAGCTTCTTGGAAGGGTACCAATGTGATTACCTATTTAAGGATTTTGATTGTGTTTGGTGTCTGACATTTGATTTCTTCACAGCTGCTTGGCTGATTTTTTTAAATTTGATGTTCTCTCTGGGTCTAACTTGGGCCTTCTGGTCAGGATGTTCTGTAGCTCCAGGCAAAGCTGATGACCAGGCTGAATATGACCATCCTGTTCACAGTGGTGGACTTTCTTTTTTGTATTCTTCCCTTAGGCATCCAAGATTTCCTAGTAACCTGGGTTGGGACTGACTTGGGTATGTTCTTATCATATGTTCTTCCACTTCCATCTCTCCTGTCCTCTGTCAACAGCTGTGCCAACATCATCATTTACTTCCTCACTGGCTCCTTTAGGCAGCAGCTTCTACAGTGGCCGAGTCTCCAGCTGTTTGTCCAGGGGGCTCTGCAGGATTCTCCCAACAAAGATGAATGTGGAGACAGCCTTTCTCAGGAAGCCCTGGAGATGTCAGGCAGCAGAGGAGATGATGATGAAGATCAGACAGATGGGCTCTGAGACCCAACTCCTCCATACCATGTTGGGACATTTTCTTAACTTCTTACATCCTTGACTTCTGATCTTAAAACAGTTAAGATAATGATCGCTCTCATGAGACCTAAATGAGACAAGGCCTGTTAACAAACATTGATTAGGATGTCATGAACTGCCTTAGGACTTTCACACCATTAGTTTGGGGCCTTCACAAGATCGGAGGTCTAGGACTGCTTTACTTTTGTTGAATCCCTTCCTCAGAAGGAGACAGAAAGTAGTACAAGAAAGGTCTAAATTTCTTTGGTTACTGTACCTCTTATAGACTAAATGAAGGTTATATTTTTGACAAATTTCATTTTCTGTTCCTTGTCTGATTAAAATTAAAGACTTAAATTTCAGTTCAACCCACAAAGAATAGTCTTCTTTAATTTTGGCAAGGCTTAGAAAATCTCTGTGACTTGATTAGTCCTTATTGTATTAATGAAAGAAATGACTCAGTGAATGAATAGAACTGATGCATTTTTTGTAATTAATTTTTTTTATTAATTATTAAGTAGTGTTTTCAATTTGTACAGAATTCTTAACATATAAGCCAAAAATCTAAGAAGCCTTGCATTTTGATTCTTTTATAATAGTTACTCTAGTGACTTTCCTGCTTCAAATATGGAGACTAATTTTCCATAAGTCCCATTATCTTCTAGTGTTGATAAGCTGTAACATAAAGGCCACTAGTTCATGATTTTATGTAATGTATACTATATACTCAAATTTTTGTTGTAGCATGTTAGCAAAATCATTTAGAAAAACTTGACTGCCATGACCAAAGATGTTACAGAGTCCAAACAGTTCTGATAGGGCAAGGATCAAGGAGTGGTTTTCTTTAGGAAACAAATCACCTAAAAATTATATGGAAATAGAAGTGATTTAAAATATTCAAACATAGTAAATGCTTGACTGTGACTCCAAATTGTTGATTTCTATGCTTTGTATTATAGGATACAAAACTGCCCCTTCCACTTCCAGAATGTTAGGCTGAAACTCAAGACAGTCAAAGCCTCCTGTAAATTCATATCCCCCACAATGAATAACCAGTCAATGATTTCAACTCTTAAAAAAAACATTTATACTTATTAAATGTGAGAAGACAATGTGGGATTTCTTCCAAAAAATCGTCGCTGGAATCCACAATAGCAAACTTATGGAACCAGTCCTCGATATCCCTCAACAGATGAATGGATCAAGCAAATGTGTTGTGTGTGTGTGTGTTTGTGTATACACACACACACATATATATGATATAAATATAAATTATATATACACACCACACACACACAATGGAGTTTTACTCAGTCGTAAAGAATAATGAGGGACTGGGGATGTGGCTCAAGCGGTAGCGCACTGGCCTGGCATGTGTGCAGACCAGGTTCGATTCTCAGCATCACATACAAACAAAGATGTTGTGTCCGCCAAAATCTAATATATATATATATATATATAAAATTCTCTCTCTCTCTCTCAAAAAAAAGAATAATGAAATTATATTTCCTGTTAAGTGGATGGCTGATCATGATAAGTGAGATAAGCCAATGATGAAAGTCAAGGATCTAATTTGTGTTGGGCAGGAGGGGGGAACTAGAGTGAAGTAAGGAAAAGGTGTGGGGTGGGAGGACCAAATCCCACAAAAACAGGCTACATTAGTGGAGTAAAGGAAGGGGATTGAGGAGGAGGTAGGAGAGACAGGAAAAGGAAGAAAATGTGGAGTGGAAGTGACAAAATTATGCTATGTTCACATATAAATATACCATAGTGAATTCCAACGTATGTTTGTCTATAAATCACTAGTTTAAAAATAATAAATAAATAGAAGGAAGACCAGTAGAATAGACAGGAGGAATATGGGGGGAGGAAGAGGGAAGGGAAAGAGGAAGCAAGTTATATTCCATGAATGTATGATTATTTTAAAATGAACCCCACTATTATGCATGACTATAAGGCACTAATAGAAACATTTTTAAAAATATTGCTAGAGCTACAAAAAACTTGCTTTTACAAAATATTTGATAAGATTATTTTAGTGGATTGTTCAAGAAGGGAGCGAAGGACCACTGATAAGAAATAGTATATGGTAGTTATCAGCTTGTCTTCTTTCTCTTTTGCTTGGTCAGAGGCTGGACTTTCCTTATTTTTAGTTTCTCTGTTTATTTCAGGCAAACCCTCTTTTGTTTCTTGCTTACCCACTTCTGCCTGTTTTCCCTTTACTCCCCTTTCTCTTTGGTTTTACTCATTTTCTTAGAAATATAACCTTTTCTGCTTCCCTTTTGACTTCCTTTCAATTTTGAAGTGGCATGTTCAACTGACAATTTTGCTGATCTTCTCTTGGGCCTCTGCTCCTCACACCTGAGTCTGGGTTGACCTTCCTTTTTCACATCTCTGTGGTAGGGAGGATATGAGCCAGATGTACACTACTGTGTGCCTTGATCTGTGGCAGAGCTGAGCATCTGGCAGAGGGTGTTCCTCCCTCTGTTTGAGCTGAGACCTCTCAAGGAGGTATTTAAAGTCAATCTTGTGCTAAATCTTCACTTACCAGATTTAAATCATCATCATTATATTTTTTGCCTTCATCATTTTCAAGCATTTCAAACATGAAACTAGGTTTTTTACCTAGATGAATTAACATCCATACAAATTTCAGGTTTGAGGCAGAGGGTCTTGCTGTGGTTTCCTTTCACATGTCTTCCACTAGAATCCCAGGTGCATTCCTTCCCATTCTTTCTCCTATGCTTTTAGAAATTCTTTACAGATTCTCCCTCTTTGGGGGTTCTCTAACTCCTTGTGGAAGATTTCTGATAGGACTTACCAGACTCAGTGTTCTTGGAATCTGGGTCAAATTTACCTTTTATTCCAAAGACCTTGCAACTTTTATTTTACTAATTTTATTATGCATAAATATTTTTGTTCTACATTTTATAAAAATAATATATTAATTGTAATTATCTAAATGTATAAGAAATTTCTGCACTACTTTCCGAAGTGATTGTATTATTTCATGTTTCCACAAATAAAGTATGGAAATACAGCCACTGCATGTGCAACCAAGAAACGTGGTATTGTCAGTCTTTTGAATTGTCATCTTTCTAAATTAATTTTCTTGTGTTTTGGTCTGCATTTCCCTAATGACTTAGCTTTTATGCACTCACTGGCTATTCATAATTGTTTTGTAAGTGTCTTAAATTTTTATCATTTCCTCTTTTCATTATTGATTAGAAGTTTAGTGCTGCATATAAGACCCTTGGTAAATATATTCCTTATAAGTATGTATTCTTTGATAGTTTGCCAATTATTTTTACTATTTTTAGAGAATCTTTATGTCTACAGAAAAAGAGCATGCAGAGTTTCCCTATACCTCTTGCTCCTAGCCTCACCCATACATAATTTCTTCTATTTTTGCCATTTTTGATCTTCATAAAGGTGGTTTTTAGGAGTGTGGGCTTTGGACTGATTGGTTTGCATAAAAAAGGCATATTCCTGGGATTCGTTTGCTGTATCTAAGAGCCAGCCACGCCTGGGAGGGACAGTATTTCCTAGGTCAGCAAGGTTTCTTGATGATAGAGAATCATAAAACACTAAAAGTAAAAAACATGGTTAATACAAGAGCAAATTTACTACTAATTGGTGTGAAACTAGATGCTCTACTAAGGAAGTTTTTGTCTAGTTTTCATATTATGGTAATGCTGGCCTCACAGAATGTGTTAGGAAGTAAGTGTTCACTCTGTTTCTAGTTCCTGGATTCAATTGTAGAGAATGTCACTATCTGGACCTGATGCCTTCTGTATAGGAAGATTGTCAATTCTTGAGTCAATGTGAATAGATACAGGTGTGGTCAGATTATCTATATCCTGGTTGATATTTTGCTAACAATTGACACACTTTGTCTATCAAATTTGGGGGCACAGATTGTTCCTAATATTCCTGGATATTCTGTCAATGTTCACAGGCTCTGTAGCAATATCTACTTTCAATTATGATATGAATCTTTCATGTGACCTCTCTCTCTCTTTTTTTTTCCTTAGCCTTTCTGGAAGTCTATTATTTTTATGGATCTCCTCAAAGAACTATGTTTTAGTGTTACTAATTTTCTGAAGGATCCCTCTTCCCTTTCCCTTTTTATATTAGTTAACCGTGTCTTTCTTAAATTTTCTTTGCTTAGTTTGGTGAGAGGTTTATCAAATTTGTCAATATTTTCTTTTTTATCCATTAAATTTATGTATTTATTATTTGTTCTTTTTATATATACAAAACAGTGGAGTGTGAGTGTATTTTGACATATTATATATGCATGGAGAGTAACATCCTAATTAGGATCTCATTCTTGTGGCTGTACATGATGTGGAGTGTCACTGGTCGTGTATTCTTATATGAACATAGAAAATTTATGCCTGACTCATTCTACTGTCTTTCCTAATCCCATACCCCCTCTCTTCCCTCTATTCCCCTTTGTTTAATCCAATAAACTTCTATTGCCCCTCCCTTATTGTGTGTTAGTATCCACATATCAAAGAGAACACTTGCCTTTGCTTTTGGGGACTGGCTTATTTTGTTTAACATGATAGCCTTTAGCCATATTCATTTACCAGCAAATGGCATAGTTTTATTTTTATTTGTGGCTGAGTAATATTCCATTGTGTATGTATACCACTTTTTCTTTATAAAAATATTCAGCATCTTTAGCAATTATAGAAATGCAAATTAAAACTATACTGAGATTTCATCTCACTCCAGTCAGAATGGCAATTATCAAGAATACAAGTAGCAATAAATTTTGAAGAGGAAAATGGGGGAAAAAGTACACTCATATATTGTGGGACTGCAAATTGGTGCAACTACTGTGGAAGGCAGAATGGAGTTCGTTTAGAAAACTTGGAATGGAACCAACACTTAACCCAGTTTTTCCACTCCTTGGTATATGCCCCAAATACTTAAAATGAGCATACTACAGTGACACACCTGCATCAAAAATTCATAATTTTGGTATAATCTTTTCAAAGAAAGATTATTTTAATTAGTTTTCTTCCACTCACTTTCTGTTCTCAATTTAATTGATATCTGATATCTTTTATCATTTTTTCTTGTGCTTTTTGATTTAATTTGTTCTTTCTTCATGAGTTTACTTAGTTAGAAGTATCAAGTATTGATTTTAGATCTGCTTTCCCTACAGTGTGCATTCCCTGTCATAGATTATCTTCATTTTCATCCATTTATATGCCAATGCTATGATTTCCTTTTTCTTTTTGACTGAATAATACTACATTGTGCCTGTCATGCCAATAATACTACATTTCCATTATCCTTTTATCCAATGAAGGGCATCTAGGCTGGTTCCATAACTTGGCTATGGTGAACAGTGCTGTGATCAACATGGGCATGGGGCATCTCTGTAATATGCTGACTTGATTCCTTCAGAAACACTCAAGAGTGGTATAGTTGGATCTCATGAAAATTTCTTCCTCCTGTCTCCAGGGATCATGACCTAGCATGTGGTGTTAGGCTTTTGGGATCATGGAATTTTCCTAGATCAGTAACAGACCTGTGCTGTAGCAAGTAGAGACCAGGCCTCCGAGGCAGAGTGCTGGATTTTATCCAGGTTCAAAACTTCCCATCTTTTATAAATTACTTAATATCTGAAAGATTGTTTCCTCCTCTATAACAGAGAGACAGTACTACCTACATAGCCAGGTGTCCTAATAATGAGAACTCATGTAACAGGTGATTACATCTTGTGCCAGGAGCATAAGTAGAGGGTTCCTGAGCATGGGACCAGCCATTCCAGCCTGGAGAACTGATTTCACAACAGTGAGTAGAAACGAGGAGGGCATTCTTTCATATTTTGACAAGGTTATCCTTATCCTGCCTCCACTAATCTTATCATTGCCCTGGTTGGGTTAGCAGAAGGTGTGGTTGTGCTTGGTCCCCAGGGCTCCCTCATGTGCAAAAATGCCTTCTCCATCTGCACATGAAGCTAATGTGGCTGCAGTGGAATTTCTTCTCCTTCACAGCCACATTATAAATGCCCTATTAAATCTCATCACCTTCCATTTTATCCATATCTACAGAACAACTTCTTCAACATGGTGTTGACCTTCACCTACATTGCAGGCCTGAGCATGCTTCATGCCATTAGCAACAATTAGTCTGTTCTGTTGTCCATTTGGTATCACAGCTGCCACTGGAGACACATGTCTGCTGTCATATTGTGCCTTGCTCTGGGTCCTGTCCTGGCTGCTGAGCATCCCACTAGAGGATTCTTGTTACTTCCTGTAAGAGCATTTTGACTGTGATTCTTGTCAGACATTTGATTTCATCACAGCCATGTGGGTGAGACTTTTGTTTGTTTCTTTATGATTCTCTCAGAGTCCAGCCTGGTCAGGATCCTCTGTATTTCCTAGTAAATGCTACTGAGTGGGCTATGGTACATGGGCCTCATACTCCTAGGCTTTCTCATCTGTGGTCTGCCCTCAGGCATCCAAAGGTTCCAGTTACTCTGGATTTAGACTTATATAGACACATTGTCTTGGCACCTTTTCCACTTCTACATATCCTGCCCTGTGAACATCTGCACCAACCAGAGGCTTCAGGAGCTACAGAACCTCCTGGTTCTGCAGAGGGCTCTGCAGGACACTTCAGAGGAGGATGAATGTGGAAATCCTCCTCAGGAAACCCTGGCAGGCAGCAGATTGGCCAGTGATGAGCTTCTGCTTTGATCAGACAGATTTGCTTTGACAGCAAAATTCTCTCATAATCAGTTTTGGAGATTTTCTTAACTGATTTCATCCAGGGCTTCTTATCTTTAAACAGTTAAGATGATAATCATCCTCATGAGAATTGAGACAGGATTGTCAAACAAATGGTGATTTCAGTGTCTCTGGAATGGCCTTAATCAGAGTCTTTACCCCTCCTGTGTGAATTTCAACAGTGTTAGGTTTCAGACCATTCCCACATTGACCAATCTGTCTTTAAGCAGAAGGCAGGAAGCAGTGCAGGAAAACTCTGCACATCCTTGGTCACTGCACCAGAAAGAGATTAATGTTACATTTTTACTAATTTTATATATGTATGTGTGTGTGTATATATGTTTTAATACTAAAAGAATTAAATTTCAATCTGGGCCTAAAATTATACTCTTCTTTAATTTTGGCAGGACTTAGAATATTCTGTCTCCCTGACTTAATAAGTGTTTATTATATAAATGCCTTAAGGAATAAATAAATAATAAAAGACTTTTATTTAAAACCTGTGCTAAATCTCCACTTACTGAAACTGAGACTTCATCCTTAAGTGTATTGTTTCCAATTCTTTCCAAGTGAAGTTGTACATTATGGACAGAATAACCAACAACCTTGCATATGTTCATTTTGAGGTAGACTCTCTTCTTGTGGTTTATTTTCAAATATCCTGCATCAGCATCCCAAGTGCCCTTCCTCCCCTTCCTTTTGGCCTTTAGAGATTCACTCACTCTCTCTGGGAGCTCTCTAATCCCTTATGGCAGATTTTGAAAGGATTTACCTTATTAAATAATCTTGGAGGACATTCTGAAAAGCTCACTATATTTACTTTATTAATTAATTAATTTTAATTACACACAATGTTTAATATATTAATTTAAAGATTCATTGTTTAATACTCTTTTATTATTTTTATTGATGGCATCATTACAATAGAATGTAACAATAGAATGTTGTGTAAATATGACAATTACATAGTTATTGTGTTTGGGTTGAAAAATACACCCATGTGACCTGAAACACATTCAAGACACAAAATATTTTCATATCTCTGAAATTTACCTTGTAACAACCTGCCCCAGCTCTGAGGCCACCAGTATTCCTATTTCTATCACCAAAGATCAGTTTTGCCTTATCATTGTCTTTATTTGTTTAGAAATAAATATACTGTGGACATTTTCCATTCCTAGCTTCCTTCACTCATTATTATATTTTGGGTTGATTTTTTAATTTCATTCCTTATACCAGCAGTATAAAACTGAATCCAGAAGTACCACTGTTTAACCATTTTCATATTGATTGATCTGAGTCATTTTCAATTTTTGACTGTTATAAATAAAGCTACCATGTACATTCTTATTTAAGGCTTTTTGTGGACATATGATCTCATTTTCTTGGATAAACAACATAGAGTAAAATTGCTGTGTCATAAGATAAGTCTAAGACACTATTCAACTGCTTTTCAAGTCACTCTACTAATTCACATTCTCACCAGCAGAATATGGGAGTTCAGTTGCTGCACATGCACCTGATGAACATTGTATTGTCATATCATTCCTTTGAATTCTGGGCATTGTAATGAGTGTAAAGTAATATTTTATTGTTTTAATTTGCAATTCCCTAAAACCTTATAAAACTGAGTATCATTTTATTTACTCATTGGTACTCATTATTATTTTAAGTTTACATTTTTTATTATTTCCACTTTTCACAGTTGATTTTCAGGAGTTTAGAATAGATGCTGAATATCAGTTCTTTAGTATAAATATATATCCATTTGATAGATTGCTATTTTTTATGATTTTAAGAGCACTTTTTAGGTTTACAGAACAAAAGCACAGAAAGCATAGAGGGTCTCCCTATATCTGCTCTTCTCATCTTTATACCTGCATAGTTCTTCTTGCTACTGATTATTTTAATGGTGTGTTATATTTATTAAAATCGATGAGCCTATACTGATACTTTATTATAAACTGAAACCCATAGTTACCACTAGGGCTCATTCCTTGAATTGTACACTTCAGTGGATTTTGATAAAAGCAGAATTATATATATTTACCATTTCAGTGACATAGATAGCATTTTAATGTTCTAAAACTGTCTTATGCTACACCAAACTTCCTTCTCTTTCCCCAGATCCTCAGGATATCACTGAGCTTCTTATTACATAGTTTAACCATCTCTAGATTTCTATTTAATTGTAATAACACAGTACATAGCTCTTTTCAGATTAACTTTTTACATTTAGCTATTACTAAATGAATATTTAAGGTTTTTCCGTGTTTTTTTTTATTAATAGAATGATAGTTCAATTCTTTTCAATGATGAATAAGACTTCATTGTATGGGAGGTCCACAATTTGATAATCAGAACATCTTAATTGCTTCCAAGTTTTTGCAACATGATGAAAGATACTATAAATGTACATGAAGAGTTTTGTGTGGATCTAAAATTTGCACTTGTATAAATCCCTAGAAACACGATTGCTGGATCTTAGGATAAGTCAATATTTGGTAGTTTTTGAAACTTCCAGACTATCTTCCAAAGTATTGTGCCATTTTGTATTCCCATCATTGTGTAAGAGTTTCTATTTCTCCACATTTTTATCAGAACTTAATGTTGCCAGTGACTGGGTTTTAGTCATTCTAAAAAATTTATACTAGGATATCATTTTTTAAATGCAATTCTCAAACACATATCACAATACATATTTTTCCCATACATATTTTCCATCCATATCTCTTCTTTGGCAACAGTTGAGAATTTCCACTATTTTGCAATTATTCTGGTTATTTTCCTATCGAGTTTTAAGGATCATTTTAAAATTTGTATATCCATCCCTTTCATATATGTTTCACAAACATCATAAAATGTAGAAAGGAAAATATGACCAACAGAACAGCTAGTATCATACTTAATGGTGAGAAACTATATGTTCTTTCTACTAAAGTCCTTGTCTAGTTTTGATAATATGGTAATTTTGGCCTCATAGTATTAGATGAGAAATGTTCCCTCTGATTCTATTTTCTAGAAGACACCATATTGTGTCTTTTCTTCTTTCCATATTTTCTATAATTTATCAGTAAAACCATCTGACCCTGGTCTTCTTTGCTTAGGGTGGTTTATACACTAAATACATGTATGAAGACATAAATGGTGTTACTCTACTTTGTGTACAACTGGACATATGCAAAATTGTGCTCTATATGTGTAATATGAATGTAATGCATTCTGCTGTTATATAAAATAAATTAAAATTTAATAAATAAATTAAAAAAATAATTTGGGGTCAATTTCTTCAATAGATATAGGTCTATTCATTTATAACTTATTGTGTGAGTTTTGGTAAATGTATTATTCAAAAACCAGTACATATTATCAACATAATCAAACTTGAGGCCATAGAATTATTCCTAATATTAGTCTACATGCCTTTGAATTACTGCATGATCTGTAGTGATATCCCCAACCACACATTTTTTTTCTTTGGATGGAGAGGTCCAGGGATTAAATTTAGGGGAACTCTACCACTCAGACAATCCCCAGCCCTATTCTGTATTTGATTTAGAATCAGGGTCTCACTGAATTTATTTGCACCTCACTTTTGCTTAGGATGGCTTTGAACTCATGATCATTTCTGACATTAGTCATTTGCATTATCTCTTTTTTTTAATTTTTTATTGTTGGTTATTCAAAACATTACATAGTTCTTGATATATCATATTTCAACCTTTGATTCAAGTGGGTTATGAACTCCCATTTTTACCCCATATACAGATTGCAGAATCACATCAGTTACACATCCAATGATTTACATATTGCCATACTAGTGTCTGTTGTGTTCTTCTGCCTTTCCTATCCTCTACTATCCCCCCTCCCCTCCCCTCCCCTCTTCTCTCTCTGCCCCCTCTACTGTCATTCATTTGTCTCCCTTGTATTATTTTTCCCTTTCCCCTCACTTCCTCTTGTATGTACTTTTGTTTAACCCTGAGGGTCTCCTTCCACTTTCCATGCAATTTCCCTTCTCTCTCCGTTTCCCTCCCACCTCTCATCCCTGTTTAATGTTAATCTTCTTCTCATGCTCTTCAACCCTACTCTGTTCTTAGTTACTCTCCTTATATCAAAGAAGACATTTGGCATTTGTTTTTTAGGGATTGGCTAGCTTCACTTAGCATAATCTGCTCTAATGCCATCCATTTCCCTGCAAATTTTATGATTTTGTCATTTTTTAATGCAGAGTAATACTCCATTGTGTATAAATGCCACATTTTTTTAATCCATTCGTCTATTGAAGGGCATCTGGGTTGGTTCCACAGTCTTGCTATTGTGAATTGTGTGGCTATGAACATCGATGTAGCAGTGTCCCTGTAGCATGCTCTTTTTAGGTCTTTAGGGAATAGACTGAGAAGAGGAATACCTGGGTCAAATGGTGGCTCCATTCCCAGCTTTCCAAGAAATCTCCATACTGCTTTCCAAATTGGCTGCACCAATTTGCAGTCCCACCAGCAATGTACAAGTGTACCCTTTTCCCCACATCCTCGTCAGCACTTGTTGTTGTTTGACTTCATAATGGCTGCCAATCTTACTGGAGTGAGATGATATCTTAGGGTGGTTTTGATTTGCATTTCTCTGACTGCTAGAGATGGTGAGCATTTTTTCATGTACTTGTTGATTGATTGTATGTCCTCCTCTAAGAAGTGTCTGTTCAGGTCCTTGGCCCATTTGTTGATTGGGTTGTTTGTTATTTTATTGTCATTTGCATCATCTCTTTTATTCCCTAGCCTTACTAGATGCTTGTTGATTTTGTTGTTCTCACCAAAAACCCAGGTTTTGTTTCACAAATTTTCTTTATTGATTGTATTAAATATGATTTCTGCTCTAATTTATTATTATTATTATTGTTTTCTTCTCTCTAGATTGTAATTATGTGCAATTAGATCAGTTGTGAGGGCTCCTCCTGTCTTTTTTATATTACTTTTATGTTTTCCTTCTTAAATTTTTAGTTGTTGCATATTAATTATTCAGAATAGTGAGTTTCATTGTGGCATATTCATTTAGACACATAACATAATTTATTCCATTTCTCCTCCCAGTACCTCTGAAACTCAAGTTTCTCTCTTCTGCTGCTG
The DNA here is from genome assembly GCF_001458135.2 of Marmota marmota marmota. NCBI lineage: Eukaryota > Metazoa > Chordata > Mammalia > Rodentia > Sciuridae > Marmota > Marmota marmota. Next base: position 31,408,675 of record NW_026000174.1, on the reverse strand, counting down.
GCTGGGGTCTGTGTAAGCTGCAGGCCTCTGTAGCCATGAAATGTATTGTAGTTCTTTTTGGTGGGATCTGCCCTCCAGTGTTGCAGCAGATCTCAGAAGCTCACACCACCTTCTTTCTGGGTTTTGTCTGATGAATTCCAAGAATGAAATCCACAGACAAGGATGAGTGAGTGAAAGTGTAGGATTTATTCTATTGTGGATAGAACCAAATAGAAACAGAATTCTTGCAGGATAAGGGGGGACCCAAGAGGAGTTGCTGTCAGTCTGAATGTGCTAGTCTAGGGTTTATATAGCACTTGGGTTAACACTATTTGTCCAAACTAATGCTAACCAGGGTTTGGAAAAGTAGTAGCTATTGTCCCAAATTTATGTTAAGGAGGGTTTAAAAAGTATTAACTATTGGTTGACACTTGAATCTGCCCCATTTCCGTTTACTTGAGGGTCATCAGGAAGTGGAAGGTTGAGGTCTTCAGATGGTGGATGCTTAGAGTTCAGAGCTGCAGTGCTGCGTGGGTTTCTGCAGCGGGGCCTCTGCACTGACCTGGGCCAGTCCACTGTGGGATGACAGGTCCACACACTGTTTACCTTGGCATTGTCCCACTGGGCCTCATGTTTGCCGTGTGTGCTCCAGCTCACCCATGGCTACTGCTCTGATGCTCCATGCTCCACCACTAAACCTTTGCTTCTCAGTGGCTATTATTAGGCTGGTTGTGTATTTGCCGTTTTCCTCCCTTCCCATGATCCTCTAACCTACCCCAATTGTCTCTTTAATGTATTCATGTGATACTGTTTTTTTTCCTTTTATCTCTCTATTTTCTATGTGAAAACATATGGCACTTCTTTTTCTGAATCTGTCTTGTTTCACTTAACATAACTGTCTCCATTTCATCCATTTCCTTACAATTGATATAAATTTATTCTTTTTATGGCTGAATAAAACTTTATTATGTGTGTGTGTGTGTGTGTGTGTGTGTTGAGTATCCAATCATGTGTTCATGTGTTGATGGACAGCAGCCAGGCTTGTTCCCTAACTTGAATATTATGAATTGTGCTGCTATAAATATGAGTATGCATGTATCTTTGAAATATTTCATCCTTAATTCTCTTGGGTAGGAGTGAAACAGCTGGATCATATGGTAGTTACTATTTTAGCTTTTCGAGGAACTTCCATACTGATTTTACTAGTTCATATTCACATCAGGGTGTATAAGGGTCCCTTTTCCCCTATATCCTCCTCAGCATTTAATCACTGAGCCATATCCTCAGCCCTGTTTTTGTATTTTATTTAGAGACAGGGTCTGGCTGAGTTCCTTATGGCCTTGCTAAATTGCTGAGGTTGGCTTCGAACTCACAATCCTCTGTCTCAATCCCCAAGCCTCTGGGATTACAAGCATGTGTCACTATACCCAGCTCTCAATATGACTTTGATTTACTCTTCCTTTATGACTAAAGATCTGAATACTTTTCATATAATTTTTGGCCATTTGTACTTATTTTGAGAAATTTCTGTTTGGCTTATTTGTCCATTTATTAATTGGGTTATTTGTCTCTTCGGTGTTGAGGTTTTTTTTTTTTTAATATTTATGTTTTAGTTATAGTTGGACTCAATACCTTTATTTTATTTATTTATTTTTATGTGGTGCTGAGGATCAAACCCAGGGCCTTGCACATGCTAGCGAGCGCTCTATTGCTGAGCCACAACCCCAACCCTTTGGTGTTGAGTTTTTAATTTTTTTTTATATATTTTGGGTATAAAACCTCTTTTGGAAGAGTGACTAGCAAAGATTTTCTCCCTTTCTATTTTAGTCAGCTTTGCATTGCTGTGACCAAAAGATCTGACAAGAACAACATAGAGGAGGAAAAAAGTATTTTTGCTCATGGTGTCAAAGATACTTGCATTCATGGTCATACAACTCCATAGACATAGGCCCAAACTGTGGCAGGACATCATGGCAGAAGGGCATGTTGAAGGGAAGCTGCTTAGTTCATGACACGCAGGAAGCAGAGAGAGAGAGCTGTGCTCACGAGCAATAAAATATAACCATTAAAGCCATGCCCCCAGTGACCTACCTTCAGTCACATCTTACTGACCTAGTTACCACCCAATTAACCATTCAATTGATTTAATTCACTGATTAGGTTATAGTGTTTATAATCATTTCATCTCTGAATACTTATTTATTGTCTCACACATGAGCTTTTGAGGGATGCCACATACTCAACCCATAACACCTTTAGTAGGCTATCTCTTCATGATGTTAATGGTTCCCATTTCGTTTGTTTCTATAGCTCTTTATGATAATTATAATTTGAAATGGGGTCTTCTGATGACTCCAAAATTGTTCCTTTTGTTCAAAATTGCTGTGGCTATTCTGATTTTTTTGTTCTTCCATATCATTTTAGGACTACTGTTCCTTATTCTGCAAAGAAATGGCATTAGTATTTTGGCATAGATGGTATTAAATCTGTAGTTCACTATTGTTAATATGGTCATTTCAACAGTATTACTTCTACCTACCCATGAACATTGGAGTTTTTTCCATCTTGTAGTATCTTGTTCTGTTTGTTTGTGTTTAGAATTTCTTAGTTTTTCTTGTAGAAGTCTTTCAACTCTTTTGTTAGATTAATTCCTACTTTTAAACATTGAAGCTATATGAATGAAATTGTTTTCTTGATTTCTTTATCAACATTGAAAGCTATATGAATGGAATTGTTTTCTTGATTTCTTTATCAACAAAATTTATCTAAAGATTTTCTACATTTAGTGTGATGATAATGAGGCTTTTGTCCTTGATCTTGTTTGTATAGTGCATTACCTTCACTGATTTGGCAATGGGTGAATCATTCTTATGTCCCTGTGATGAAACCAACTTGATAATCATACATGATCTTCTTAACAGGTTGCTAAATTAGATATGCAAGTATTTGTTAAGAATTTTTATATCTATATTTATTAAAGGTATTTTTCTCTAAAATTCTTTTCTTTATTTTTTTTTAATTTTTAGTACTAAGGATTGAACTCAGTGGTCAAGTGACCACTGAGGCACATGCCCTGCCCTTTTTTGTATTTTATTTAGTGACAGAGTCTCACTGAATTGGTTAGCACCTTGTTTTTGCTGAGGCTGGCTTTGAACTCATGATCCTTCTGCCTCAGCCTCCTGAATAATCTAATATTCTATTTTTGACAAGTCCTCACCTGGTTTTTGTATCAAGGTGATACTGGTTTCATAGGATAGGTTTAGAAATGTTTTCTCCTTTTTCTATTTTATGGAATAATTTAAGGAGTATTGATATGAGCTCTGCTTTAAAGACCTCACCAAATTCAGCTCTTAGTCCATCTAGACCTGGGTTCTTCCTTGTTGTGAAGTTTTCTATTAATGCTTCAATTTTTTTCTTTATATTGGCCAATTGAAGTTTTATATATTATCTCGGTTTGTATACTCTGTAATATCTTGTTGATTTATGTCTAGAAAACTTATATATTAGTGAGAGAGGTATAATTGAATCACCCACTGTTATTTCAAACATCTAGGTCATATAAGTCTAGATATTTATCCATTTCTTCTGGATTTTCCATTTACTAGAATATATATTTGTAAAGTACCTCTGCATTTCAGTAGTTTCTGATGTAATATCCCATTCTTTGTCTCTAATTTGATAAATGTAAATCTTCTCTGTGTTTTAGTTAGCCTAGATTGTATATTTTTTGCAGAGTCATTTCTTTCATTGATGCTTTTTATTTTTAATTCTCTTTATCATTAACAGCTCTGATCCTTATTGGTATTTTCCTTCTACTGGTTTTGGAATTGTTTTGTTCTAAAAACTTGATTTGTATCATTACTTTCTTTATTTGAGATCTTTATGATATTTTCATATAGACACTCATAGTATCAGCTTTCCTGTTACAACTGCCTTTGCAGTATCTCATAGGTTCTTTTATGTTATATTTCTGTTCGTGTTTGATTCTAAGAATCAAACGTACCCCCTGATTTATTTGACAACCCACTTATCATTCATAATGTATTTGATGTCCATGTGTTTTTTAGATTTTTTATAGTTTTTCTTTTTGTTGATTTCTTAATTAATTTTACTATGATCCAATAAAATGCAAGGAATTATTCCAACGTTTTCACATTTGCTAAAACCTACTTTGTGGTCTAAAATATAATCTCTGTTTTAGAAATTTCCATGAGGAATTATAAAGAAAGTGTATTCAGATATTATTGAATGAAATATTCTGTAGCTGTCTGTTAAGTCTATTTGATTATAATTTTCTAACTCTGCAGTATCTTCATTGATTTTATGTCTTATGATATATGTATCAGTGAGAGAGGTGTATTAAAATCGTACATTGTTATTCTATTGAACCCTATTTGGGTCTTTATGTCAAGTAGTGTTTGTTTTATAAAATTAAGTACAGCTATTTTAGGAGCATACATATTTAAAATTGTTATATCTTCTTTTTTGATTGTTCCTTTTACCCATATTTAGTGACCATATTCTTTGTCTCTTCTAATTAAATTGGCTTAAAGTCTGCTCCTTGTAATTTTCTGGAATTCTATTTGCATGGAATACCATTTTTGATCCTTTCACATTCAGTGAAAGTCTTTGAAAATGAGGTATTTTTCTTGCAGGTTACTTACAGTTGCGTCTTGTTTATTAGCCCAATCTGCCAGTCCTTGTCTTTCAGCTGGAGATCTAAGACCATGTAGTGTCAATGATATCATAGAAATGTATGCATTTCTAATTGCCATTTTGTTTTATTTCTGCTGTTTGATCCTAATTCTCTTCAGCTTATCTACTCTTCTAATGAAATTTATTCTTTCTTGTATTTTCTTCATTCCTTTTAACTTTTCTGTACTGTTGTTTTCATCCTGCTTTCTGTTTTCTTAACTTTCTGCATCTGTGGTTTGTTTTCTCATAATAATTTGGGGAAATTTTAAGCAGAATTACATTAAATATCTCTTCTCTTCTTTTTTATTTTTCTGTTCTCTTCTGGTATTCCAATTATGTAGAAGTTACACCTTTTTGTGCTGTCCCACAGACTATGAGCATTCAATTTGCATAGATTTTTTCCTCGTTACATTTCAACTTGGGAAGTTTCTATTATATTATTTCAATGAGCTTATAGTTTCAGTTCTTTATATTTAGTTTTTTCTAGCCTGTGTTCAGTCTATTGATGAGCATTCTTCAATGTCACTTTCATGTCTGTTAGCATTTTCTCTCACTTAATGTATCTACCTTTCTTCATTTTCTGTCCATCTTCTATTGAATATTGTCCTAATTTTTCAAGAATCATTAGCATTTTAGTTATATTTTAAATTCCCAAACTTATTTTTCAAATTATCTACCATATCCTAATTTGTTCTCATTTCATGTGATTTGTCAGTTGATCCTATTTTTAATACATGTTAATTCAAAAAATATGTTTACTACTCAAATCTGAAATAAAACTAGTAAAAAAAACCTTATAAAACAAACTGGAATCAGTTTTTGATTCTGAAGCATAACCCAAAATGTTTTCTTTTTATTTGATGTAAATATGTGTCATTTGGAAATAAAACTGACCCAATTATTGGAAATAAATAATTTATTGGAAATAAATAATTGTGTGTAACTGCTAAGATAAGGAAAAAGGGTGGGCCAGATCATGAGGACCTTGAATGATGAGTAAAGAAAAGTGTTATTTTTCAGTTGCATAAATTCTGGGCATGGTCTTACTTTCCTTGACATTCCTGATCATCTGGCCATAAGAAACTCCAAACTGCAATCACTTGCTGGGAAGAGGAGCCAATGAGGTGGATATAGTAGAGGTTGAGAGGTAGGAATAGAATCAGACCAAATATTGAGAATCATTTAATGAAGAATATCACTCAAATAAGCCTCACTCTTATTTGTCTTAAGACCTAGTACAGGAAATCACAGGACTATCTGAATTTTGATAAGACTTTCTGAAGCACCAGCCTTCAGTTCATTCCCTACAGTCATCTCTCCAGAGCAGTGTTCTATAGTGACAACCAACGCAGGGGACTATTCCTTTTGCCAAGGATCAGCTTATCACCTCCAATAAGAAGAATGGAAGAAAGGTAAAACTTTTATAAGAACTTATTCTTAAAGCTGTGTCTTTTTTATGAGTCCACAATCAGATAAATTCACCTTGAGGTGGAGGATACAAGGAGCTTGATGTGTTCTAGCAGGAACAGACACGGGACTTGACAGTCTCTCCCAGCAGCATTGAGGGCTGAGAAGGTTTAGTGTGAGAGCTATGAAAGCTGCAAACCAAAACAGTTGTCTTTTGTTGGACCTTCTCCCCATTCTGTGCTTAACTATAACTATACTTTGCTTGGAATTCCTGATCATCTGGCCATAAGAAAACCCAAAATGCAATCACTTGCTGGGAAGAGGAGCCAATGAGGTGGATAGAGTAGAGGTATATAATCTATTCAAATTTATTGGTAGAGTGAGAAATCTGCTGCTTTCCTAATTTAGGAGACAATATACATGGATGTATGCTTCTCAAAGCTAAAGTGCTGTGAAGTCATGTTACTTGTGTTGGAAAATTCTGTTGCAGTATGAATTTCTCAGAGCCTCCACATAAAATGGATGATCCAAAAATGAATGAGAAGAGTTTAACCAAGGTAGAATTTACCAATACGTGCATAGTTTGGGAAAGTTACCTGGAATGGTGAATCTCATTCCTCCCCCAGGAAAATAATATGGAGTAGAGAGAGGTTCATATTTCACTATTTTTAGAAACAATAGGATAGAAATTATCAGAATTAAGAGCACCTGAGGTGAACTAAGAGCACCTGAGGTGACTTCAGCCCTTGATGCCCAGAGGTTCCTGTCTTGGTTCACTATGGTCCTCTTGTCTTGTTTGAGTTCAGGAAACTCTACATAGAGTGACTTGGCCCTTTGCAGTGGCAGAAATGGGCATTTACGCTGGGAATTGTTGTATAATTACCGCTTGTTGTTCCATGTCTTAGATTTTTCTTCCCTTTTCTCTACAAAAATTGCCTTTTCCATTTTAATAAGAGAGGTGTGTGCATTATAAACTATAAATGATACAAGTAAAATGCTTTATCCTCTATCACTTCACCATGTGTAGTGACCTGGCTGTGGTCAGGTCTGGTGAAGCACAAAGATTCTGATCCAAACATGTGGGTTTAAATCCAGGTAGTATTAGTTTTTGAGGTGAGACCTGAAGCAAATCTCTTAGTATTTGCCACAGATAGCTATGTAGAAAATTAAAGTGAATTAATCCTTCAACCAATTGCTAAAGTTCACCTTCCTGAGAGTTCCTACTTGTCTCCCAACTGATTTGTGCTCAAGCATCTCTCTTTTCACCAAAGTCCTTCTTTTATGAGCATTTAATTAAAAAATTCCCATGTTTACCTCAGACAATTAAATTACTAACTGGCTTTAAAATGCAAAACAAATTCTACATAAAATCAACTGGGGAAATGTCAATAGTTTTATACTCTACAACTCATAGACATCCCTTCCTTATCACTTGTGGCTGTTTCCATGCCTCAACATTCTCTATTTAGCTCCATTGCCAATTCTCTTTCCCCTTTCTCAAACTTCCTTTTCACTCTTCAAAAATGCAATAACTTCCATTTAATCTGGAAATCTCTCCCTAAAATTTAGGCTTTTACTCATTTAGGTAATCATTAGTGTCATATTCTAGCCCTCCCTGGGTTGGAGACATGAGAGTGACCACCCTGGACCATCGCTGCAGACATAAGGGATTCTTTAAAACACATCAGAGTTTTCCTCAGGAGGAATCGTGAGCAATGGCATTTTCTTCAGTGTCTCCATACATGCATGTTTTCCTGTGAATGATGTCACTTAAAAAGGCTTGGGTGGGATTTAACTCAAATTTTCAACTACCCTTGGGCTCCCCACTCTTTTATTCATTTGTTGTTCACACATTTCTTGACTATCTTAACTATTTGCTGTGACCCTCATACACAGCTGGGGACACTGGGGACACATCAATCAGTATAAGGAAAAATTTACAAAATTTACAGTATAAGGAAAAATTTACAAAATTTGAAACAAGCACTGAGTTATAATTAACCTAAGAGCTAGCTGTCTTCACAAGTATCCTACCAATAGCTCATATTCTCTTCAAAACCTAATTATGATGTCCTTTCTCCCTGTTGTATGGATCCTCCTGGTCAGTGAGGGTGAGTGTGGTCATACTTAGGGCTTCCAACTTTCTGAACCTGACACAAAACCTCTGTTCCAGGACAGAAAGAAAGTTGGGCTAAGGATTCTGTACCTATCCCATATAATCTAGGATGCTGAGTGGGTGTGTTGGGGCCATCAAATATTCCCTGTCAGTAGAAAGAGGGGATTGCAGATGGCCCAGGCTTTAGAGTCAGTGAGAACTGGGCTTGAAATTAGGTCCCATGACTTCCTGGCCTTTGATGGATTACTTAACTTCTGCAGGTCTGTCTTTCCCTTCCCTGTGCCACAGGGGCAATACTTCCCACATAGCAGGGTAGTCTTAAGAATCAGAGATCTTGCAGCAGTTGTTCATATCTTATTTGTATTCCCAGGAGCACCAGTGGAGGATTCATGAGCATGGATACAGTCATGCCAACCCGGGAGGCACAAACCACACCAATGAATGGCAGTTTTCCAATGTGCTATAAGAAGAATCTTATCCTGGCTTTCCTCACCCTCATCATTGCCATGATCGGTGTGGCAGGAAACGCAGTTGTGCTCTGGATCTTGGGATGCTGCATGCGCAGGAACACCTTCTCCATTTATATTCTCAACCTGGCTGCAGCTGACTTTCTCTTCCTCTGCTTCCAGATCATAGACTCCCTGGAGGAAGTCTTTAACTTTTTTTCTTTCATCTCCATGCCCACTCCAAGGTTCTTCATGATTGTGTCAAACTTTGCCTATCTTGCAGGGCTAAGCATGCTCAGTGCCATGAGCACCGAGCGCTGCATGTCTGTCCTGTGGCCCATTTGGTACCGCTGCCACCGCTGGAGACACACATCAGCTGTCGTGTGTGCCTTGCTTTGGGCCCTGTCACTGTCGCTGAGCATCCCTGAAGGGAAGTACTGTGGCTTCCTGATTAAGTGGTATGACTATGAATGGTGTCAAATATTAGATTTCATCACTTCCGCCTGGCTGATGGTTTTATTTGTCACCCTCTCAGGGTCCAGCCTAACCCTGATTGTCAAGATCCTTTGTGGCTCCCAGAGAGTGCCAGTGACCAGGCTCTATGTGACCATTGGGCTCACGGTTCTGGTCTTCCTCTCCTTTGGCCTGCCCTTTGGGATGTACTGGTTCCTCTTATTCTGGATCCTGAGTTACGATGTTATTCCTTGTGAATCCTTTTGGGTTACAGTTGTTCTGTCCTGTGTTAACAGCTTCGCCAACCCCATAATTTACTTCTTTGCTGGCTCCTTTAGGCAGCGGCGGTGGAAGCGGGGAACCCTCAAGCTGGTTCTACAGAGGGCCATGCAGGACACCCCTGATGAGGGTGACTCTGGAAGCAGGGTTTCATCAGGAAACCTTGGAGAGTGAGCAACAGTCTGGGGCAACTCGAGCCTCTGCTTTGATCAGACACATGTGCTTCTGAGAGCCTTCCTGGTCCTATCAGTATAGGAGACACTCAGAACCTGTTTCAGTTGGTTACCTAGTTTTAAATCAGGAGACAATAATTGTCCATATCTCCAGTGTCACGGGGCCTATTAAACACTGATTACTGTGTCTCTCTACCTGCCTTACTCAGGTGCTTCACCCCATTTGCTTGTGAGACTCATCAGCTCAGGATCCAGGACTGCTTCTACTTTTGAACTTTTTGACAAACTTTTTTTTTTTTATACACCAGAAGACTGAAAACAGTAATGGTGGTGGTGGGGGGAATCTCAATTTCTTTCATCAGTGCACCTGATAAAGACTAAAAGAATCCTATGTTTTGGACATTTCCCCCTAAACCTTACAACCTTTGTCTTGATATTATTAGAAGAATAAAATAAATTACCCCTGTAATCTCTCTCTCCTTTCATTTTGGAAGGACTGTGTATATTGCCTTAGCATAATAAATGTTTACTGAATGAGTGTTTTCATGGATGAATACAGCTGATTCATTTTTCAGTAAACCTGTGCTAGATCTCCACTTATTAGTTTTGAGTCATGACATTTATGTATTGTTTCCATCATTTTCAACTTTGGCAAGCTGGGTGTTCAGCTTTGTGATCAGATAAAGCCACATCCATGCATATTTAAGGTTTGACATAGACTATCTTTCTGTGATTTCTTTCCACATGTCCTCCATTAGCAACCCTTATCTTTCCATTTCTTCCCTTTTGCCTTGGCTCTGATACTGTCTCTCTGCGGAGCTTTCTAATTAGACTCTTAGACTTTATTTCCAGAAGCTCACAACATGTATTTTATTAATTGTATGGCATGTATTTCTACTTAACACTTTCAGTGAAAATAGTACTTTCATTTTCATGGATATAGTGTTTAATTATTTTAACTCATGTATAATTAAATGATAATAACGAGCACAGATCAAAGTATACAGTTCAATGAGTATAACAAAGGAATATAGCTACATGACCCCCAAACAAATCAAGACACAAAACCCTTTTATACCTCTGTAAGTTCCCATTATTTCTTCCAGTCCATCCTCCTTGACCCAGAGCTCAGGATGCCTCTTATGTTTTTTTTTTAATTTTAAAATAAATTTTAGTGTGTTGATTTTAGGGTTATAACAATGCTATTAGGTAGATATAGATAAGGTAAATGATTTTATAGTCAAAAAATAAAAATCTATCATATCATGTAGTTATTAATTTTTCCCTTATTGTTAGAACTGTTATAATCTGTCCATTTAGCAAAATGTTGTACATAATCACTATTCTCCAATACAATGAAATGTAATACTCATATTTTACATTGTTTCATCCTACATGTTTATCACTTTAAATTTTTTTTATCTACTTTTTCACATTTTCCGCCTAGTGTTTCAAACCTGGTAACCACTATTGTACATTCTGTTTATATGTATTGCTTCTTTAAAAAGTATTTCACATAAAACATTAGTAGAATAGAGGAGAGAAAAAAGGGAGGGAGGAGGAGAAAAAAGAGGGGTAAACGGTGAATGAATCCAAATTTCTTGTATTATAATTATGTGGAAATGTACCCAAATACTGTGTATAAATACAATATTGAAATAAAAAACTTCCACATGGAAATAAGACCATGCAATATTTTTCTTCCTGTATTTGTACTTAGCATACTCTCCTCTAAGTACATCATGTTGTGGCAAATGACAGGATCTCCTCTTTGCTCATGTTGAATAATGATCTGTTGTATATGTGCACCTCCATTCTTCGACACCTAGGTTGCTCTTAGCTATGCTGCAATGAACATGAGGGTGCAGATTTTTTATGAGGTAGTAATTTAATTTCTTTTGGATATATATATATATATATATATATATATATAGATAGATAGATAGATAGATATAGATATAGATATAGATATATAGATAT
>NW_026000174.1:31389622-31396234 GCF_001458135.2 Marmota marmota marmota | reverse complement strand
ATATATATATATATATATATATATATATATAGATAGATAGATAGATAGATATATAGATAGATAGATATAGATATAGATATAGATATATAGATATACCCAGAGATGATGGCTTGGTCAAATGGTAGATCTGTTTATTTTTCATTTCTTCAGGAACCTCCCTACTGCTTTCCATAATGCCTGCACCAATCTGTGCATTCATCAAGTGTTCCAGGCTTGCCTCTTTTCCACACAATCACCAACACTTGTATCAGCTATAGTTTGGATGTTGAATGTCTTCCAAAGATTAACAATTTGTTCCCAGATTTGGCACTATTGGGAGGTGGTAGAAACTTGAAGAGGTGGGGTCTAGTGGGAGCTCTTTAGGTCACTGGGCCTATGCTCTGGAAAGACATAGTGGGACCCCAGACAAGCCATCCATCTCTCTGTCTTTTGCTTCTTGGTCAGGAGGTGAATGGGATTACTCTGCTATATCCTTCAACACTCCCTAGTGTGCCCTAGGCCCAAAGCAACAGGGCAACTGATCATGGAGTTAAACCTCCAAAACTGCAAGCCAAAATAACCCTTTTCTCTTTAGAAGTTGATTATGTCAGGTATTTGTTATATTAATGAAAATTCAACACATTATCTCTTATCTTCTTGTTAATAGCTATCCTAACAGGTGTGCACTGATGTCTCATAGAGGCTTTGATTTTTCTTTCCCTGATTATTAGTGATGCTGGGCACATCATTTTCTTCTCTTTGTTATTTACGTGTCACATTTTGAAAAATATCTTCTCTGGTCATTTTCCCATTTTACTTTGTATTGTTTTTATTTTTTGCTACTGAGCTTTTTGAGATCCCTCTGAATCTAGAATATTAGCCTCTTATCTGTTATATTGTTTGTAAATATTTTGTACCAATATGTGGGTTGCCTTCATTTTATTGATTTTTTTTTTTTGCTAAACAGCAAGTTTTTAATCTGATGCAGTCAAATTTAGTTAGTTTTGCTTTTGCTTCTTCTTCTTTTTTTTTTTTTTTTTTTTTTTTTTTTTTGGTGGTATGTCCAAGAAACCATTACCAAGAACAATTTCTAGAAGACTTTCTCCTGTTTTCTGCTAGGGATTTTGCATGTTTAGGTCCTGATTCATTTTGAGTTAGAATTTTGTATGGTATAAGAGAAAGGTACAATTTTATTATTTTGCCTATAGAAATACAGCTTTCCCAGGACATTTTTATGGGGGAGACTATCATTTGTCCATTGTGTCTTCTGGTGCCTTTGTAGAAAATTAGTTGGTCATATAAGTTTGGATTTATTTATGGGCTGTCTATTCTGTTGTACTGGCCTATGTGTCTGTTTTTATGTCATGTACCATAATATTTATACCATACCATTTTGTATCCTTCTGTTCTGATTACTATAGCTTTGTAATATAATAGTAATCTGGAAGTGATACTTCCAATTTTGATTTTGTTCTCAGAATTGCTTTGGTTATCAGGGATCTTTTGTGGTTCCATATGAATTTCAGGATTTTAAAGTTTCTGTGAAAAATAACACCACTGGGATTTTCAAAAATTCTTTTGTTGGTGTATTGGAATCTTACATAATAGTGGGATTCATTTTTACATATGCATACATGCACATATCATAATTTGGTTAACTTAATTCCCCAGTATTTCCCCCTTCACTTCTTTCCTCCCTCCCCCTCATCTATTTTTTCTACTGTACTGGCCTCTCTTCTATTTTTTCTAAAGTCCCCTCCACCTTTTCTTCATCTTCACTCTCTCTAGCTTCCACATATGAGAAAACAAATATGATTCTCGACTTTCTGAGCTTCACTTCCTTTACTTAACACTCTCAAGTTCCATACATTTTCTTGCAAATGACATAATTTCCTTCTTCTTTATGCCTGAATAAAATTCCACTGTGTATATACCATATTTTCTTTGAAAATCTTCTGTTATATGATTATATCATCTTCAAGCACAGATAATTTGACTTCTTTTCTGTTTGTATCCCTTTTACTTCCTTCACTTGTTGCATTAGTCTGTCTGAAGTTTGAAATAATATATTGAAAAGGAGTGGAAATCATCGAGGTCCTTGTCATAATCCTGATTTTAGAGGAAATGTTTCGGTGCTTCCCTATTCAGCATGATGTTGGCTTTGGGTTTGTCATATATCATATTTATGACTTTAAGATAAGTTCCTTCTATTCCTAATTGTTTACGGCTTTTTGTCCTGAATGGATATTAAATTTTGTAGAAGGCTTTTACTGAGTCTATTGAGATGATCATGTGATTTTATTCTCTTGATTCTATTTAAGTGGTGTATTGTAAGTATTGATTTCCATATAAGAAACCATCCTTGTATCCCTGGAATGAAATCCACCTGATCATGATGAACAATCATTTAAATTCTTGTTGCATATGATTTATTCATATATTATTAAGAATATTTGTATTTATGTTCCTGAAGAATATTTGTCTGGAGTTTCCTTTCTTTGAAGTGGACTTACCTGGTGTTGGTATTTGTGTTTTACTGAGTTCATATGATAAGTTGGGAAATTTTGCCTCCGTTCTATTTTCTGCAATAATTTTGAGGAGCATGGACACTATTTATTCTCTAAAGGTCCAGTAGAATTTAGCTCTGAGTCCATCTGGTCCTGGACTTTCTTTATTCAAAGTTTTTTTTCCTGCATTAATCTTTTTAATTGCTATTGGCCTATTTATTTCTATGCCCTCTTGGTTCCATTTGAGTAGGCTTATGTTTCTAGAAATTTGTTCATCTCTTGTAGATTTTTTAATTTATTGAAATATATATTTTCAAAATTGTCTCTAATGATGCCCTGGATTTCAGTGGTATCTGTTTTAATATGTCCTTTTTTGACTCTATTTTTATTACTCTTGATCTTCTTACTCTTTCTTTTGGTTAATGTGCCTAAGGGTTTGTCAAGTTTTTTATCTTTTCAGAAAACCAACATTTTCCTTCATTGATCTGTTGTATTCTTCTTTTATTCCTGATTTCATTAATTTCAGCTCTGATCTTTATTATTTATTTCCTTCTGCTGGTTTTGGAAATGATGTGTTCTTGTTTTCCCAAGACCTTGAGATGCATTGTTGAGAGCCACAGCTGAATGGGCCCCAGCAAACTTCCAGCTGATTGGCTCACCATGGCCCCAGCATGATTGGCTCCTCTGAGGTGATGCTCATTGGGCTGTTTCCCCGCCCTTTCAGACCATGGAGCTGCTCACTGGGGGACTCATTTGGCTCCGCCCATGTGACCCAGCCAATCGGCCACAAGAGCAGGAGGAGTGGGGGGTTGAGAGGCTCACAGGAAGCCAGTGGTCGCAGTTGGGCTCTGAGGGAATTCCTGAAGAGCTCCTGTGGTGCATGGTGTGTGTTCTAAAAATAAAGGTCATTTCTGCTTGATAAGTGGCTCCTGAATTGTGCCCAGCCAGACTGTGGAAATACATCATTAGGATATTTATTTGGGATCTTGCTAATTTTTTTATGTGTACACTCAAATGCTATA
This sequence comes from Marmota marmota marmota, assembly GCF_001458135.2. NCBI lineage: Eukaryota > Metazoa > Chordata > Mammalia > Rodentia > Sciuridae > Marmota > Marmota marmota. The sequence goes on along the minus strand of NW_026000174.1, from coordinate 31,392,726 downwards.
ACTTTTCCCTTAGAACTGCCTTTACTGTGTTTCTGACACTTATTTACAGTATTTATATGTTGATATTTGTTCATGGGCCTTGATGGGCATCTCTTCCACTGTTATGAGGGTTTTTCAATGAACTTTTTTCTTTTTACTGTGTGCTGTGAGGTGTGGGTAGACTGAAGGTGAAATTCCTGCTCAATGTGATCACAGTTCTCTGTTCAGTTTCTAACGCCACTTTGAGAGGAGATAATAATCATTAGTGACTGTGAACACTATAGAGCAAAACCATACACTAATAAACCATTTTAAAACTTTCAGAAAATGACTTGACATTTCCACTAATGCAAATATGTAAGGGTGAAGTAATACTCTACAACTGGCTGAAAAATTAGGCATTAAAAAAATAAGATGAATAAACTCTATAGGGCATAAATGTGAAAAAAAGAGAGAAAGGATAAAGACAAATGGTGGTGGGAGAGACAGAGTAGATAATGAAAGGAGAGACAGAAACTAAAGAGAATTTAAAATAGATAATAAGAAAAACTATTAAAAATAAATCCAATTAGCACATTAAAATATAAAGGAAATTTATAAAATTGGATTAACACATGCAATATCAAATGACCTACAAAATCTACCTAGAAGATAATGACATTTGAGGTGGTATTTCAGAGAATCTTAATGTATTCCTTGTTGAGTTGAGATGGAGAGATTTCCTACTGGGCCATCCAGACTTGGATCCTGTAAGGTTATAGAAGGGTCATTAAATGCCCATGCCTCTTTGGTTTGTCTTCAAAGTTTCTCTGGACATAGAGGTGGAAAATATACCAGTGATGTCCCCACTGAGTTGGGGAGATGTATATTTAGTTTATCCCCCAGAACCTCATTCTGCCCAATTTCAGAGGATCCCTCTACTCTTTGGAGTGAGGGCCTGAGAACTTATTAGTCTTTTCTTTTTAATCAGAGGAAATTTCTCCTAAATATCAGTGGTTTAGCAGCCAAGTTTCTCCCTGGTTAGTACTGCACCTTTGTGTACCCACCTACAGAACTGCTTTATAGGGCCAGAGATGCCAAAACAGGTGTGAGTTTGCCCATGAAGATGTTGAGGTGTGAGAGACATGGCAGCTTATGGAAGATGTATAGCCACTGGGCAGCTGTGCTGCTGGGTGACCCATGATGAAGGCACAGGGTAGGTGGACATGACTGGTGGTACATGCAGCAGTGCGCTTATGGGTCACACATGGTGGCAAATTAATATTGGGTTGCATGTGACAGTGGGCCACTACTAGCTTCAGCTGACAACTGGGGCCCAGGTGGCTGCAGCCAATGGGTGGCTTTTGTGCTAGGTTACTCCCCACATGCTGCTCTCCCTGGCAGTGTCTTGCACTTTGTTCTGCTCCACTCCTCTCCCATTGCCAATGATGAGGAAAGAGGATGGTCAGCAGCCTTCAGCTAACCAGGATCCCACTATACAGGTTAATCAGATTGCTATATCAATGGCATTATGTGCAATATTATTTGCTGGTATCTCTAGGTGGGATGAAGTAAAAATATACTTTCTTCCAGCACTGCAGACTGAGGCATGATCTCCATAAATTGGCTAGCCATCACAGTTTTCCACCATCAATTAGAGAGAAGCTGGGCACTTCTCACGCACCAAATGGCTTTGTAACATTTTTTTTCAGTTTTAAATCTTTTTTCTGCATGTTTTTATTGGTGCATCATAGTTGGTGGAATTTACTACCTAATTGCACACAGTATAACAATATAATTTGGCTGATATTTTTCCCTGGTAGTATTTTCCTTTTTCTTCCCCTCCTCTACCTCCTGGGCTTTTTCCTCTACTGATCACCCTGTGGTTATCTGAGATGTCTCCTAACTTTCTTTTCCTTCATCCTTTGAGAGAAATCATATAATCCTTGATTTTCTGACATAATTTATATTTCTTTATGGCTAAACAAAATTTCATTCTGTATCTGTTCATTCATTGATGGACGCCTAAGCTGGTCCCATAGTTTGGCTATGGTGGGTGGTGCTATTATAAACACTAGTATGCATGTATTGCTATAGTATGGTGACTTTGATTCTTTAGTATTAACATACAAGGAGTGATAATATGAAGGTGGTCTAAACAGTTGACAAGGATTGATGCTCATTGTCTACACCCAAGTATCTTTTCCAATTGAGAGAGAGAGAGAGAGAGAGAGAGAGAGAGAGAGAGAGAGAGAGAATGAGAATGAATATACTTGGGCTAGGGGTGTTAAGCTCTTTCTTTTTTTGTGTTGCTTGCAGAGCTACTAGTTGAAGTGGCCTAAACCTGAAGCTGATTGAAATAGCTCTCAGCTCCTTTTCTCACCTGTATAAGGAGGAATCACAAAAAGTCAATCACAATGTATACTACACATATTATAAAAGTAATAATAAAAAGCTGTTTTGAAGGATTTTGATGAAATTTGGCAATTTTAAAAAGTATGCTCTGAGAAATGCAGCTTACCAAACTTGATCAAGAATAAATAAAAATGCAAAAGTAATCCTCTATTAACTAAGGAAAATAAATTTGTAATTAAATTGTCTTTTACAAAGAAAGCTTCAGGTTTAAATGACTGCACTGGTGAATTCTATAAAATGCAAAGAATTTTAAACATAAAGATTTAAGCTTCAATAGAATTTCAAGCCCAGATAAATAGGAAGATACAATAAACAGAAGTCAATGAAATGAAAAGCAAATAATAGAGAAAAAAGTCAAAGCTATAAGGTAGCACTTCAAAAATGGTAATGATATTCATAAAATTCTAGTAGACTGATCAGTAAAGAAGAGAAATATAGTAAGTAGCCAGAAATGGTGCTGCACATCTATAATTTTAGATGCACATAATGCACTAATCATAAAATTAAAAGACCGATAAATTAGACTTCATAAAATATAAAAACTATTGCTCTTCAAAATGTACTTAAATGTGAAAATATTTAACACCAATGAATTATACAGTTGAAAATGGTTAAAATGATAAATTTTATTATGCATATTTATACAATAATAAATATATTGTTTAAAATGGTATATATATGAGATATATATATATATATATATATATATATATATATATATATATGAATGT
>NW_026000174.1:31355897-31389598 GCF_001458135.2 Marmota marmota marmota | reverse complement strand
ATATATATGAATGTCAATTTTGGACTCTATACAATCATCTATGTATCCTCCAGAGGTACTACTTCTTTTAAGGATCCCTTGAAGATGCAGAATCACTACATTAGGAGGATGTTGGACTCTCCATATTTTCCTGAGGAAGACTTTATCCACTTTTCTCCACCTCAGGTATGTCTTGAAGGCCTTCTCCAAAACCAACTTGAGTGACTGTCGCTGGTGCTGCTGATGCTGCCGCAGCCTACAGGAACCAACAAAGAAGTAAATGATAGGGTTGGTGCTGCTGTTAATGCTATACAGAAATAAAGCAGTCCTCTTAGCAAAATGCAGATTTATATGGTTTTTATGAATCAAGGCAACAGAAACTCCAGGATGCCTACAGGGAGGCCACAGAAGAGGAAGACCAGGACTGTGAGCCCAGTGGTCAAATACAGCCTGGTCAGCTGCACCCTCTGAGAGCCACAGAGGATTCTGATGAGCAGTGCCAAGCTAGACACAGAAAGAACCTAAATAAACAAATCAGCCATGCAGCACTGATGAAATCATATGTCTGACACCAAGAGAAGTCTAAATTCATAAAAAGTGAATCACAGTGGTTTTTATTCGGATGCTCATCAGCAGGGACAGGGCCCAGAGTAGGGCACATATGATAGCTGACATGTGTCTCAGGCGGTGGCAGCGGTACCAGACAGGACACAGGATGGACAGGCAGCGCTCAGCACTAACGGCCCTGATCATGCTCAGGCTTGTAAGGTAGGACCACATCATCACAGTGGTAGAGTACTTGATGATGAAGTTGAAAACGGAAACAAAAGTGGGGCTGAGTTCATGCAGAGAAGCTATAACATGAAAACAGAGAAAAAGGAAGTCGGCTCCCGCCAGGTTGAGGATGTAGACTGAGAAGGCGTTCCTGCGCATGCGGAAGCCCAAAAGTCAGAGCACAATTGCGTTTCCCGCCAGCCCAATCATCACAATGATGAGAGTCAGCAAGCCTGGGATCAAGGTCCATAGGTTGACAGGTTGAGGAAAAGTCCTGTTACTTCCATTCACCATCGTGAATTCTGTCCCCTCGGCTGGGGTGGTTGGATTTAGTATCAGAAAATATCCAGAGAAGTTGCTAGGAACATAAAAAAGTCATGAGTTCCTGCTGCATAACCCCTGATTCCCAGGACCACCCTGCTGTGTGGGAATTACTGTCCCTGTGTTAAGGGGAGGACACAGATGGTTGCAAAAATTATTTTTAAAAAGGCCAGGGAGGCTGAGGTTCTGGACTCAAACTCAATTCATGTTGACTCTAAACGCTATGCTGGGTGCTACTGCACAGGTTCATCTACTGACAGGAATATTCTATAGCCGATCATGCACACGGACCCCTCCTGTTCCTGCCAGAGGTCATGCCATGTCTCCAGAAAAAGTCTGGGATAGGATCTGAGATACCAGGAAAGGACTGTGTTCAAAGGCATTATCTTGTCCTGGGCCAGAATTTTTCCTTCAGGTTCAGGTTTTTAAAAAGGCAAATATGATCCCACAGCACACTCATGACTAACAGTGCTGTATTTAGGAGAAAAAAAGACTGCTTTGGAGACTTGAAAGGAAGGAGACCTCTTGGTAGGGCAGGTGTAAGGATGGTTGGGCCTGGTAGGCTAGAAATGGCTAAGTGTGTCATAGAAATGGCTCAGTGTGTCAGCCACAGAGGACAGCCACACTATGCATATCCCCTGTCTAGATCTGGTGCTATACACTGTATTCACAATGGTTATTCAGTGAATGGATGCATGAATAAGGAGACTAATGGTGACAGAAGACTTGGATTAAATGGACAAACAAAAATGAAATATAATTAAAGGAGTTAAAACATTAAGGTAAAATTAGATGAGGAAAATGTCATTCATCATTATTTTTTTGTGGACAACTGAGTGTGTTTAGAAGACTTATTTATGTTTATCCAAACAACAGAAGTTGACCACTGATGGGCCACAAAAGCAAGGAACAAAAATGGCTTTGCTGTGTACTTTGTAACATTTTGATGCAGAGTATGGGGTTAAGATGTGAGTTTGAGCTGAATTGCCCCGCAATTTGTAGGACAGAGAAATAAGAGGGGTTCAGGTCTGAGTGCCAAGAAAAGGTTTTGAAGGATGAAAACATTAAAAAATAAAAAGCTATTAATTGTTGGGCTGTGAAGTGTCCAATATAAATCTTTTCCATTTTTTCTCACAATAGAGTTTGCTTTGTAGGTAGAAGTCTTGTGTGAGGGTAATCTATGAGGAGAAGTAAAATGTTAAAGGGTTGGAATGGAAAGATGCTTGCATATATTTTAACTAGAGAAAGTGAATTATCTCAAACTTGGGTGAATAATAATAAAGATGGATAAGTCCTAAGGTATTCTCTCTTTGAATTCTTTCAGAGACCTCTGAGGTGAGAATTTGTATCATTTCTACTAAAAAGAGGATAAAATTAGATCACAGAGAGGATGAATTATTTCTTGTGGTCCAATACTGTGGATGAACTCAGCAGTGCCCCCTCAGGGCCCACTCTTTGGCCCTACTGACCCAGCACCACAGAACTCTTGATTACTTCTACATGGGGGTGGGAAGCAGAGGAGTAATTCCCAAGTTAAATCCAAGTTGGCCTTAAATATTGTGTATATAAGAATGTAATATCATATATATTCTTATAATATGTATATAAGAATAAACAAACTTCAGAAATGAGAAGAAGGAAAGCAAGTGAAATAGGGCAAAAATGAGGTGCTTTGGAAGCCAGTCAGGAACAGATGAGAATATAGAAGCTCTCCCCTTTCTTGCAAGGGCATCCAGGGTCATGGAGGCCAGAGAACTCACATGGACCCTCAAGTCAAAAAAAGAACACATCCTTCTCTGGTGTGCAGAGAGGCATCAGAAGTGAATGCATCCAACATGAGGTCTTGTAGATATAAAAGCTCCCGCAGCTTTGGTTGTCCAGAAGGGGATATGGGAGGAAATCTACAACCTCTGTTACCCCCACTCTGGGAACCTCAGTTGGAACATGTGGGGATTGCTTCCAAGACACTGAAGGGCATGGAGAGAGGGATTTGAACGTTTCAACTCCTGGCTCTTTGCCTGTGAGGTTGTGAGTTGCAATGGCAGTGCTTCTCCTCCTGCTTGATTGCCCCCTGCTACTGCTACAACTAACTGTGGTTCTTTCTCTTTCTCTTGTCCCTATAAGTGTAGGGGTGGTTATAATGTTTTGTTTTTGCGTGCCTTTAGCTACTTTATTATACCATGCTAATTATTCTTAACTCTATCTTTGTAAAGAGTCAACTAAACAAATACTCAATTACTTCATTTTTGGATTGCTTTTTTCTTCTTAAATACGCAAAAAAAGAACAATTTTGAAAAGCAGGTAACATAATGACAACCTGGGAGCTGGGTGTCCTGGCACATGCCTATAATTCCAGTGGCTCAAGAGGTTGAGGCAGGAGAATTGAGAGTTCAAAGCCAGCCTCAGCAAAAGCAAGATGCTAAGCAACTCAGTCAGACTCTTGGTGTCTCTAAATAAAATACAAAATAGGGCTATGGATGTGCCACAGTGGTCAAGTATACCTCACTTCACTTCCCAGTACCCTCCACACCCCCCCAAAATAAAATAAAACCTGGGTGTATGGCAGCTAAGCTCTCGGTGCAATTCCCTCATGTTACTGTGGTCCTCAAATGAATGTAACCAGCAGTGTTCTCCATGTGATGATGGATTTGAATGTCTAGAATAAGGGGGAGAATGTAGGGAGATGAATCATAAGGGAGAATGGTTTGGAGAAACTCTCTGAGAACATTCAGTTTAAGACGCCAGGACCCAGTGTTAACAAAGAGGCATCATCTCTTGTGCCTTTCCCTGAGGGAACCCCAGGACCCCCTGCTTGTAGCATCACAAGGTAGAAACATAGAGATATGAACTCAATACAAAATATTAGCAATTATTGGAAATAAGAAAGCGTTTAGAAAATACCCTTACCTTTTTTTCCCATTCTCTGTCCACAGGAGGAAAGCTGATCTGTGCTGAAGTGGAGAGCCTTTCTGGGATTAAGTGACACCACAGAACCCTTCTCTCTTCTAAAATGGGAGATGTTTACAGGAGCTGGAGTAAAAGGCAATAAATAAGCAAAACTTATCAAGATGCTGAATAGCCCTTCCTTTTATTTCCTCCAAAGGATTGTGGGCAACAGGAAACCAGAGCAGTTTAAGATGTGACCCTCAGAGAAGTGTTTCTGGGCATCTTCCCAATTGCCACTCATGTTCAGCCTCTCCCATCCAGCCTTTTCTTGTTTACCTCTCTGTAAGTAACTACTATTATGGCCCTTTAATTTCCAACCATAAAAAACAATTCAGTGAGAATTAGGTAGAGAAAACTCCAGGAAGTAAGAGGATAGAAGGAGATTTGAGGGATAGTCTCATTTGTCAAAAGAATTTTTCTTTCTTCCTTCTCTGTTTGGTTTGGCATATCAAGAGGGCGGTGTCTGTGGCCCTTATGAGTGGGGTATTTTCATCCAACTTTCTGGTTGAATAGAGTCACAATGATACATCACCCAGGAGAGCAGAGGACAGGAGGAAAGGAACTTGGGTTTTACATCTCCTGGCTCTCTGTCTGAGTCTCTGTGTTGGCAGAGACAGTGCCTCTCCATCTTTATGCTCATTCTCTCCCACCTCTGCAACTGCCCTGTCTCCTCAGTGTTCCTTCCCTTGTTCTTTCCCTGTTTCCCATGCACTTGTCACTTTTCCTTAACCTGCCCATCTTGGTAAATACTTCTATCATGAAGTGCTCTTCAAAAATTCCAATTTGTGTCAATGCTTTCTTCCTGGGATAATAAAAACAAATAACTTCAAAAAGCAAATGAAACACTGAGACCTGGGTCTTCAGCCGTTCAGCTCTGGGATGAAATGCCTACATGTCATTTGACCCCTTAAATGAACTCAAGAGGCAGAATTCTACCCATGTCAGCAGATTTGAATGTTTGGAAAAAAGGGCAGGATATGGGGAGATGGATCAGAATACAGAAAAATCTAGTTGACTCCTTTGAGAACTCCCACTTTTGAGGCTGCCAGCACCCAGTTTTCAGAGGGAGGTTTCTGTCTCTTGCTTTTTCCTTAAGAAATCAGAATGACTTCCTTCATGTAGCACCCCAAAGTAGAAACACAGGCATGTGGACATAGACTAAAGACTGTAAGTGGAAATAAGAAAATTCTTGGTGTCTATCCACGCCTTCCATCCATGTTTTTGTTTGGAGGTGAAGAATTGTTCAGTTTTGAGGGAGAAGAGCCTTTCTGACTTTGAGAAATGCCAGAGGATCCTTGCTTGTCCTCAATTTCTGAAATGTCTACAGGGGAAATGGAGTGAAAGCTGGTGGCCATGGGAACCTATCAAGATGTTAGACCACCTAGCAATTTCCTCTACCAGGACTCCAAGAACCTCAGAGATCAGAGCTGTTGACACAATTCTACCCTGAGGTGTTTCTTGGCACCTACCCCATTTTCACTCAGAGTTCACCATCTCTCAGTCCACCTCATTCTCAGTACTTTTATTCTGGAGCCTTTATTTTCCATCTAGCATTGTTAGTAATTAGTATAAGTAATCCCTGGTATTTTGGAGCCTAGATAGGAATATAAAGCAATGTAAGTTTTCATTGTGGGGCTTTCTAACAAATAATAAAGTACAATATAAGGCCATTCAATGATGGCATTTCTTTTATTTCTTTCATGTTTCAGTAGTAATGCATTCATGTGCACACTTTTACTCCAAAAGACACAGAAGTAACTACATGATCAATTTCTTCTGCCATTTCCATCTCTCCTGACCCAGGGTTTCCCTTGCCTCCTCAAGGAGATGATTGGACTGATAATAGGTTTCTTTTGTGGTAAGTTGGAGTCATCTGTCTAAATTCCAGGTATTTGAAGAAACTATCTACTCAGAGCCACATGTACACTCTGAGATCTCCCCCTTCTCTACTCTCTTTTCTGTGTTTGTCAATATTATCAATGTGAGAGATACATGTAAGGGTCCTTTTCTTCCACACTCCACTGTAATCTCCTGGAGACCAGAAAGCAAATCTCATTTATAATAATAGCCACCATTTATGCATTCACAATACTGATGCACGATACATGCCATACCATCTTCCAGAAAGAGCATTACTCCCACCCCTCTCATTTACAGGTAGATGCTAATAGGCCATTAGAAAATTCAATATAATGAATTTTAATATTTCATCAGTGGGAAACTGTTTGCTGAAGTTGTTTCCAATTATGAGGAATCACCTAGTGGACATCTCACAGTTCTCTGAACCATGTGATCATGCTATCTGGAAGGGTGAGTGGTGTGATATTCTCCTCATCTTGGAAAAAAGAAAAGTTAGAACTTTCAGATCAGCCCCTCCTGTAAACACCCTTGTACACCCCCAGACATCTCTATGATTGCATGTGTTACATTGTGTGGCAGTCTTTACTAGACTAGACTCCTTCCTTTCATGGACTATGAACTCCTTGAGGGTGGGTTCATTGTCTTTATATCTCCAGTGCCAGGCATGAGGGCTGGAATATGGAGGATGCTAAATAAGTATTTACACAATAAACAGAGTGACTAAGTGATATTGCAGTAGGAAGCCCGCTTACTGATATATTGAGGACCACAACTCTGTAGGTTAGTTGAGAATGTACATGTAATGACTGTAAGATAAATTTGTAACACAAATGTTTCATTTTTTTACCTGAATTAATTCACCAAAATGAAGAAGAGTGAATGACTTTTTTTGAGTAAAATTCAGCAAATAGATTTCTAGCCTCTCTATCTTTCAGGACTCACATTCCTCAAGCATTTTCTATTATTTGAAGTTCAGATTATTTATAGTGGAGATCTTATCATTTTAGAGAGAGTAGTGTGCACCAGGATATTCTTAATTATTCATAAATTTTTTCATCATAGTATAGTTTTCAGGTTTGCAACTATTTTACTAAAACATTTTAAAATCTACCTTTTAGATTTTTTTAATATTTACATTAGCTTTCACTGTACTCCTACTTTGTTGATTTACATTCTGTTATGATAAAATAGGCAGTAATATTGACAAATTCAACCAGCATAAGCAGAATTGGAAACAGGTCCGTGTTGTCCTTTTAAAGCAGAGGACTCAGTGCCCTAAGGGTAGAGCACAGGCACACTTATTTCAGTGAAAGGCCACGAGGACTCAGCATTTCCAGGAATCAGTGTATTTCCTAGATGGAATGTAGAGTCACATATTTATTTAACAGGTATTCATGATGCATAGAATTATCAGAGTGATTGATCTACTAGATTTAAATTTTCACTTAATTAATGCATAAACAGCCAAGAGTAATAGCTCCCAAAATGTGCTATGAAGGACTCTCATGTCTTTTCTCTCTTCCTAGATATCCTCTGTGTTATACCTCAAGGTGTAACCAAGAAGAAAATCCATCACTGGTATTGATATAAAGGAGATTCTTGAATAAGCTTTTGCCTTCCCTCCATTCTTCTCCCCAGGAGAAGCCAGTAAGGCTAAATGAGGGCAAAAGGCAAGGCTTTCCTCAGATTGGTCTGCTGCAGAGGGAATCCTCTGGTCCTTTGAGTGGTGGTGCCTGCAGGACTCTAGTGAACCCAGATGCATGAGCCACTCTTTTCAAGCTGCTCCACAACTGTGTGATTTTCAATCAGGAGCTTCTTGAGAAACATAGATGCTGAACATCTTCCAAGTTCCAGACACAATACCGTGCTCCAGAAATTCAAATGCATGCCCTGTGTTTTAGTTATATTTATCATCAGTGTGACCAAAGACCTGATAAAAACAATTTAGAGGAGGAAGTTTATTCTGGGTCATGGTTTCAGAGGTTTTGTCCACAGTCAGCTGACTCCATAGCTCTGGGCCCAAGATCTGACAGAACATCATGGTAGAAGACTGTGTCAGAGGAATGCTGCTCAACTCACTGCATTCAAGGAGCAGGGAAAAACTCTGTCCATTAGGGGAAAAATATTTTACCATCCAAGTTAATCTATATCAGTGGATTAATCTACTATTCAGATTACAGTTCTCATAAACTAATCATTTCATATCTGAACATTCCTGCATTATCTCCCACAGGATCTTTTGGGGGACACCTCATGCCTACACCATAAAAATATCATAGTCTTTTGGTGGAATATTTAGGTTTATCAGTGTAAAATCATATCACATGAAAAGTACAATTTGATTTTCTGCCTTCCTATTTGTATGTTTTCAATTTCTTTCTTTTTCCTATTTCTGTCTGGGTAAGACTTCCAATAGAATATAGAATAAGAGTGAGCAGAGTGCTGGTGTCAGATTTTAGAGGAAATGCTTTCAGCTTTTTCTACATTAAAAATGATGTTTGCAGTGACTTGAATACATGTAGTCCTAATTATCGTGAGGCTCATTCCTCTTACACTTAACTCATTCGGAGTTTGTATCATGAAGAGCTGTTGAAGTTGATCAAATCTCCTAATATATTGAGATAGTTATAAAAATTTATCAGAGGCTGGGGCTATAGCTCAGTGGCAGAGCCCTTGCCTAGTCTTGTGAGGCCCTGGGTTTAATCTTTAGCACCATATAAAAATAAACACATAAAGGCATTTTGTATATCTACAACTACAAATTTTTTTTTAAAAATAATTCTTCATTCTTTTGTTAATATATAGTTCATTTATTGAATTGCAATTTTGAACCATCCTTTCATTCCTTGGGTAAATCCAACTTGATAATGATGGATGGTTTTTTTGTTGTTTGATTTAATTTGCTAGTATTTGATTGAGAAATTTGAATCTATGTTCATCAGGGTTATTGAACTATATTTTTCTATGTTTTGTCTTTGTTTGATATTGGTATGTGGTTAATACTGACATGTTTGCAGACTTTCCTCGTTTCCAATTTTTTTGAAGTGTTTGTGAATAATTTGTTCTTCCTTAATAGCTGGTGGAATTCAGCAGTGAAGCCACCTAATTCTGGCTTTTCTTTGTTGGGAGACTTGTTATTAGTGATTCAATCTCCTTAATCCTGTTCAGACTTTCTATGTCTTGAAGATTCAATTTTGGTAAGGTGTATGTCCAGAAACTGAGCCATTCTTAGTCAATTCATCCAATTTTAATTGCTGGCTTGGTCGGCTACTTTTATGAAGGTCCCAGTTGGACATCACAATGCATTTTTCCTATAGTGTCTCCTTCTGTAATCACTGGCATCAGATTTGAGGGTATGGTTTAGTCATTTCTGTTGTGGCCGTGGCAGGCAGGTCCCTGTGGGCAGACTGCAGTAATGGGGCTACAGAAGTGCCATTGTGGAGTCCCAGTGGGTACATACATATCCCAGGGTGCCGCAGTCTGGCTGGGCACAATTCAGGAGCCACTTGTCAAAAGAAACGAACTTTATTTTTAGAACCACACACGCCAAACAAAACAGCTCCTCAGGAAAACCTTCAGAGCCCAACTGTCACCACCGGCTTCCCACAAACCTCTCCTCCTCCCCCACTCCTCCTGCTCTTGAGGCTGATTGGCTGGGTCGCATGGGCAGAGCCAAAAAAAGTCCCCCAATGAGCAGCTCCGTGGTCTAAAAGGGCGGGGAAACAGCCCAATGAGCATCACCGCAGAGGAGCCAATCAGTTGGCAGCTAGAAGTTGCTGGGGCCTCTGTGAGCCAATCATCAGCTGGCAGCTGGAAGTTTGCTGGCAGCTGGAAGTTTGATGGGGCCCCTTTTGGCTGTGGCTCTCAACACCAGGGGAATCCTACAATTCTCTAGGAGGTGGCGGACAGGAGGAGGTGAGGTGAGAATGAGCCCCAAACCTAAAGTGGGTAAGCATCATGGCTTCTACAGTGCTGGAGGTAGCACCTCTCCTGTTGTGTTGAAGCACTTTCCCCTATAATGTAGGGCACTGCATAGGCTAGGGTGCTGGGTCACATTTGTACTTCTGAGTCTAGTTGCATTTGTGGGGCTACATTCCCTTTGGTAGTGTGATAGAATGTTTGTGTGACCCCGGAGATAGGGATGTGTGTCTCCTGTCCCCTAGGGCAGTGTGAACTCTTTCTCAAGATGGTATTACACTACCACAAGTTGTCCTCTGGGAGTGAAGGGAGACAATGTGCGCTACTTTTTCTGTAGCAAAAATACCATGGCAACCCTAAGGAATTCCCCTTACTGGGCTCTAAGCCTGTGACAACTGTGGAAACCACCTATAGATAGAATGGCCAAGTAGCCAGAGTGCATGGAGAAAGAATCTACTGGGGCTCTCTCATTTACCCTTTCCATTGGCTATGGTCTATGGCCACAGTGGCTGATGTGCTTGTTTTTCGATGTTGACACCTCAGGTCTCTGTGGACTGCAACATTCCCATGACTCCCTTACTGAGTTCCAGTGTTCTCCCTTGGGCACTCACATTGAAATGAAGTTTTACTTTTTTCTTTCTTTTTTTTTTTCCTTTTCTGTTGTTGACTTGGTTTTCTGTGCAGAAGGAGGAAAGTGCTATGCCTCCAAAGATATGTATCCAAATATCTTTGTCTTTTTCTTTGCTACTGTGTGCAAAGAAATGATTCTATGTGATAATTTCCTTCTAAGGATTACTTTATCATCCCCCAAATTTTGATAATTAAAAAATTATTTTTCATTTAGTTGAAAAAATTCCATTTCTCTTGATACTTCTTTTACTCTTGTGATAAACAGAATTTTCTCATTTAACCTCTAAATATTTTGGGTGTTTCCAGTTATCGTTCTGTTACTTATCTCTCAATTACTATTGCCTGAAAGCATATACACTGTATGATTTCTGTTGTCTAAATTGCTTGAGGTAAGTTTTACTGCCTAGATTGTGATTGATCTTGATGAATGTTTCTTGTGAACTTGAGTAGTTGAATTAGACTCATTAGATCAAACTTTTGAATGTCAGTCAGATACAATTGATTGAAGATGCTCTCCAATTTCAACTATTCATTTCCTACTAATTTTTGCCTGCTGTATTTGCCAATTACTGAAAAAGACCCATGAGAAAAATTCCAAATCTAAGAGTAGATTCATTTATTTCTTCATTGCATTTCTACTAGAATTTGTCTCAGACATTTTGTCATTCTGTTTTTCTGTTTGTACAATTGTACAATGAACATAATAAGTTAGTTAGTCAATTAGAGAATTGACTTCTTTATTATGGGATCAGTAACCTTTGATATCCCTGATAATTTTCTCTTTTCTGAAGTGTGGTATTTCTAGAATTGATATGGCTATCCATTCTTTCTTTTGATTATAATAACATCGTGCATTTTCTCCATATCTTTATTGGAATCTATGGTGACTTAATTTTTAAGTTGTTTTTCTAGTAACCAACATATGTTTAGATTTTTATTAATGCTCACATGTTCCCTGACTTAAAATCGCTATTGCAAATCATTCACATTTAAAGTGATTATTATCATTAGTAAGTCCACCATATATGCAACTGTAGTCTCTTAATTACCCCCATCTTTTTTATTACACTATTTGCCTATTTTAGTTTTATTGACCATTTTATATGATTTATTTTCTCTTCTCTCAACATATTCATTATAGTTCTATTAAAAATGATTGTAATGATTGCCCTAGTATTCTCAACACACATTTACAACTAATCTAAGTCCACTTTCAATTAATAGTATACTTCTTCATGAATAGTTCAATTATTATAACAGTATTCTCATTTTGTCTTACCTATCCCTTATAACATCACTGTCATACATTTTTCATTTTCCCATAAGCAGTAATCATTCAAAATTGCTGTAGTTATTATTTTATACCAAATATTCTCTATTAGATCAGTCAAGAATGAGAAAATGTATGATGGTATTTTAACTTCTTTTGTTCCTTTTTTGAATGCTCTTTACATTGGTATCAGTTTGTGCCTTATCATTTCCTTTTCTCTGAAGAAAACTTCTTTCATATTTCTTCATATTAAAGAAGACCAATGAAAGTTAGTCTAAATATATAGAGATTATAGTACTTGTTACCTGAGCCTGAGAAATGTACACAGAAGGGAGAAGTGAGAGGGCAATAAATGGCATGGGTAGGAGGAATAACTTTTTATATTCATAGCATAGTATGATACTTGTGGTTGAAAACAATTAGTTGCATATAATAAAATAGCTAATAGGATTTTGTGTATTTCCCACACAAAGAAAGGTGTACATCTGAGGTGATAGATCAATTATACTGATGTGACTATACATTGAATACATGTATTGAAATACTATAAAAATATGCCATAAGTGTATATAATTATTATTTGTCAATTAAAATAATTTAAAAGAAGATTTCTAGCAATATAGGCATACCAATAACAAATTCATTTAATTTTTGTGTCTTTCACAGTCTTTTTCTCTTTCATTATTGAAGGATGACTTCAGTAAGTTCAGTGTTCTGGGTTGTTGGTCATTTTCTTGCAACACTTTAAATATCTCACCCCATTCTCATCTTTATGCATGGATTCTGAAGAGAAGTCTAATGTAATTATTTTCTTTTGTCTTTATATGTAAGGGGCTTCCTCTGGTGTCTTTCAAGATTTTCTTTGTCTTTCATGTTCTGTAGTTTGAATCCAATATGCTTAGATATATTTATTTATTTATTTATCTATTTATTTATTTATTTATTTATTTATGTTGTATTTATCCTGTTTGGTGTTTTCTTTGCTTTGAATTTGTGGTTTGGTGTCTGAAAATCTTTTTAAAAATCTCAACCAGTATTATTTCAAATATTGCCCCTCCTTTTACTATCATTTCCTTCTGTTATTTTCAATATGAATGTTAACCCTTTTTAATGGATACAAACTTGTGAATATTCTATTTTTATTTTTTCTTCAAGTCTTTGTTTTTAATCTTTGTTTTTTCTGTTTGGGAAGATTTTTTAAAATATTTTTATTAGTTGTTGATGAAATTTTAAATTTTTATTTATTTATTTGTATGTGGTGCTGAGAATCAAACCCAGTGCCTCACACATTCTAGGCAAGCACTCTACCACTGAGCCACAATCCTAGCCCTGTTTGAGAAGTTTTTATCACCTTCCTCCAATTTTCCTATATTTTCTAGTTCGTTGTATATTTTTCTAGGTTGTGCATTGTACACCCATGAGAGTTCTTCAATGGCATTCTTCATTTCTGTTACAGTGATTTTTACTTTTATCATTCTCTCTTTGTGTGTCAAATCCACCTGCTTTTACAAACTATCCACATTTTCTATGAGAGTCTTTAAAATATTAATCATAGCTAATTTACACCCCCAGTCACTTTCAAATTCTCTACCATATCCAAATACTTTGTATCTTTCATGGAAACCAATTGATACTATCATTAATGCAGATGACTTGACATAAAACATACAAAATGTAAGTTTACTATTTAAATTTGTAACCATGACTAACAAAAATTTAGAAGAATGGCTAAGCATAGATGTTGATTCTGAAGAATAGGATTGAGAAAGATGGTCCCCTTCTGTGTGATGCACTTCAATATTCAAAAAGAACATGTAAGCAGCACATGTGACTGCTATGACAATGAAGAAGAGTGGGCCAGGACATGAAGGGCCTCAGATGGCAAGTAATTAAAATGTGATTTATTTTTAGTTATGTAGCCTTTCATGTTAAGCTCACATTACTTGGAATATATGGTCTATAAGCAGGAAGAAGTCCCAAAACAAAATGAATTCCACAGAAGGAGACCTGATTGGGTGGGGATGGGCAGAGATTGAGACATGGGATTAGAGTTTGACCAAATGTCAAGAAGCATCTTGTGAGGAACATGACTCAACAGACTCCACACTTTCATTTGTCAGAAGGGCTGTACAGGAAGCCACAGGGCTTTCTGGGATCTTGATGGTCACTGGAGCACCAGGCCTCACTCAGATTCTGCAGTCACTTCTCCAGGGCAGAGAAGTGTCTTTGAGTGACAGTCAAAAATACAGGAGGCTCTTCCCTTCAGCACGACTTGCGACTGCTGTCAAGAGAATTAAACAAAGGTAAGAATTTAGCAAGAACTTATTTTCAAATCATTTTTCTTTTTTTCCCTTCTAGTTCATATACAAATGGGGAATAATCCACTTCACTTTGGCAAAGTGTATGAAGGGATCCACAGGGGCTGTAGCTGGGAAAGTCAGGAGATATGAAGCTCCCTCTTTATAACTTTGGTGCTAGCGGTTGACTGTGGGAGAAATGAAGGCTGTAAACTGGGACCTTTCCTTGTTTTTCCAACATGTGCTAATTCCTCTATTCATTACAACTGTCCAAATTCACTGTAACAATGGAAATCCTCTGCTTTCCTTAACCAAGGAAGTAAGATGGGGTACACATATGCTTTTCCAAACTAAATCCTGTGAATAAATTTGTCACTTGTTTTTCTTCGTTTACAAATCTTTGTTTTATGTATCTCTCAATATCTCTGTAGAAAACTGGTGGCCTAAAATGAGATAATTGAGAAGTCTAATAAAGGAAAATGTATCAATATGGACAGATTTGGAAAAGTTGCAAGGCATGGTGAGACTCCCACCACTCTCACCAAGGAGCTTGAAGTCAATAGGTTTTAAAAGAAAAATCAGAAAGAGAAATCATTGGGATTCAGAGATGGCTGAATAAAAAGCTGGTTTTTTGATGTGGTCACAGGGAATATACTACATAGAATCTGTGTCCTTAGTAACACAGTAGCACTGCCACTGCCAACTCACCACCTAGCCTAGAAAACCAGGATATTAAAAATCAGCAAATTATTCTTCTCCTTCTGTTCAATCCCCTTTCAATGCGTCTTTTTGAGCAAATGCAACCAGAAGTGAGAGCAAAAGGATTTCATTAATGGAGCATGGAAATGTCTCCTCCTAGGATGCACAAGGAGGTAGTGAAGGTTGAACATGGCATTCTGACAACAAATGGGAAATAATCCATCTCTTTGTATAGCCTTTCACACTTTGCACTTTGGGGGGAATTTTTCCCTCACAAAGTGACAGATACATTTTCACATTTATCTCCTCCCAGTTTGTCTGAATGTTTATTTGTATATCCCTCTATGGTGGCTTTCTTTTAAGTAATATCTCACTACCATCATAAATGAATTGGGAATGGTATATAGTGAAGAAACCTGTTTCTAAGTATTTTCTAAGAAACGTGTTTCTAATTATTTTAAGCTGTGATATTTGATTCAGCAAAGAGGAACCAGTTAGAGTAGTAATTTAACAAGAAGGTGTTGATCAGACCCAGAACTGGCAGTTCCATTATGGCAGGCGCCACGTTACCCTGCAATATCTACTTCCCTCTGTCTAGAGAGGTGCCCTCATCCTCATGGTCCTTCATGGCCTTCAAATTCATCATCATTCCATCCTGGAGGGAAAAGGGAAGGAATGGCAGAACCTAGGAGTTTCTTACATCACTTCTGCCCATGTCCCATTTACCAATGCTCAGTGATATGTTGCCTTCAACAGTGAGGGAGGCTTGGACTACAGTCCTTGTTCTGGTCTATCACTCTCAGTATTGTTATGTGAAAAAGGAGGAGTATGGCTGTTTGGAGCCATTTGTGGCTTCCACATCCCTGATTCTTTCTCACTGCCCATTAACATGAGACAGAGAACAATAATAAAATCTGGAACAGTGTTCCAGGAGACTTGAATTTCTTTTGGATTTTCTCTTCATTCTGTGATCTCAATTTTTTTTTTGCATTCATTTAGTCTCAGATTCTTCCTGTGAAAATTAAGATATTATAAAAAATGTGTATAGGACCTGTACTAGTAATCAGAAACATAATAGTGACCAATAAAGACAACCTTGAGAACCAAGCAGGTGTAGGTTTTATGGAACATTGAGTATAATGTGAGAGACCAAAGGGGGGAAATAAGACTTATACTTTGAAAATATAAATGTGAATTTGGCACTCTGTTCAGTGCCAAAAATAAGAAGTCTAATATGTCATGAGGAAGAACACCAGAGGCCATGATCAATCATAACCTCCTCAGCTCAACCAGATCTATAGGAACTATGAGAACGTGGGAAGAAAGGATATAGTCCTTGATGCTCTGAAGATCCTGCCATCTCCCATTAGGATCTTTCTGTTCTCTGTGAGTCTTGGAGAATCTGGATGAATGAGAACCTTTTCAGTGTCACAGAGGGATTGCTGAGGTCTCTGCTCTGTTGACTGGCCATCCACACACCTGTTACAGCAAGATGTCACATTCCCTTTGTTATCTTGAATCATAACATCCTCTCTCTCCTGCTGTCAGTCACTGAAGGTGGCCATGGGTCATGCCTGAGGCTTCCACTTTCTTATCCATGAGAGGAAAGTTCTATCTTAGTACAGAAGAATTTCTCATCCCAGAGCTCTGTTGCCGTCCTGTGGATGTACCTGGCTTTTCTCCTCCTGCCTCCTGTAGTCATGACAAGGCTTAGGATAATAAGTGGGGACGTTGGGATCATAGAATTTTCCCATGTCAAGAGAGGACCTGTCTTGTGCTAGAGAGACAGTCTCAGGCTAGGTCAGCAAGCTGCAGCAAGAGCTGAATTTGAAGCCAAATCTGTAGGAATTCCCAGTCTTTGATGAATCACTTAATCTCTGCAAGCTTCTGTTTCACTCTTTGTGACACAGGGACAGTAGTTCCCACCTAGCAGGGTGGTATTGAGAATCAGAGCTCCTGCTGCAGTTGCTGCTCACATCTTGTTTGTGTTCGCAGGGGCACCAGTGAAAGGATTTTGAGTATGGATCCCACCATTCCAGCCTTGTGGACTGAAATTACAACAATGAATGGAAGTGACCCAGCTGCTCCTCCACAATGTGGCAAGGAGAAACTTATCTTGTGATTGCTAACTTTCATCAATGCCACGGTTGGGCTGGCAGGGAATGCGGTTGTTGTCTGGCTCCTGGGCTTCTGCATACGCAGGAATGTCTTCTCCATCTACATTCTCAACCTGGCTGGGGCTGACTTCTTCTTCCTCTGCTGCCACCTTATAGGATCTCTGGTGACATTCATCAACTTCTTTCATTCAAACTCAGTCTCCATCCCAGAGTTCTTAAACACCGTGATGATCTTTTATTACATTGCAGGTGTGAGCATGCTCAGCTCCATTAGCACTGAGCGCTGTCTTTCCATCTTGTGCCCCATCTGGTATCGCTTCCATCGACCAAGACACATGTCAACTATCATGTGTGCTGTGCTCTGGGCTCTGTCCCTGCTGCTGAGCATACTGGAAGGGAACTATTGTGGTTTCTTTTTGAGGGATTTTGACAATGATAGGTGTCAGGCATTTGATTTCACCTGTGCTGCATGGCTGATTATTTTGGTTGTGATTCTACTTGGTTCTAGCCTGGTCCTGTTAGTCAGAATCCTCTGTAGCTCCAGGCCAATGCTGCTAACTAGGCTGTATGTGACCATCCTGATCACTGCACTAGTCTTCTTCCTCCTTGCTGTGCCCCTAGGCATTTACTTCTTCCTATTATATTGGTTTTATAATGATATTAATTCATTACCTTGTAGGTTTCTCCTGGTGGCCCTTGTCATGTCCTGTGTTAATAGCTCTGCCAACCCCCTCATTTACTTTTTCGTTGGCTCCTTTAGGCAGCAGCAGAGGCAGCCCCTCAAGCTGGTTCTCCAGAGGGCTCTGCAGGACACTCCTACAACTGTCTTCAGCAATCCCTGGAGGGTCAGGAAGTAGCATCATGTAGCATTTGAGAGTCTCTGCCTTAATCAGATAGACATGACTTTGAGAGGCCCCTTTTCACAATCTCTTTCTCTGTCAGGCCCCTGATCTCCAAATGCTTAAGATAATAATCATCCTTGTGAGGACCAAGACAGGGTCTGTCACACAGAGAATGTTGCAGTGTCATTGGAACTCACTCGGAGGCATCATCTCATCCCCCTGTGAGTTTTGTAGTTCTAGGGTCCAGGACTATTCTCACTTTTGAGTAGTTCCTCTTCCAGCAGAAGGCAGAAGCTAATCTAGGAACCGTTTAAATTTCTTTGGTCACTGAACTTGATAGAGAATAAAAGAATGTTATGTTTTTGGTGTTTCTTTTTCTGTTCCCTACAATTTATGTCTCATTGAAACTAGAATAATTAAATTTCAATCTAGCCTACAAAAGAACAATGTTCTTTAATCTTGGCAGGGGTGTTAGGTTTTCAAATTAAAGGAGGAAAAAGAAAACAAGGTGGGGGTGGATCTCCTACAAATCAAAGGGTCTAAGGAGTGGGAGGTGGGAGGAGAGTGTTGGGCAAAATTATACTGTTATGTTGTGTGCATGTACAAACATGTAACAACAAATCCCATCAATAAGTAAAAGTGTAATGCACCATTAAAAATGAGGAAAACAAAGTATAAAACTTTGTTGTACCTGTGTTCCACAGTTGAAGTACATTTTGTTGTTTCCAAGTTTTGTCAATTAAGACTTATGCTGCTATGGATATTGGTTAACAACTAATTTTGGATAGTTTCTTCTTGTTGTTTTATAGTTTCTTCAGATGCCCAATTATGTTCTTTACTTTAGATATTTCTACATTTTGATGTAGGTCTTTATTGCTGTAAACTTTCCACTTAATGTTCCTTTTGCCCATTCCGTGTGTGTGTGTGTGTGTGTATGTGTGTGTGTGTGTGTGTGTTTTGTGCTGGGGATTGAACCCAGGGCCTTATGCATGTAAGGCAAGCACTCTACCAACTGAGCTATATCTCCAGCTATATCTCCACCTATTACCTAACTCTTTATATGTTGCATTTCCATTTTCATTTTTCTTTAGAAATATTTTAAATTTTTTTCTTTACTTTGATCATTGACTCATTGGATATTCAGGAGCATGCTGTTTAATTTCCATGTGTTTATACAGTTTCAAGGATTCCTTCTCTTCTTGATTTTGTTTCATTCCATTGTGGTCTGAAAGCATGCCTGATATGATTTTGACTTTTAAAAATTGTTATGACTCTTATGTGGCCTAGCATAATCAATTCTGGGGAATGTTCCATGTGCAGTTGAGAGCAATGTATATTTAATAAATAAAAGGAAAGACATTGAACACTGAATATAAAAACATTGCAAATTTATAGTAAGTAAAACTGATATTTTCACAAATGAGGATGTGGAAAATTTGAAACTATGAGACATTGCTAGGGGTATGAAAATAGTAGATCCTTTTGGAAAAAAGTATTTGACAGTTTCTTATAAATGTAAACCCATGGTAACATATGACTTGGCAATTTCATTTTGGTATTTTCTCAAAGAAGTAAAAAATATATATCTATACAAAGACTTACTTGTGAAAATTTATGATATATTCATTCGTAATAACCATCAACTAGAAATAGCCCTCATGACCATAAACTAGGTAATCATCAAATATAGTATATCCATGTAATGGAACATTACTGATTGATTTAAAAGAAAACTGGTACACAAAACAACAGCTCAAAAGCATGTTGCTAAATGACAGAAGATAAGACTCTATTCCTATACAACATTCTCAAAGTGGAAAATCTATGGTGGTGGAAAGCATCAATGGTTTTCAGCAGAGAGGATAAAAAACTGGGATTGACTCTGTGAGGGCATGAGGGAACTTTCAAAGTGATGGAAATATTTTATACCTTGATGGTAGTGGCAGTCATCTATACTGCATGTGCTGGTCAAATATATATAAAGATGAATTTTTCTGTTCATAACTTATGTATTAATAAACTTAAAAATATATATAATATATAATATACATATATACATATAAACATGATTTACACAACAGCTAGAATTCTTAATGAAGAAAAACTTGATGCTCTTTCTATTGTCTTTTCCAGTTTTAGCATTAAATTATTTCTTGCTTTATGGACTCAGTATGCTAGCACCATTAGCACTGAGTGCTGTCTGTCAGTCCTGTGGCCCATCTAGTACTATTGTTGACCCAGATACATATCAGCTGTCATGTGTGCCCTGCTCTGGGTCCTTTCTCTGCTGCTGAGCATCCTGGAACACAACTATGGGGCTTTCAGTTTAGATATTATCCATGCCAGAGATTAAATTTCTTTCATGCTTGTGTGGCTGATCTCTTTATTTGTGGTTATCTCTGCGTGTATGCTGGCACTACTTGTCAGGATCCTCTGTGGTTCCCCAAAGATACAGCTGACCAGGCTGTATGTGACCATCAGGCTATCAATGCTGGTCTTACTCCTCTAAGTCCTGCCTGCAGGCATCCTGGATTCAGATGAGCCATAATTCTGAGAGAATTGCTTTATTCCTATATGGTGTTAACTCTGGTGACAACCTCATCTACTTCTTTGTTGGCTTCTGTAGGTGGAAATAGCTTCAATAGCAGTGGCAGTGCCTGAAGTAGGTTCTGGAGAAGGCCTTCCAGGACATAGCTTATGTGAGAAAGATTTCCTCAGCAAACTCAGAAAGTCCAGCATCCCTTTAATGTAATGAATTTGTAGCTACCAGGTACATTCAGAGAAATTGTACCTCCAGAAGATTACATAGATGACTATGTAGATACAGATAGATATAGATTAGATGGATAGATGTGCCCATTTACCTATTGTTTGTAGCTGCTTTCACATGACAACAGCTGAGATGAATAGTAACAGAGATCACAGGACTGTGAAGATTAACATATTCACTAACATGATCTTCACAAATGTATGTACAGATACAGATAAATAAAAACAGAGGCATAGATACTTCACTTTAACAAACACATTTTTAATTCTATTTTAAATATTCTCTGTAAAGATTATCTTATGGAACTTTATTTTTATTTTCTGTCTCATGCTGAGCTTGAAATCTACAGGACAGGGTAGAACCAAGAAAGCCTGAGCTAAACTCCTGAGAACAAACCAGAACCCTGTTTATCTCTTTCTGTACCTGTAAGTTTTATGATACGAGTGTTCTGCAAGAGAAGTTGGTTCCCATTATCATGGTGATAAACACACAATCATCAGAGCAGCTGAAGAGGTTACCAAGTGTGGGAGGATCAGCTGCAGGGCCAGCTGCTGGCTCATGCCAATGAGATGCCAACAGGGAAGCAACAACACGCTGAGCATCCTGGTACCCCTTCACCAGCCTTCCATAACAAACCAAAGCTTGATGCCACCCTAACCAGAAACTTAAAGAGAAGAAGATTGGGGAAATGTGCAGCCCAGATGAGCTGACACTTTCAAAGCAATGCAATCTATCCCTTCTCAACTTGCTGCCCAATACTCTTTAAACCACAGCTAATTCCAAATAAAGACAAGACTGAAGTCAAGCCTCTTCCTATCATGATATGACTCTCCAACCTAGAAATCAAAGCATGCCATTTCCCCAAAAATGTAGACGACTTTTCACGTACTTAATGGCCATTCATGTGTCTTTGTACGAATTTTGTGCTTAAGACTGCATCCCATTTTTATACGCTTCTTTAAAACTTTCTTTTGAAGTTCTTTTTTTCAGATATACACAATGCAACTATTTTCCCAGTCTGGGACTTTTTTGTATGTTTAAAAATATTTGTAATTAGCAGGCATTTTTATTTTTCATGAAGCCTATTTAGCAATTTTTTTTTTGTTAAGGCTAATGCTTTATGTACCCTGAGAATTATTCCTAGAAAACAATGTTATTCTCAATATTTCTTCAAGCAGCACTTTAATTTTTGCTGTTACAATTAGGTGTGTGGTCCAATTCAATTTAATTTTTCTGCAAGGTTTGAGATAGAGGTTCACTATTTCTATAGCTATCCAGTTGTTCCAGCACTACTTGTTGAATAAATATATTTTTGTTCACTGAATTATTCACCCTCTGTTAAAAACTATCCTTATAAGTGTGAGATTATTTCCAGATTTTCTAGTCTGTGTTACTACTTTGTCCTTGGTACCAAATCCTGCACCCATCTGTTTGTGTAAATAAGGGTACATTGGAACATAGCCATGTCTATTTATGTGTTGTCTAGCTGCTGTCACATGAGAACAGCAGAGTTGAACAGTTGTGAGGGATACCATATGACTGCAAACACTAAAATATTTACTATCTTTCCCTTTACAAAAAAAATACATGTGCTGATCCCTGGTCAATTCTTATAACAACCTTCACTGTTCTGATGATTCTAGTTTTGAGGAAATCTTCAAGTTAGGTGGTATGTTAGGTAACTTTGTTTTTCCTTTTCAAGTTTATTTTAGTTTTGTAGGCCTTTTCCATTTTCCTGTAATTTTAGAATAAACTATAAAAAGCTACAAACAATTCTCATGGAACTTTTATTGTGCAAGTGTTGAATCTATTAATTTAGGAGTAACCAACATCTAATGATAGTCTTTGGATTTATAAACATGGTATATTTGTTTTTTGTAGTTTTTAAATTTTTTTCCAACACCTTTTGTGTTTGTTTTAGTCAGCTTGTACATCTCTGTGACCAAAGACCTGAGAAGAACAATGGAAAGAAGGAAATGTTTACTTGGAACTAAAGTTTCAGAGGTCTCAGTCCAGAGATGGCTGACCCCATTGTTCTGGACCTGAGATAAAGCAGGACATCATGGTGCAAGGATGTGGTGGAGGAAAGTAGCTCAGGACATGGCAACCAGAACAGAGCCAGAGCTCCTCACAGGGACAAAATATGAATCCTAATGGTACACCTCCAGTGACCTAGGTCCTCCAGCCTACAGTTATCACCCAATTAATCCATACCAGAGGATTAATCCACTGATAAGGTTAGGACTCTCATAGTCTATCAATTTCACCTCTGAATACTCTTACATAATCTCACACAGGAGCTTTTTGGGAACATTTCATATCAAAGCTATAACAGTGTTTGTTACTGTACAACTCTTTCCTTGTACAAAATATTAATTTAGTCAAATTAATATTTAATTTTACATGATATTTTATCTTCATTTTTCATTTGTTCATTAGTAGACTATAGAAATACAATTGATATATATCAGGACCTTATTTTATTTATCAGTAGAAAGTTTTAATTACAATGTATATTCTTTAACAGACATACAGCTACTCAAATTTTCTAACTCTATTTGTGTCTATTTGACATTATATATCTTTTAAGGAATGCATCCCTTTCATCTAAACTATAGAGTCTATTAGCATAAATTTGTTCATGATGATCCTTCTTAGATTGTATAAATATGCCAAAATGAACCCCAATATTATATACAACTAAAATGCACTAATAAAAACAGTGTAGTAAAAATAGACAACTTCCAGAAACACAAAGGAAGAAAAGTCAATAAAGTCTTGAAATAGAAATGTCACTCCTGTCAGAATGGCAATCAATAAGAATATAGGAAACAATAAATGTTGGCGAGGATGTAGGGAGAAAAGTACACTCGTACATTGCTGGTGGGACTAGAAATTGATACAATCACTATGGAAAGCAATATGGAGATTCCTCAAAAAATTGGGAATGGAACCACCATTTGACGTAGCTATGACTCCTCGGTTTATACCCAAAGGACTTAAAATCAGCATACTATAGTAATGCAGCCACATCAATGTTATAGCAGATCAATTCACAATAGCTAAACTATGGAACCAACCTAGGTGTTTTCCTCAGTAGATGAATGGATAACGAAAATGCGGTATACATACTCAGTGGAATATTAAGGAAGAGTAAAATTATTGCATTTGCCAGTAAATAGATGGAGTTGGAGAATATCATGTTAAGAAAAATAAGCCAATCCCCAAAATCAAAAGGCTGATTCTCTAATATGTGATTGCTAATTCACAATAGGGCAAGGAGCACTAGAGAAGAATAGCATTACTTTAGATTAGGTAGAGGGAAGTGATGGGAGGAGAGGGGAGGGGATGTGGGAATAGAAAAGATAGTAGAATGAAACGGACATTATTACTGTGTGTGTATATATATAACTACATGACCCATATGATTCTGCAACATGTACACTCAGAAAAATGAAAAATTAAATCCCATCTCTATACGATAAATCAAAGTACATAAATGCATTCCATATAACTAATTAAAGCAAATAAAAAAATAATTTAGAAAGAAAGAAATTGGTCAACGGAAGTCAGTGGGAAAAGGAAACTGTCCCAAACTCTTTTCTCTACAGAAATGCAGCCTCCAAGTGCAATCAGTAGAGGGCTGTCCTGGGCCTGTCTGAGGCCTCAAGGTAGAAAAACACAGAAGAGTCTGAGAGCTGGAGTTGGCAGAAACCATAAAGAGCTCTCTGTACCAGTGAGGCAAAGCTTGACCACACCCTCCACAAATGGAAGTCTTAGCTAATGCCCTAGTTCTGAAGAGGAAACAGGGATGGGAATTCCCATTTTATATTCCAAGGGCACTTGCTACATCACTTTGTATCACCTAATTGTATTTATAGACAAAAACTGAATAATGTTATCTGGTCCACTGGCCCACCCCCTCCCCACCCACACACCCTGGATAGCAGTTTTCATGAAGATGGTGACAGTTCTTCTTTGTGATATTCTCAGTTTAGATCAGAATGCCTGATAAATGCCAGATTCTCTTTAAATGTTTCCTGAATGAATGAACAAATGACAATAAATAATGAATGAACCTCAGAAATTCAGTATATTAGAGCTAGAATATCTTTTAGTACAATGTTATCATGTTAAAGGAGAGAAAAATATCAGCTAGAGTAGTAGAGTGGTATGTTTAAGATCATAAATTTGAAACAAGCATGGAATTAGAACCCAGCTCACAATTAAGAGGAAACACATATTTCCCACTGCTGGTGCTTCCTGCCATTCCAACAGGGTTTATCCTTCCTCTCATTCTCTTCTCCTTTGAGATATATGGCAGTTTTCCTGATCAGTGAATTTGGGATAAAAAAAAAAAAAACAGTACCATTAAAGAGTCTAAATTGTATAAGTAGATCTACTCTTGCTGATCCAGACCTTTCAGGTGAGGGAGAGAAGAGACCCATCTGACTGTGAATGGCAGTGCAAGTTGACCCAACACTAGCGTTCCACATTATAAATCCCTGATGACCCTTCTTGGTCATGTTCTCCAGTTCAATGAGCAAGTAAGGTGACCCTGCTCTCCAGCTGACTGATAACCTGTCACATCATAACTGGTTCAGACCACAGGTGGAGAAACAGAGCCTATCTACTGAGCTCTTTAAATCACCAGCACCATGACTGATCCAGGCTCTGATCTTTCAGGAGTGCCTCTCTAATCTTACTTGCAAACAGTCCTCAAAAAAGAATACCAAAAACTGTTCACAGAACAGAGTCTGAGAGAGAAGCAAACCATCTTTACTTATATTGCATATTCTATTTCCATGTACTCATCCTTGCATGAGAGGTGTAGCTATTGGGGGGAAAAAAGAAAACAAGCCCAAACTGAAGCAGGTACAGAGAGAGAGAAAGACACATGGCTGGTATAGGAGGGGAAAGCAGAGGAAGCTGACTGATTCCTCATTTTTTGGTTTGTCCTTATTCCAATTAACTCATCCTAATGAGGCACTTTGAACAGTTTTATCACCTCCTACAGACCTGCTTCAGTGTCAGAAATGCCACAGCATCTTTTCCCATTCTGCACTATGTTTATGGAAGAAGTGGGATTATCCATGCTGGCACTACCCAAATAACAATCACCCAGAGAAAGAAACAAAGACAGGTGAGGACAGAGTGGAAGCTAGGGCCCAAACTTTCTTTGTGACCTGGCAGAAATCACCCACATGCTCTGAACCTCAGTTTCTTTATCTATAAGGAGGTGCATAAATCTAAAGATCACCTTGTGTACTTCCCAGTTCTGTGAGTCTGAGAGGCTCAGAAGCCAGTGAAAGATAAATTAAAATAAATATACAGACAAATTTCTTTCATTAAGGATGGGCACTCCAAAGAAAAGAAAACCAAAACATGACCAAGAAATTAATTTAACAAGAAAAAAATAGCCATGGAAGAGAAGTCTTTGAGCAGGAGACAATGTAAGAATTGCATTGAATAAAATGAGCAAATAATTCATAGAGTTCCATATAAAAAGGGTAGTGAAGGGTCAGTGATTTGACCTAATCCTCCAGAACTCCCAAGCTCCTGGAAAGAATGTCACATACCTGGGTAACCCAAGAGCTATGAGATTAAGACAAGAATGAAAGGTGTGTGGGTGATCTAGAATCTCAGGGGTAGGAACTATTAACTGCTCAACCATTCTCAACTTTCCTCCTAATTGTGAACTTTGTTCTATTTTGACTCTTCTTAAAATGATAACAAATTGAATATACAGACAAATTTCTTTCATGCATGCGTATGTTTAATAATGTACTTGACTCAATAATACATAACTCATCTGGGTTAGTCACTTTAAATCTTCATAGGAGAACCCCAGTTATTCCTTTGACATTATATGGTAAAGGTGGAGTTGCACTTTTCTCCCCTTTTATTAAAGTACCCACCACAACTAAACTATCTCTTTCCAAAGGCTCTCTCACCAGTCAGTTCACTGCATTCAGTGGAACACGTTGTGCACTTCCAAAATCTAGGGGCTGCCACTCACACAGAGCACAGTATGGGGCAAATCCCTGAAAATGTGGGGTAGGCAAGTATTTATCAAGGACATGGTTTATATTTCCAGCCATATTGGTTTATTTTTTTGTTATTTAACTTAACTTGACACAGGGGAGAAAGTTATAGAGATCAGACTTAGAATTTTAATATCTGAATCAAATGAATGACAAATCTCATTAGTTGGAGAGAGGAAAATGAGAGATATGTTACATGTGTTGAACTCTTTATATTTTTAAATGAAATTAGCTGATCCATTGATCATACTGATAAATTAGAAGCAGTAATTTATGGTTACTATTCAGAGCTAAATTTAATAAAAGAAATAATATTGAAAATTGTATCAAGTAATGACCTCTGAATAATAGATTTTAGGGAAACTTTAACCTTCTTATGCTTCTCTATCACTTCAAAAGAAAATATGCAAAATATTTTACTTCATCATAAATAGAATATGCAAAAATGTGGGGACCTGCCATAGTGTGCCTTGAAGACTTGCGGTACACCTCAGGGCTTTTACTTTTAAAACCACACAATTAAAGTTAACATTGCTTGATATTCTCTTAGTGCTTTGGCAATCAAAGGTTCCAGAAGAGCACTTACGTACGGAAAGATAAACTACATGAGTTGAGATGGAAGAGGCTGATATGTAAGTGAAAATTGGCAGGGCTTCTCAAGAAGCATATCGGTAAGGTATAACATTTCAAACAACTCTGGTCTCTGATTGGCCCACCATCCCTATACAGGAAAACAGGGATGTGTTTACAATCTTTATGTGCTTGGATTTATCACTAGATCTTATTTCCATACCCACAGGCATCTCCCAAATTAGAGAAATAGATAAGGGTCCTCTGGCATCACTTGATCTCATAAAGGCTGTCTTCTTCAGCACAAATCAGGTCTCCACCTTTGCATAGAGAAATGCTAAAAGTATATA
Organism: Marmota marmota marmota; assembly: GCF_001458135.2. Lineage (NCBI taxonomy): Eukaryota > Metazoa > Chordata > Mammalia > Rodentia > Sciuridae > Marmota > Marmota marmota. Next base: position 31,362,211 of record NW_026000174.1, on the reverse strand, counting down.
CCAGGAACTGTCTTATTTCCCAACTCTGTTATTTCTGCTCTAAGTTCTTTTTTATTATTGATTTTTTAAAAAAATAAATTAAAGCAGAATACATTACAATTCTTTTTTTAATATTTATTTTTTAGTGTCAGGTGGACACAATATCTTTATTTTATTTTTATGTGGTGCTGAGAATTGAACCCAGTGCCTTGCGCATGCCAGGTGAGCATGCTACCACCTGAGCCACATCCCCAGACCTGCATTACAATTCTTATTACACATATACAGCACAATATTTCATATCTCTGGTTGTACTTTTGTGTGCTACATGCAGTAGCTCATGAAGTTTCCCTCAGGGAAAGACAAAGAGACACAAAGCATCTTTCTGAAATATTAGTGTGGGTAGCCTCAACTGTTAGATTTCTAAGTGGGATTCATAAGAGATTGATCCCTTCTGACACATACCCTGACACTCTCCTCTTTATTCCTACCATTTAAATCTACTGACATAGAGAGAAGTCTGCCTCTTATGTTCTTTAAGGAGTAAGGTATATTGTGACGATGCTTCCCGGAGATGATCTGCTATAAACCCAGATTTCTTTGTTTCACTTTTATTCAAGGATTTTCTTCTTTGTGTATCTAGAAATGTACAAACAAGGAAAGAGATGATCAAAACTGTCTAATTGAGAATTATTTATAAAAGAAATTATTTACAAAATAGAAGTCTCCATCTCTAGACGTTGTAGTTGGACTTTCTTTTCACCCTTCTTCTACCTCAAAATGGGATTAAATTTTTAGGACATGAAACATTGAACTTTACCCAAACCCTTTCCAATAGATAACATTTCTTTTCTGAATACCCAGAAGAATACACAACCTCTTTCCAGTTGGTGGTTCATCCAGGTGAGGCTTTTGACTTCTGTAATAATGGCTGACTTAGTGAGGCAGAAGAAGGCTCCTCGATTCTGTGATCTTTGTCTAATTGATTTCCACTTACCTCCTACATTTCATATTTGGTTGGGTTCTCTTCTCTCTTTCTGGAATTTTCTTTGGTTAGAATTTTTTGAATCCACAATTTTGACTGCCATGTTGGATATTCCTTGGGAATTACTACTTTCCCACTTACCTTTCATCTTCATGTAACTGACTCAGCAGTGGTGGCTATAAAGGTTTGATCTGAAAGGTAGATACTGAGAGAGTGCTTCTGGGTCAAATCCACACTGTGGATTAAGACCAGAAACAAGGAAGTCATCCATTTTGTGGTCCAATTTTACCCTCTGTAAAATTGGGGGAAATGCTCATGAGTTCTTAAGAGAATTCAAAGACAAGTAAACTGTCAATCAGCTACTAATATAAACTAGTTTTCTTTCCCCAGTTGAAGTCTGCACGAGCATCACTCTCTACATTTCAAGTTCTATACTTTTTCTACTTTTCCCTCATAGACTTCTCTCATATGCACATCAAAAATTTACTTCAACGAAAAAAAAAAAAAAACTCTGCTAAATATCTTCTAAGAGAGAGGATGGTGTAGGACTGTTCAGCACACCACAGCATATCACTTCATAGTCTTACATAGATATCCCCAACGTCAAATACCTCCATCCAGTGGTACTGAGACATGGCACTTACTTGTCTTAGAGGCCTGAAAATCCATTTCCACAGTGGTTTGATCTATTGTTGAGGTTTTCCATTGAATTTTTAATTTGGTTTATCGAGTCTTTTATTCCCAGGATTTCCATTTTCATTTTCAGAATCTCTTTCTTTATTGAACTAATCTTTAACTTCCTATATTTTCTGTCTGATTTCACTCTTACGTCTTCTTTTAGCTCAGAGCATTTTAACTATGAACTTTCTAAATTGTTTCTCTGACATTTCCTCCACTCTGGTGTCAATGGAGTCAGTTGTTGAAGCATTATGGACTATTGGGTGTTTTGTCCCCTTGTTTTTTAATTTTATTTGCATGTCTACCCATCTTTTGAGATAGTTGTCACTTCTTCTTTTAAGCAAGGGACTACTTTGTGAGTTTTTTTTCTCTTAAGAGTCCTGGATTGGGCAAATATCCAGGTACTGATAATATAACTCAGTGTGTGATCTCTGATGTTTACAATATCAGTTCACTTTGAGAGATGCCACTATACCCTATTTACTATACTCACTTCAGAGCCTACCTCTTACTAGTCAACTCTTATGGGAAAGAAACCATTGTTGATATTGTTCTGAACATTTTCTAAAATCCAGGTATAAACTTGTAGTAAAGTTCAGGAATAGGTAAAAATTTAGTGATGACTTTTAGCAAAATGGTGATAGCCTTAAATGAAGGGTAAAGGGGGAAGAAGAAAGATTGGGCAAAAAGGAGATGGGGAAAAAGAAAGACAGACATAAAGAGAGAAGGGGGCAGGCATGATAGAAATGGATAATTTATACCTTGGTAGAAAGGAGAAATAGATGGATGGTGTGTATTTGAGATAGTAGCAAAGAATACATGCTACTACCTCATAGATGAATTGGTGTTAAAAGGAACAAGTGTAAAATAAGTTAGGGAAACAAAGATAGAAAGATTGATTACAATTAATGCTTTAAGCCATTAGATGAAACATATTCAAATGGGTTGAAGGGACATGTATATTAATAAGATACATTTGTAAATTATTTTATTTGTATCCCTTCAATATAGATTGCAAACCAGGTTACATGGTATAATACTGTAATTCCACCTACTCCTAATGCTATGGCAGAGGATCACAAGTTCAAGTCCAGCCTGGGCAAATTAATGAGACCATATTTCAAAATAAAACAAAATAGGTTGGGGGTGTCATTCAGAAGTAGAGCACTTCTGGATTCAATCTGCAGTATCACAAAAATGGTGTATAAATACATATACTTGCAATTAACCTATCCACCTACAATCATTAATACTTCTAATAGTAACGTTAATTAGTCATTATGTTTATCTATATATACTTACTTAGCAGCTTCTATGTTCCAGCCCCCATGCCTGGCACTGGAGGTTCAAAGGCAGTAAACTCACCTTTGACAGAGTTTGTAGTCTGTGAAAGACGTTATCCTCCTGCAGGAATGACTGCTACACAATGTGATACACACTATCATAAAGATGTGTTTGGAGTTCAGTTGCACTCAGAGGATGGGCCACATAAAATTTGTAATTTGCTTTCCTTTCTTCCTGAAGAGGAAAATCACACCTACTGATCCAGGTGTACCGTGACAATATGGCTCCATGAAATGATAGAATATTTACTAGGTGGCTCCTCATCATGGAAAACCTGCTCAGCAAAAGGTTTGTAACTAAAGAAATATTAATAGTCATCATGCTGATGTTATACTGGCTGTCAGTCGACACTCCCACATCACACAATGCACAATTCATAGAAACACTTTTCAAAGAGAGTCTCTAATGGTACTTAAGCCACATGCACTTTATAACTACCTTTTCCCATTTTATAACTACCTATTCCCATCATCCCATATTTCAGCAGGGAAGATCTTGCCACCAGCCATTTTCATCTGGAAACCCCCAAATACATTGGGATACAGTTTTTAATTTCTAGATTGGGTGTATCCCTGGACCTGAAATCAGGGAAACTGGATTCTCAAGCTGACACTATGACCTACTTGACTCATATACCCTTCCTAGGTAACTCAGAAAAGTAATGATGTGATGGGATTACCTCACTCTGAGTCTTATGCCCTTTGTGGTAGGGTATCTCTTTTCAGAGAATAGCAGTGAAGTTTGACAGGGACATGGGTTAAAAATAACTACCATAGTGAGTCAGGCACTCTTGTCTCCAAAGTGTATTGGGCGCCAATGTACCAATATTGGCCATAAAAATAGGTAAGATTTCGTTCTTGCTCTCTAGGAGCTTACCATGGAGTGTGGAAGAAGAGATCTCACATATATATCACATTGGTATGATTGGCTCTGAATTCTTGCAGAAGTTCAACACAGTATAGGAGCATAGGTGGGGATTATCTCATTAAGAAGCACACATGTAGTTTTGAGTACAAAGGGGACTCTTCTTGAAATACCTGGAATTTGAACAAATAACTCCATGATTTACCAAGGGAGTAACTGTTGCACTCTTGCCAGCCACACCACTTCTTGAGATAGGGAAGGAAAAGAGGATCAGGATATATGAAAGTGGGAGAAGAAGAGTTAATTAATGGAGATATAAATTAATAAAAGCCTAAATGTTCTTAAGTCAATGATGATCAATATATACATAGATACAATGCTTTCTGTACATTTATTTGGTCTTGGCAGCTAGATCTCACTTAAGAAGGGTCACAAGGCTAGAGTGTTCTGAACAATGACTATCATGGCCTTCAGGTGATAGAGCATGACATTAATTTTTCAGAAAGGTTGGAATAAATTCTGTAATATTGTCACACCTGGAGATGGTCAACTAGATCAGCCCAACAGAATAAGTAAAATGGCAACTTCTTGCTCTCCTGATTTTATGCTCAAGGATGTTTTCAACTCTTACATTTCTGACACCACATTAAGACTATAGGAAGGTGGAATAGGAATAGCTGGGGAGCAGGAGGGAAGGCAGAAACAGGAGTCTGCATGTACTTCTCTAGTTTGGACTATTTGTCTGACAAAATCCCAAATTGGAGGCAAGAGATTTTATTTGTGAATTAAATTCACCATTTTGTTTCCCTCATAAAAAACAAATCTCTAAACGTTTTTATAACCTTGATATGGATGACTGAGTTGGTAATCAGTTACTGGAAACTTCATTTTAAAATTCTTTATGTCACCCTGGCCTATTTTGATATGGGGTGTTGTAGTAACTTGTTATTTATGTTAAAACATTTGATATTATATTAAATAGCTTAATAGATTTCATCCTCCTCTTAATACATGTGTGAGAATAAGTCATACCAACTAGAAAATTCTGAGGATATCAGGGAGACAAGTGATTCAGTTGTGGGTCTTTAATGCTGTCTGTAAAATTTTACTCACTGATTTTTAAAGAAATATTAGAAGCAAATATGATAAAATTTTAACAAATGCTTCATTTTTGTGCTCATCATATTACCTTCTCATCTGTGTGCCTGATTTACAAACTCTCTAGAAAAACCCTGTCCACCCTGATTGTTGACAGTCAATTCAGGAAACTGACCCATCAGTCATTTTTTAACTTTTATGTCATGAATTAATTAAATACTAATGAGAAGTTGCAAAAACAGTACAGAATTTTTATACATTCATCACACAACTTACAGTAACATCTTTCGGTAGTACAATATATTATCAAAACCAGGGTGTTGACATCAGGACTATACAATTATATTTCCTACTGATTTTATTTGGATTTCACTAGTTCTTGTATGTGAGCTTGTGGCAAGGGTGTCCCTTGTGTATCTTTCTAGACCTTTTTCACACATACTGATTCACATAACCATGAAACCATTTCAGATGGGATATATTTGATTGCCACACACTGACTCCTTTTATCTATTCCTGAGTCAATTCCTCCCTCAGCCCACTCCCCAAATTTTTGACAGCCACTGATCTGTTTTCCATTTCTAAAATTTTATCATCTCAAAAAATTACATGCACGAAATCTTACAACATCTCATCTTTTATATATGCATTTTTCACTCAGTATATGTCCTTAAGACCCATGAAATCTCTTGCATGTATCAGTAGTTTGTTGATGAGTATTTTAAATTGCTGAGAAGTATGCCATTGTGATTGAATTGATTCACTCTATGTTGTTTTATTATCTTGAAGTTAGAGGAGTTTTTTAAATGATTATTGCTATAATAAATAGATATTTTCAAGTGAACATAGTTTCTATTCTCTTGGATTCATGCCAGGAGCAGATTACTGTGTTGTGTTCGTAAATGTGTCTTTAGCCACTTAAGAAACTGCAAAAGAGTTTTCCAGAGTGGCTGTACAATTTTTTCTTCCTACCAGCAATTTGTGAAAGACTGAAGCTCTCCAAATCTTTGCCAAGACTTGAAATTAGAGGTGTGTAGTCATATCTTGTGGTTTCAATTTGTTTTCCCCTGGTGGCTAGTGATGTTGAATATCTTTTCATCTTATTTTTTTTATCTTTAATCATATTTTATTTTTTTTATTGGTTGTTCAAAACATTATAAAGCTCTTGACATATCGTATTTCATACATTAGATTCAAGTTGGTTATGAACTCCCAATTTTACCCCAAATACAGATTGCAGAATCACATCAGTTACACATCCACATTTTTACATAATGCCCTATTAGTAACTGTTGTATTCTGCTACCTTTCCTATCCTCTACCATCCCCCTCCCTCCCCTCCCATCTTCTCTCTCTACCCCATCCA
>NW_026000174.1:31340959-31353557 GCF_001458135.2 Marmota marmota marmota | reverse complement strand
CAGTTGAAGATGTCAGAGACTTGATCTCTCTGCGCCTGCCACCATGTTAGATCTCCTCAATGATATTCATGTTGCCCTTACAGCTTCCTGGCATAAGTAAGTTCTTGGGATTATACAAACTGCTGCTTCTGTTTCCAGTCCAGATTTCTAGAAATGAAACCCTGCCGCCGTCGCCTCTGTCTCTGGGCCGCGCTCACGAGCGCCGCGCTTGTCTGCGACCGTAGCAGAGCCGCCCTGGCCTCCGCAGCTCTTCAGCCCGGTGCCTATCTTTTCATCTTAAATGTGCGACTATGAACCTTAAGTGTCCTCTTAGCTCTGCTGAGAATCATGTAACTTTGCATAATTTCCTCCTCACTTTCCAAGAGAAAGACCATTTTCTAACTTCTCAAACTATTTCTCATTGATGCTTCATTGAGAATTTCCCCTTATCCCTGCACGAAACCTACCCTACTATCTATCTCTAAGCCCATATCTCTGCCTTTCTTTTTATGCAGAGAAATGGGATCTGCATGATCTAAACAATCAACCTATATGGTCCTCACCTTTCCTTTTCCTGTGCAACATCACTTCATATGATTGGCTTTGATGGCTGCATCTTGAGGTTTCCTTCTCATTGAACTATCTCAGTGTCTAAAAACACTCTTTCTGCTGACTATAACACTATCCAACGCCACATTCCCCTCCATTCATGTCCTTATGTCTTTTCTTTCCCTGAATATAGATCTCTTTAAAAATATTTTCATCCTCAGCATATTAGTTTCCTCATATCAAACTTTATGTTCTCTATTATATCTTCATATTTCTATCTGCTTTTCTTAGCTACATCAGTAAATTTATTTTTCTTGTTTACATTTTTATGTGATCATAATGTAGCCAAAGATTTTTTTTTTTAATTATTTAAATTCTTACACTGAAAATTGTTCTTTGTATTTCAGGTCTTCAGGCATATATGCATTCTCTTCAAAAACAAATAAAGAACTTTACTAAGTAGTAAAAGTGATCCTAATTCAAACAACATTTATTTCAACCTCCAGCTTTGTCAATTATGGAATCTGAATCACAGATTGTGTTCCTCAAGGTCAACTGAGAAGACAAAACATTTGGTGAACAACCTTAGTTCCTAATATCAGTCGTTTAGTTCTTGCTGTTCCTCCAAGGGTGAAATCTCTTATGCCTTCCTGAGTAAGTGGTTCTTCACCCAAGGGAGCCAAAGATGATAAAGCAATTTCATCTGGTTTGTCTCTACTTTGGAGCTGGGATAGGAGATTGTCCCCCAAGTCTTCTCCATGGTTTGTAACATTAGAACTCAAGGATTCTCAGGAACTGTGAACCAATATGTCTCAATATATCTATCTTCCTTGATACTTTTTCTTTTAATTTTTATTATAAATTATAGCTATACAAAGTATGGGGGTTCGTTTTTAACATAATTATATAAGGATGGAATATAATTTGTTCCAATTCAGTCCCCAGTAATTTCCTCTCCTTCCCCCTCTTTATTCTATTGGCCTTTCTTCTATTTATTTACATTTTTAAAATTAGTACCTTACTAATAAACATAAAGGTGAAATTGACTTTGGTGTATTCATCTATGTATGTAGAATATTCTGGTCAATTTAATTCCATCATTTCTCCTTTACCTGTTCTTCCCTCTCTCTCAATCCCCTCCCTCTACTCCACTGATCACTCTTCTATCAAATGACATTTTTTTATAAAGACAGCCAGCCTAATTTTGCAATAGACTGATTCATAAGAAAGGAAATTATAAGAGATGAGGCTTTAAAAAATTTAACATCTACACCAAATAAATAGAAATGAATAACAATATGCAAGAATGGGAGGATGAAAAAATGAACTTCAATGAGTTTTTAACTAGTTGCATTTAATGTGGAGTTAACATGATGCATTTGTTAATAATAATAATATAAAAACAGAAATGTATTTAATATCCAGATATACTACTAATAAAAAATAGGGTGTAATGTATAGCACGTGGTAGGCTCTGGAAATGACATGGAGTGGGACAATAACCTTGCATATATTTCTCTGCCATTTGGAGTAAAATGTACACATGAAAGAATTACTACTGTATGGTAAACAAGTAATATAAAGCAAACATGAAAGAAAAGAGAATAGCGAGGTCAGCATAAGCTTGAATGACTCTGCATAATTCTGTTTGTCATAATTTATTGATGCTCCAAAAAAGCATTTACTCAACATAGATTACTTACAGAAATTGCTAACAATGCTAGAAGGCATAACAATTATTCACAAAGAGGTAGATCAGATAGAATGTTATGGGACAGGAGAGTATGTTATGTGTGTGAAAATGGGGGAGACGCCAAAAAACCCTCGGTGTTGGCTTGTTTTCCAAATGGTTTTTGTTCTTTGAAGTCCCAGTACAGGAAATCACAGTGCTCTCTAGCATTTTGATGGGTGTGTCTTGGACGCCGCTTTCACTCCATTTCCTGTGCATATTTTCAAGTTAGAGGATAGAGGCTCTTCTTCAAAACTGGGCATCTCTTCACCTCCAAACCAGAGAATGGAGGAAAGTCCAGGACACAGTCTAAGAACTATCTTATTTCCAGTTATGGTCTTTAGTCTAAACTCACATCCTTTTGTTTCTACACTGAGTTGCTACATGCAGGAAGTCAGGGGTTCTTTCAAGAAGAGGCAGGAGACAGGAGAGAGCAGCTTCCCCATAAAAAGCAGGGTGCTGACATTCTCAAAGACAGGAGTTCCTAGTGGAACTCCAACCAGACCCATTCTTCCTTCTAGTCCATTTCTCTATGTCCTGACTTTTATTCCACCCATTGAAATAAAGCCATCATGGGTACAATGCTGCCTATTACGTTCATTCAAGGAGCAAGGCAACACACAGGCATTGCATCACGGAAGTAAATTGCTCAAAATATGGGCTTTTAAATTTACTTTTCAAAGTTACTCTATTTTTGTCTCTGGAAAGGTCCTGTGAAGAAAGAGATGGCCCAAGCTATAATACTTGAGCAGTAATTCATGATGGAACTATTTCTAAAGATGGACATGGTTAAGGGAAAATGACAAAACCTGGTGAAGGTCTTTAATGCAAATGATGGGGAAGCACAATTTCTACCCTTTGACCTAAAGAAAGAAGGGAAGTAAAATTGCAAGAGGAGGGCCATGACACAGATGGACTGTCACTGTCAACACAGATCATCAGAGACAGAGCGAGATGGGCAATCCAATTTGCTTTCCTTGTGTCTTACTCTCCTGGATGGTATGTCCCAGTGAGCTGATGACTCAATTCAATCAGAAACTTGAATTCATGAAGGACATGAAGAAGCTACACTCCTGAGATACAAGACACAATAGAGGAGGATAAAATTAAAATCCTCTTGGCAAATGAGACTATCCCTCATATTTCCCTATATCCTCTTACATCCTGGGGTTTTTTTTTTTCCATCAAGAGGTCACTGAATTATTTCTCATCTCTTTTACATCAGCATTCATTCTCTCTCCCTCTTGCTAACCCACCTTCCTCCTTCTCTCTCTCTCTCTCTCTCTCTCTCTCTCTCTCTCTCTCTCTCTCTTTTCAAATTCTTTCTCTAATGTCACTTTTTAAAAAGTATCCAAGTACATTCATCAAAAATTCCTTGGAAATGGAATGTAACATAAAAAAGTGAAAAATATTACTTTTGGATAGTGTGTAAGGTTGCATGCTCTAATAGAGACTCATTATGACATTTATTTAAATAAGAAAGCAATTTAGACCTGGGCTGCAGCCCCCACATTAATGGTCTCCAGGCCTCCTTCTTTACTGGTGCTCCCCAAACTTAGGTGATCTCATTCTCATAACCATACACAGTCCCCAGCCACATCATCATTTCATATCATCTCCCCTCCTGAGAAGGGGAGACTACTCTGCCTCTATTAATCTCAAGACTGAGTTGGTCACACCACTTCAACCTCCAATCAGTAGTCAGTGCCTAAGCACATGGAGCCATTCAGAATCAAAGGAGACTTAGAAATGGGTCTTTTTCTGGTATAAACCGCTCAGGATTATTATATAACATATAGCAAGTAGAGACTGGGCAAAATACTCGTATGCAAAGTCTGGTTGCCTCTCAGATTCTGTTTGCGTGAAGATATTTTTAAGAGCTCCTCAGAAATAATAACACAGCACAGACAAGTGGAAAAACCTTAGATAGGGATCCAGGAGCAGGGGCTGGTATTGGGTTACTGTTTCTGGTGTGACCTTAGGAAAATCTTATGGACTTCCTAGGAGGTGTCTTCTCCCTACGTCTTCCCTTTGTGTATCTGTGTGCTAACCCTCTCTTCCCTAAGGACACCAGTGATATTGGATTACAACCCATGATAATCTGAACTTAATTATTCCTTTATAGATGCCCATTTCAAATACCATCATATTCTGAGGTACTGGGTATTGGAGCATCTACATATAAAGTTAGAAAACACAGTTCAGCCTATAGCAAGATCTGTTCAAATACTTGCAAAAGGAATCCATGGTTAAAATAGATTATGATTCAAATAATATTTTAAAATGGAAAGTACCTTAATTTGGCTGTACATGAGGTACAAGAAGGCATGTCATAGGAGAGAGCACTTGAAATTTTTAATATTTATACCAAACAAAAATAAATAAAGAGCATATTTTACAAGGTTCGGGAAGAAATATATGTTGTGTGAGCTGAATATTTTACATTTAGTAATTGACATCAGTTGATCTAACTATTCATATAAATAAGGTACAAATGGAAGTCTATGTTTATAATTCAGATATAATAGTAAAAACAGAAATTACTATTCAGAGCTAATAATAATAAAATACATCAGTATAGAAGGTATATCAAGAGGTAGCCTCTGGAAATGGGATTCAGGAGGATTTCACTTTTCATTTACTTCTCTGTCACTTTGAATTAAAGTATACATAATAATGAATCACCATTATTTAAAGGAAACATGAAAGAAAAAAAATAGGGAAGTCAGGTCATGATTGTCCTTGAATATCTCTATGATGTACTTTAGCATTTAGTACTAAAACTTTACAAGCAAACTCATGCTGCTTGACATTGCTTCCTCCTACCCGATAGTTGGCAATTAAAGACTCCAAAATTTCAATTACTTACAGAGAGAGATCAGAGAAGGTGGGATGGGAGAGGCTGATATGTGAGTGGAAATTGGGAAAATGCCCAGAAACATCTCAGTGCAGGATCATATTTCAAACTGCTCTGGTCTCTGATTTGTCCACAGTCAAAGGTGCTGTCCTGCATCTTCATAAGCTTCTCTTGTCACCAGCTTTTACTTGAGCTCCTATAGTCATCTCCTGATTTAAAGGACAGAGAAGAGTCCTCTGATATCACTCAATCTCAGGAGGGATCTCTACATTCCAGACAAATCAGTCCTCCTCCTTGATACAGAAAAAGAGAAGAAAGGTAAGGCTATATTCTACTAACTCTTATTTCCTAACTTTAAGGATTTGGCATAAGTTTACATCCACCTTGTGGTGCTACATGCAGGAGTAATAGAGCCTGGTATTGTACATGGTTATTCTTCCTCTGATTCATCTCCCCACATTATCCTCTTTATTCAAGTCATGCACATCTGTTATCATGGGGAAATATTGTCTCTTGCATCCATATAAGAAGCAAGCTGACATATAGACATTGTGTCCCAGAGCTGAGCTGCTGTCCAACAAGGCTGCTGTCAAACTTGCTTTTTGAAGTCATTCCCTTTGTTTATTTGAGAAGTTACCAGAAGGAAAAGGTTAGCCCAAACTGAAATAATTGAGGAGTATCTCTTCAGTGAACTTTTTTACAATTATAGACAAGGTTTAGGGAAATGAACAAAGCATGGTAAAGCATGTTAAGGCAAGTGGTATTGAAACTCTGATAGGGACAAGGGAGGAAGCAGTTCCTGGAGAGAGAGAGCAGAGCCACAGCTAGTTGTAGCAGCAGGAGAGGATGACAAGCAGCACCTCCATTGCAACTAACAACCTCACAGGCAGAGAGCCAGGAGTGAAATATGCAAACCCTCCTCGTGCCTTCCAGTCTTCTGATGGGGTCTGCCAGTGACTCTAAAAACAAATACTGTGTGAAGTACTCTTTATGGGAATACAGAGGTTCTAGTTTTCCTCCCACATCCTCTCCTGGCAAATGAGCACTGTGGGAGCATGTCTCCGGATGACAGTTCATCATAGGTGCATTTACTTCTGGGTTCCTTTCTGCTCTCCCAAGGGAGGATGTGTCCTCTTTCCACTTGGTGGAACTTGTACAGGTGAGTTCTCTGGATTTCAAAACCATGGCTGCCTTTGGTGGTGACGCAGGGGAGCTCCTGGATCTGCGGGTTGTTCCTGTCTGATTTTTAAACACCTTTCTTGCCCGTGCTCTTTTTTAATTTGACTTCCTTTCCTCTTATTTCTGGAGTTTGTTTATGCTAGATTTTATTTAACCCATCATTTATGATAGTCATTTGAATTTAAGTTGGAAATAACTTCTCTGCTTTCCCCCATCGATGTGTAATCAACAGTTCTGTGGTCCTGAACAGTTGAAGGTTTAGACGCTGAAGCAGCACAACATCATTGGATCCGGAGAAATCATCTATCCTCTCTGTGCTCCAATTTCATCCTCTATACAATGAAAATAATACTAATTCTTACCTCATAGGCTTTTTAAGGGATCGAAAGAGAAAATACCCATGAAACTCTCAATTAATCACCTGTTGTTATTCACCTAGATGTGAATTGACCTACTTTAAGCAGTTACAATATTCATGAGCATTTCTATTTAAATTCCAAATCTGCACTTTTCCTTCTTTCCCTTCAAAGTCTCTTTTCTTCTTGCTTTCGTCCAAAAAGCATCCTATAACTAAGACTTCTTGGGGGAAATAAATCAACTATGTTTTTAGTGTATGCCACTTACTGGGCCTCCATGTAAATTCTCATACCTCTCTCAAATGCACTCATATCTCGCCCTCTATTTCTCCTTCTTCCTTTATATTGCTGGTTCAGCTGGGAGGAAAACTAGAACCTCTATATTCCCACAATGAGTACTTCACACAGTATTTGTTTTTAGAGTCACTGGCAGACCCCATCAGAAGACTGGAGGGGATGAGGAGGGTTTGCATATTTCACTCCTGGCTCTCTGCCTGTGAGGTTGTGAGTTGCAATGGAGGTGCTGCTTGTTCAGCTCAAACTCCAATCCTACCCCTTCACTGTGCACCACAGTGCTTTCAAGTGCTCACCAAGGTCACTTAGAGTCCTCACTTGAAAGGTACAGTGGTGGTCAATTTTGGTTATTTGTGCACACAGTAATTCCAAACACACAGATCTATGCACACACAAAAAAGTATCATGATAAACTTTTCTTCATGTTCTTTTACTTGAGTTTTCTAATACCTATAATTGTATTTTCAGTTTAATTTTTCAGTTTAACCCAATCTTCCACTCACATGATGATCCTCTTTAATGCATCCATTCAATGATACCATAGTGATAAAAGTGTCCATCACACAGACTTGCACACCAGAGAAGTAAATAGTTCTTCTCTCTGGTGGCTGACAGTAGCCACTTCTGCCCACCAGGCCCAGCCATCCTGGTACCTGTCCCAGAAAGCGGTCACATTTCTCTCATGTCTCAAAAGCAAAGTCTTCTTTTTTCTACACAGATAGAACCCTTTAGTCATAGTTGAGATCCAGGATCATCTTTATCTTTTAAAAATTCTGTACATGAGTGTGTATATCTGGCTCAGGACAGGGTAATACCTGGCTGCACAAGGATTTCCTACTATCTGAGATCCTATCCCAGACTTTCCCTTCCTTGAGAAATTGTGGGGATGTAGCAAAACTCTGGAATAATTGATGTCCTCAGTGCATGGCCATACCCCAGAGTATTCCCCTGTCAGTAGAAAGATCTGTGCAGCAGTGGACAGAGCTCAGCATTTAGAGTCAACAAAACTTTGGTGTGATTCCGGGTCAGTCTACAGCTTTTGATAGGTTACTTAAACTCTCCAAGCCTCTTTTTCCTTCCTATAATGCAGGATATTAGTTCTCAAAATGCAAGGTGGTCCTGAAAATCAGAAATTCTACATCAGGCACTCATCTCTTTTTTTTGTTTTTTTTGTTCCCAGGGGCACCACTGGAACATTTCTGACCATGAATACAACAGTTTCAGCCTGGATGACCAGAACCATAAAACTGATTACAATTGTGACCAGTTCTTCAAATCTTCAGAATGTGTCCCAGATCCTATTATGGCTGACTATTTTCATTGCCTTCTTTGGGATGGCAGTAAATGCAATTGTGGTCTGGCTCCTGGGTTTCCACATACACAGAACCCCCTTCTCTGTCTACATCCTCAACCTGGCTATAGCAGACTTTCTTTTCCTTTGTTGCTATGTTATAGTGACTGTGCACCCTTTAATCAACATCTTCCATTTTATGCTCACCCAGATGTTAAAATGTTTTATCATTATGGGGATCTTTGCCTACATTGCAAGCCTGAGCATGCTCAGTGCTATTAGCACTGAGCCCTGCCTGTCTGTCCTCTTCCCCATCTGGCACCACTGCCGCCACCCAAGACACACATCAACTATAATGTGTGCCCTGCTGTGGGCCCTATCACTGCTGCTGAGCTTCCTGGAAGGGAGTCTTTGTGGTTTCCTGCTTATGGGGATGAATGTTGCTTTGTGTCAGACAACTGAGTTCATCCTTTCTATATGGATGATAGTTTTATTTGTGGTTCTTTTTGGGTCCAGCTTGGCCTTGCTCGTCTGGGTCCTCTGTGGCTCCAGGAGGAAGTTTGTGACCAGGCTGTATATGACCATTGGGCTCACAGTGTTGGCCTTTCTCCTTGGTGACCTACCCTTTGGCCTCCAAAATTTATTAATGTCATTGTTTAACATTGATTTAGATATATCATCTGGGTATGCCTTTGTAGTATCATATACATTATTCTCCATTAACAGATGCACCAACCCCATTATTTACTTCTTTGTTGGCTCCTTTAGGTAGCAGTTTCAAGGACAGCAGAACCTCAAGCTGATTCTCCAGAGAGCTCTGCAGGACACACCTGAGGATCAATGTGTAGATCCTCCTTCTCAGCAAGCCTTACAGATGTGTGGAAGGGGAGTGGGACACTAAAGAAGAGCTTCAATTTGATGAGACAGATTTGCTTTGAGGTCATTCTTGGCACTAGATCTTAAAATACTTAAAAAATAATCCTCCTAAAAATTAAGTGAGACAGAACCTGTTAAGCTGACTTCAGGGTTTCTGGAACTGCCTTACTCAAGGTGTCACCCCATCCCCTGTGAGCTTCACCAACTCTCAGGTCAAAGACCATTTCCCATGACAGATCTCTCCTTCAGAAGATGCTGCAAGCAGTGCAGAAGAGGCCTACACTTCTTTGGTCACTATAACGAAAGAGACTATGAATGGTAAATTTGATGAGTTACTTTTTCTATTGTCTACATTTTCTGTTTCAAAACAAACAATGAATTAAAATCTGGCCCAAAAGAACATTCTTCTTCAATTTTGGTAGACTTTAGTATATCCCCTTAGCTTAACATGGGTTTATTGTATAAAATGTTTTTTTAAAAAAATATTTTTTTATTTGTAGTTGGACACAATACCTTTGTTTTATTTATTTATTTTTATGTGGTGCTGAGGATCGAACCTAGGCCCTTGCACGGCAAGGTGAACGCTCTACCACTGAGCCACAGCCCTAGCCCATATAAAATGTCTTAATGAATAAACAAACCTCTTAATTTTTAAATCAAACCTGGACTATGTTCTCCATTTAGCAGAATTGAGACACCATCATTAAATGTATTGCTTTCAGCATTTTTCAACTATTTTGTGCATGAAGTTGTAGTTTATGAATAGATAATAAATAAATCAACAACCATGCACTGGCAAGTTCTAAGGTCAACTTTTACATGTCCTTCATTAGCATCCAGGTACATCCCTTCCACTTCCTTCCCTTTTGCCTTTAGAGATTCTTCAGAGCTTCCCCTCTCTGGAGGCTCTCTAATTCCTCATGGCAGGGACTTACCAGATGATTGTGTTCTTGGGGACAGGGCCATGTCAAATTTACCTTTTATTCCAAAGAGATCATAGCATTTCTTTATTAAATGCACATATATATTTTTGCTCCATGTTCTATTAGAATATTTTAATTTTAAATGTTATATTACTTAATAATTTTTATTATTTTTAATGTGCCATTATTAAGGGTATGTGATGTAGAAAGAGGATATGTATGCAGCTGATATTCCTTGGTGAATGAAACACAATCAAGGCACAAAATTTTTATGTCTCTGAAATTTTTATGTCTCTGAAAGTTACCTTGTACCGCTCCTAGTCATTCCTCCTGCCCGTAGAGGACACTATTGTTCTGATTTCTATCACCCAATATGAAGTTTGTCTGATT
This sequence comes from Marmota marmota marmota, assembly GCF_001458135.2. Classification (NCBI taxonomy): domain Eukaryota; kingdom Metazoa; phylum Chordata; class Mammalia; order Rodentia; family Sciuridae; genus Marmota; species Marmota marmota. The sequence goes on along the minus strand of NW_026000174.1, from coordinate 31,343,134 downwards.
TTACTTTATATATTTAGAAACATAAGTTATCTACGTTTTTCATTTCCAGCTCCTTTATTTGGCATCATTTTGGGGGATTCATTCTCTTCACTTCATTTCTTATATCAGTGCTATACAGTTTAGTATATTTTTTGTGTGGTAGCATTTCATGTTGATTGATATGTATCATCTTCAAATTTTAGCTGTTATAAACAAAGCTGCTCTGAATGTTCTTAATCAAGATTTCTTTGTGAACATATAGTTTTGTTTTCTTGGATGGACAACACAGAGCGAAGGCTGGACAATAGGCCAATGAGGACCTAATTATGTGAGAAATTGCTCAATTGCTTTTCAGTCAGATTGTACTAATTCACATTGTACTAATTCACAGTCCTGTTGCTGCACATGCACCCAGCAGATACGCATGTATTGTCAGTCTTTTGAATTTCAGCTATTCTAATGAGTGTGAAGTGGTATTTCATTGTGTTTTAGTTTGCATTTTCCTAATGACTTATGAAATTCAGCATCTTTTATGGACTCATTGGATACTCATACTGTTTTTGAAGCATCTACTTATTTTTATTTCCCGTTTTCCCTATTGACTTTTAGGAGTTTTTATGTATGAAAAAAGTAAGTCCTTTGGTATTTATGAGTACTGTCAACATTTACCCCATTTAATAGTTTTCTAATTCATTTATATCCTTTTTAGATCAAATTTTAGTTTACAGAGAAAAAAAAAACTCAGAAAGCACAAAGGCTCACTTATATTGCTCCATCCTTATCCTATACACAGTGTCTCCCATCATTAATATTTTTCACTAGAGTGGTATAATTCTAAAGGTTGGTGAAAAAATATCAATACACTATTATACACTGACATCCATAGTTACCATTTAGTGTCACTCTTTGTGTAATACACTTCATAGATTTTGACAAAAGCAGATTAACATGCATGTAACCAATACAGTAACAAACAGAATATTTTCTGCACTAAAGTACATTATGTTTGAACAATTCTGCACATACTTACCTCTAGAACTCCAGGCATTTACTGACCTTTGTACTGTCTACATAATTTTGTCTTTTCCAGAATTTTATTTATTTATTTATTTATTTATTTATTTATTTTTGGTTATCAGTATGTAGTACCACTTTTCATACTTCTTTCACCTAGCAATATGCAGTAAGATTCCCCTAAATTTTTTCGTAGTTTGATAGATCATTTTTATGGTTAAACAATACATCATTTTATAGATGTTCCATAGATTGTTTATCTATTCATCTATTGTATGGCATTTTGATTACTTGCAAATTTTGGCAAATGTGTCAAAATCTCCTCTACATACTTATTAAATGTTTTCTGTGTGGACATAAAATATTCAACTCATTTGTGTAAGTCCATACAGTATGATTGTTAGAATTTATGATAAATCTCTGCTCTTGTATTTCCTCAATGTATGAGATTACTCTTGCTCCAAATCCTCACCTGAATTTGATATTGTCAGCATTTTGGATTTTACTCATTCTAGTAGGTGTGCTGTAGTATCTAACTTTTTTTTAAAAAAAGTTCTCTACTGCATATCAGCATAAGTATTTTTCCTATGTGCATTTTCCATCTGTATATATTCTTTTGTGAGGATTCTGTTGCAATCTTCTGACAATTTGGAAATTGGGTTATTTGTTTTCTTACTGTTGAATATTTGGGGTTCTTTGTGCATTTGGATACCAGTCCTTTTGAGATGTGTTTTGCAAATATTTTCTTCAGAGAGGATGCCTGTGATCCATAGCTTACCTCCCAGAGATACCTGATCAGAAGAGGGAGAGTTGAGTGTTGGAGAGGAAAAGCATGCATAAAAAGTTGGGATTTGAGTTAAGACAGTTCTTTTCTTTTTTTTTAATTTTTTATTGTTGGTTGTTCAAAACATTACAGATTTCTTGACATATCATATTTCACACTTTGATTCAAGTGGGTTATGAACTCCCATTTTTACCCCATATACAGATTGCAGAATCACATCAGTTACACATCCATTGATTTACATATTGCCATACTAGTGTCTGTTGTGTTCTGCTGCCTTTCCTATCCTCTACTATCCCCCCTCCCCTCCCCTCCCCTCTTCTCTCTCTGCCCCCTCTACTGACATTCATTTGTCCCCCTTGTATTATTTTTCCCTTTCCCCTCACTTCCTCTTGTAT